>NC_071255.1:1344236-1699236 GCF_023375685.1 Ictalurus furcatus | reverse complement strand
TGAAGCATCAGTTCCATGTCAACGCGCACATGAACACGCTACCTGAGCACCTCAAAGAGACTTCCCTAAAGCTACCCCCGCTTGAAGGGGACGCTTTAAAGTTACCGTCAATTCGAACCTCGTTGGAAAGAGACACCGATTTGCCCAAAAGCTGCCTGAAAACTCCGAGCCGAAACTGCGAGCACAATCCCAACGGGAATACCAAAATCTGTTTCCAGCAAGACCACCAAACTCTCGATAGCAAGCCTCGGATTTGGTCGTTGGCCCAAACCGCCACCTCGCTAAATCCGACCGAGTATTCGTCATGCATGCTTCGATGTCAGCCAGCGATCGCCGGGTCATCCTCGCCGCCCGTTAAAGTCCCGGAGAAGCAGCAGGACTCGCCGGTCACCACGTTGAGGCACTGGATGGACGGCGTTTTCCACGATCCCTTATTCAAACACAGCACTTTGGACCAAGCGCACAACAGCAACATGGCCGTTTCCTGGAGCACAACCAAAGGCTCGATCCTGGACAGCGGCGCCCAACGCGATTAAAACCGCTCACGTGACTCCGACCAAAAACAAAACAAAACACGTGAACAAAAATCCACATGGTTTGTATAGAAATCTCTGTGGAATACGCTGCTGGGACAGTCTCACGAGACCGTGATTGGACGAAAGACGTCGGACATTTTTAAGGCCTATATTTGCTCTGTCGTGTCGGACGTTTTTTTTTGTTTGTTTGTTTGTTTGTTTGTTTTTTTTAAACGATTTGCTTGATTGATTATGTGGAATCGTATGTATTAACTGTTCTGACACTTCGATTCAAATTTCCCAAGATGGGATTTGTTTACTATATTTATTATATTATATTATATATATATTAGGCATGTGCCAAGATTTTAAACAACTTTTGCGTCACGATAACGATTGAAACGTTTGCGATATTGTCACGCTAGCTAATAAAACTAGCTACACTTCAGCTACAGTGTTTCAGATCATTTTCTACTTTTGACATAGCATATGTTTTTGCGTTCGAACGAACGGTATTAAAAACGATTGAACATATTAAAAACCATCACGCGTACGAACTTTGAAAAAAGATTTACGCAAATACGCTACCTATACACGAGCTAATTCCGAAAACATGATCCAAATGATGGATTATTGGCACATGTCTTATATATACGTAGTACATAAACACATATATAAACAGATCAGTTTTGGGAAGTAATATATAAATATATATATATGTTCAACGCACGTTGCAATTATGTAAATATACGACAAAATGTTTACATTTTGGGGGGGGGAAAAAAAAGACGTTTACAGTTTGCATTTGTTTTGGGGTTTTTTTTTCTTCCGCATGCATACATTTGTTTGGTCGTCTTTATTGGAATATTCTTTGAAAAGCTCATTAATGATGTCACTGTTGGAAAAAAAGAAAAGTAAAAAAAAAAAAAAACTTGCACAAAAATAAAATACACAAGTTTCTTTACGTTTGTTTAAGGATTGTTCGAATCTGTTCACTGTAATAAATAGTCGATTTCGGATTCACGTCTGCACGTGCAGTGTATTCTGGTGAGGGGGAGGGAGGGGTGAAGGAGGGGTGAGGGGTTTGGACGTACGAGAAAAATCCTAAAGTTGAAACGCGTCAATTTTTGAAAAAAGAATTCCTTCCTTTCTTCCAATTCTAAGAACGAAATCGCGTTCATAGGAATAAACCTTCACGCCAGGTTATCCGAGGATTTTACGACACGCCCCCGATGTCACCTGCAATGTCATCTTAACTGCTAGTGGCTTAGGCTGTGTTCACGCTCGCTCTTTTGTTTTCTTTTTTTTTTGTTGTTGTTTTTTTTTTACTCTCACGTTTCTTTCTTACGTTTTATACGCGATTCTACAGGAAGTGGCAGGAGTTGAAAAGCGCTGAGAGATGGCAAACGTTTTATTCATTAAACTCTCAAGTCAGTGGGTGACCGAGGAAAAACAAAGATGGAGGACGGAGTGCTGGTGTCGAACGAGCCGTTAGTCGAACATTCCATTGTCGATGTAGCTAAAAAAATAACACTTTATCGGTAGCTGTCGCAGAAGCACGTCAAATTCTCTCCATTTTCTGTCTCTGAAGCTCCAGGGAAGACGAACAACCTCCTCGTCGCCAATCTTACACCAATCTGTATTCAATCTGCGTTACTGAGAAGAAGAATCCAATCGAGACAGCAAGCACGAGTGTTATGCCTAATGCTGTTTCAGGAAAAACAAAACAAAACTAAAAGAAACCAAGTGTGAATGAAGCCTTAGAGTATTAACCGTTAAGCCTAGGTTTTCTGACGATGCTAACTCGGCTAGCCAAAGTTACCACAGGAAGTTAGCTAGCTAAGATGTCCTGATAAAATTCAAAACAGACGCGCGTTTCTGGTCTTGTTTTTCTTCTTCTTTTTTTTTTTTTCAAGAACTCAATGAAGCTGTTTTATTTCCTCTCGAGCCTTGCACATTCTTTAATATTGGAAACAACAATGAGAAAAAACGTCACATTTTAGCCTTGCGTCGATTAGCTAGTCTGGAAACGCGTATTGTGCGAATCCAGCGCTGCAAGCGTGTTCATTCAACACGGTGAACTTCAGACGCCCCCTCGGTGCGCTTTACAATCGCAGTCAATCACAGTGCATTGTGTGTGTGTGTGTGTGTGTGTGTGTGTGTGTGTGTGGAAGAGACGATGAGGACGAGCCTCATTAACCCGCCCCATAACCGCGGGGTAATTGGGACGCAGCCCGTCATCTCTCCTATCGATCGCTCGGCTTCTCCTGATAATATTATCGAAACATCAAATCCTCCTCGCTGTCAAAGTCAAAGGGCTCTAGTTTTCCCCGTCAACCCCTTAATATACTGCCTACAGTGATCATTCCGAGTGTTGTTTTTTTTTTCCTTTTTCTTTTCCTCGCTGACACTAAACCCTTCGTTTCTAGGGGCTTCACCGGGCCACGTCCCGAACTGAAAAGGGCAAGAGGAGGGGAATTAGTTCTTTCGAGATAAAAAGGGCAGAAAAGGCAGCGCAGGACTTGACAGCGATGGGAAAAGTGTGCTTCCCCGGGGAGCGGGTCTGCCGAGAGACGCCGGCGTAATGAATTTTAATGCCAGAAAAAAGCCCCAAAACGATTGAGACCTTCTCGCGTGTGATCCCTACGGACAAAGGATGTGTCCCGTCTGATAGAAAAGATACTCGCTGGCGAAACATCGTAGATCAGGTAGCGATAGAGCCGTTTTCTCGTCCGGAACTGATGCTATCTTTTAGGGTAAGGGCAGAAAAATGAAAAAGGATCCAGCTGCAGAGATCTCTCGAAATCTGAGATATCTGGAGCGTTGTTTCACTCTTGAGCTCTGCTTAGCCTCAGAAATGGTCCCGCTGATGAGTAGGCATTTGCTGAAAGTGTGTGTAAATGTGTAAAGTTTGGTGTGTGTGTGTTCTAGTGAAATAATTCACGACCGGGTGGTGTGATGAAGCGGAGTTGCTGTAACCACCCCGACGTTTATTATTTTCCTTTAACTGATTTATTCCTCTTGTACTACAACAATTTGCTGTAAAAAAAAAAAAAAAAAAAAGGGCAATAAAACAACAACAACAAAAAAAACGCAGCTTGTCATGTTACCGGGGAAAAACAAACACACCAAGAGCGTGAACTATTCTGTCCTGAAGATGTGAGAAAACTTAGTTACAGCTTTACCTCTGACACTGGAGACTCCTTCCATCAGTGTTAAATTGATCAGAAAACTTCACCATGTCGACGGTGCTTTAAAGTGAGCGAATGAGCTGTTACTATGGAAACGATCGCGCACGATAAACAACGCCTTCTGCCCAATCAGAATCGGAAGAAAAGCGTAACGAAATGCGTGAAACAACATCTCCACGGATGATAAGATCGGACGGAAGACGGTTTTCTGTGAGTTTCAACACTCGCCCTTTAGTTGTAGTAATTTACGCCCTATTTTTTCGCTTTTACACGGAAACGTTAATGTGGACACGTGAAAAACAAAAGCATGTTCGTTTCACAGACCTTGGCAGGAAATCAGCTGGTACTTTGTTGTTGTTGTTGTTGTTGTTGTTGTTATTGTTGTTTCACAATTTCTGCATGTTTTTTTCCTTTCCAAAAAAAACTTCGAACGCAAATCATTATCAGAGTTTATCCAGGTGTTTTTGCTAAATACTGTAACGATCTTTATAATACAGAGTGAGTAAACGTGAATGTGGCTAAAAGGGACCCTTGGTCCCCACAACGCAGCGATATGAGAACGTGTGTGTGTGTGTGTTAGAGAGATGGGCCCCCTTTTTTTTTCCCCTGCCTGACTAAATCATTCAGCCGTGGCAAATTCAAACACACGGATGCTAAATTAACAGCGGCGCTTTTTACACAGAGAGCAAATAAAAGTGTAATCAGCGGCGCGTTACTTTTCATTAAGCCGCTCTGACAGCAGCATATTCGGGCCGGACGAAAAATAAAACCCCAGAGAAAATAAAAAGCGGGTCAGAGCGGGTCCGCCAGATAATTCCTAAAGCTCCATTAATGACGCTTAGCCTGCAGGAAATAGGCTCTGTGTGTGTGTGTGGGGGGGGGGGGGTCTGTGTGTAGGGGACCACCAAATCTAAGCGCTTTATCAACCCGAGGGCTTCTTTATTATTATTATTATTATTATTATTATTATTATTATTATTATTACTAATATTATTTCTTTTCTCTTGAACACGTCGGCGTATGGGAAAGACTTCCTAAGAAGAGATCTCTTTATTATTACTCGTACTACAGTTATGCATACGCAGCGTAGATATAGAATGCCTCGTGGTCTATAAAAATGACTATGATGCACCGATTTACATATAAAATGAATACCTCATGTATATAATATAATGCTCCAGTGTATATTATTAGATGGCTATTAAATACTGATCCTCCTAACAACATAAAAACGACTATGCGTTCAAAAATAAATAAATCCTCGGTCTTTCTATCAGCTCAGTAATATGAACACAGTCCATAAAATGTATAAAATATCATTGCGTGTGTGCATGCGTATGTGTGTGTGTGTGTGTGTGTGTATACTTTTCTAGCAGAAATATCTGATTACTACCGTATTTTATGTAAAGTTTTACACAAAAACAGTGCTTAAACATATAAAATATAGAAGAAAAGGTTAGAAGTTGAAGCTTTGATTTAAAATGAATAATTATGTAAAAAATGAATTGAAATTAAATTATTCATGTAGAAATAAATATATTAAATTATATAGAGAAATTATTATAATATACTATATATATATATATATATATATATATATTCATTACAACTGTATTTCATGCTTGTGATGGCTAATTTAAAACAATAGGTGTTTTTAGTGATATACTATAATATAATTGATGCTAATTTATAGTCTGTTATTTATTTAGGATTAATTTAACAGTAAATATGAATAAAGTGTTAGCATTTTTGTCCACTTTATTTTCATTTTAGTTATGGATTTCTACTGAACAAGTTGTTAACGAAGTAAATAATATTACTTTGGAGAACCTTAATATATTTGAGAGTTTATTATTGTTGTTTTTATTTTGTTAAAATATCTTATATATTATACTTGTGTTTCTATAGTTGATGTTTGTACACACGGTTGTGAGAACAATGTGTGTGTGTGTGTGTGTGTGTGTGTGTGTGTGTGTGTGTGTGTGGCGTCACACTCGGACTCATTTCATCTATAATTAATCTGCTAAATAAAAAAAGAAACCTTCAAATTAATTAAAAATTAAAAAGTAATTACCTCAGAGCGAGAAACGCTGACTCAGCAATTTCCTCCATCATCATCATCATCATCACTGTTAATGACATCATAACACACACACACAAACACACACACTTTGACTAATACACACACCATTTACCTTGGTAGTTAGTGGCTAGTCAGATAGTTAGCTAGCTGTGTTTGTGTCTAAACGAAGAGTAAACAAGTATGTAAACAGTACATTTTTACAATGTGGAATGCTGTGTAGTGAGCTAGTTAATTAGTGAACTAGTGGCTAGTCAGTTAGTTAGCTAGATCTGTTTTCTAAAATTAAACAAGTATTTAAACAAGTATACGGGAATGTTGTGTAGTTAGCTAGTTAGCTTAGACATCTAGCTAGTTGTTTAGCTAACTACTGGCTAGTCAGGACATTCGCTAGCTGTGTTCCAAGCATCCGAACTAAGAGTCAACAAGTAAGTAAAAAAAGGTCAGTCACATGGACAGGGCAAGTGTCTGTTTAAAACACAATACTGTGATGTCATAAAAACATGGACAGTCATCGCGATATAAAACTTCCGCATCGACGCACGCCTTCCACGCGCGCCGCGATATCGGCTGCCGTTGAAATCATTCCCCCTCTGACATTTTCAGTAGGTCAGAATGTAAATAAGTTGCTAGCATGCTAATGCATCTATATGAAACCCAGAGTGTGACCCTTTTCCCTTCAGTATCGCGGCACTCTCAGTAACAAATATATACATAAGAGCAAAGTAAATGATGTGTTTATGTCGAGGCTCTGCCGCTGCGCCGGTCGATAATAATAATCACAAAGCAAATGACATGCAAAAAGCCACTCGTGTTCCGGCGACGGCTGCAAAATTGCATTTAAATGCCATTAAAGTTCAGCGGATCTGCGAGCGTAATGCAAAGCAGCCAGGTCAGCGTGACATCATCGAACCGCTCCGGAGGAACGAGGGAGCGATACGAGATACAAGAGCGCACTTCAAACACGCTTCCTAGTGCTAAAGCACACACTTTAAAGTGGCCTAAGATCATCAGCTTGACATGTCAGCACCAAGCTAAAAATGGGTCGAGAGCCTGGAAGTGTGAGTGAGATAAATGACAGAGCCGCATTTCACCCTCATGTGACAATATACTCACTCAGAAAAGAGGCGTGGCCAAAGAGGCTGTTCAGTGAAGGAGGTGTGGCCTGGGTGTATCAGTTACAGTGAAGGAGGTGTGGCCTGTGTGCATCAGTTACAGTGAAGGAGGTGTGGCCTGTGTGCATCAGTCACAGTTAAGAAGGCGTGGCCTCTGTATCGGTTATAGTGTAGTGGGCGTGGCCTGTGTGTATCAGTTACAATGAAGGAGGTGTGGCTTCTGTGTCCGGCCATCTCAGTGAAGTTGGTGTGGCCCCATATCTGTCTGTTAAGTGTAGTAGGTGTGGCCCCATGTCTGTCTGTTAAGTGAAGTAGGTGTGGCCCCATGTCTGTCTGTTAAGTGAAGTAGGTGTGGCCCCATGTCTGTCTGTTAAGTGAAGTAGGTGTGGCCCCATGTCTGTCTTTTAAGTGAAGTAGGTGTGGCCTCAGTGTCAGTCCATACTCAGTGAAGTAAGTGTGGCCTGAGAACATTGAGAACATAGAAAAACCAAGAACACTGAGTACACTGAGAACATCGAGAACGTTGAGTACACTGAGAACATAGAGAACATTTAGTACACCGAGAACATCGAGAACATTGAGAACATCTAGAACATTGAGTACACTAGAGAACATCGAGAACATCGAGAACATCGAGTGCACTGAGAACATCGAGAACACTGAGTACACTGAGAACATCAAGACCATAGAAAAATCAAGAACACAGAAAACTGAGAAGATCGAGAACAGTGAGATCATTGAGATCGTATCCTGTCGACACACATCTCTAACACAAACACAATTTTCATCTTTGAATGGTGTCAGATGTGTGTCAGGGATATCAAAGCAAATTAACATGAATGGGGCCTGTCACAGGCATGTCGACTTCACGCACGCACACACACACACACACACTCTCTGATCCACAGCTGAACCCATTCCTCTTTACACACACACCCTGTCTTCCCCATCTTGCCCTCACTATTCTCCAGAACATGCAATCAGCGCCCGAGCGAAAGGTCACATTTGCAATGCAGGTGACTGTACAGGAGGAAAAACGCAGGTAATTGGCTCTAATACCTTTCGGCGTGATACTGTGATGGATGTGGAGCGTTTTTGGAGGGCAATTAAACATTTCCGAGGTCCGAGAAAGTCGGCACACGCCGACCTGACAGCCGCCACCTTATTATCCGATCCAGAGGGGAAAAAAAGCCCGGCTGAATCAAAACGCTTTTCATCAAAGTCTGGCTTGTTTGGCTTTTTCTTCAGGATTTTCCTGTTCACTGAGATGAGATGCTAATTAAAGCACGTCACTGGCTCCGAACCGTGAGCGCCGTTATCTCACGCTAGCTCTTTCGGTGTCAAACCCACAACGCGGTATGAGTAGCGTCCTCTAAATCACCGCACCCGCTCTCTCACACCAAATTTGTGAGAAAACCTTCTTCGAATTTTCCAACGCAAACAAAATTTCCCCTATCGTTTACGTCTAAGTTAGCGCCTTCACGTTGAACACTTCAGCAAACTAGCTAGCGAACTTGGCTAACTAACATTAAAACGAAACGCCAACGGTTAGTTTGCGAAGCTGTAGAAAGCTTAACATTACTTAATTAGCGTGAACATTCCTACGGTTGACAGTGGAAAACTCCGGAGTTTTCGCCTCGCGTCACTCGTATTACTCAACACTGAACACTTGTGGGCGTGTCCTATCTTTAGTTTAGTGCTGTAGCACTAGGCTAGTGCAGTATCCACACCAGCTAGCTACAAAATAACGTTCTGGTGACATCATGTGTGTAAATAAGGTTTTGCGGTTTCATTTAGGAACAAATACAATGGAAATGAAACTTTTTGCTTCCCTTTTGCATAAAATGAAACTCCACTCTCAACTCTATCGCGACGGTCGTCCCGCCCACTTTGTGCCGCTATTGGTTGCTTTGTCAGCTGTCACCAGGAAGTCAGTCTAAGTTAGAAACGTGCTGTGTGACTCCGCTGATTCGTTGATTCTTTTCCGATAACCGCACAACACGGAAGGTTTTACTCCTTACACACGAATCACGACGAGTTTTAGTTCATCTTAACCGATAAATCAGAAATCAGTGTGATATTTTTGGTTTTTTTTTTTTTTTTTTCCTCCCTGCTGTCTTCTCCAGCTCTTCATGTCCTCCATTGTTCCCCTTCAGTTCCTACATTAATAATAGAAGAGGCCTGCGTTCTATGCAGCCATTCCACCCTCCCACCCCCCCCCCCCCTTTTTTTCACGCTCAGTTTCACAAAAAAATGGAGCCGCAACAAGCGGCAGGTTCAGCAGCTGGCTCGGACGCCTTAAAGCCAACAATCCCCCACTCCAATACAATTTGCTTTCGGTGAATGCTATTGATCTTTTCTTCCCTCCTTTCAATTACAGCCGGTGAAGTCAAGCACACGAGTGTTTGTAGTCATTAGAGTGGCTCTTTGTTGTGTCACCGCTAGCAATTATGTCAGGCCGATGGGACTCTTTCCTGAAAACCTCCATGTGGAACCATTAGAATTACTTTGGAGAACCGGCGGCCCGGCTCTGTTCCTGCTTGGACGACTCCACCACTGTGGAGCGTGCTACTAGTAAAACAAAAACAAAAAAAAGAAAGAAAAGAGCTTTTGGTTTGCACTAGATGTATTACCAGTAGGACCAAAATGCTCAGATGAACACTAGAGACATGGTATAAATGGTTAAATATTATTTAACAGTATCGCTGTAGACCTTGAAACTTTGCCCGAGTTTGCATTCTTCATCAAAAGAACTCCGTGTCCGAGTTACAGTCAAAGACTAGCGCTTAGATTTTTCAGTAGCAAATTCCTTTTTTTTTTAAACTATGGTAATTTTGTGATAAAATCCACATTACGTCATGCTTGTAATGCGTAACCTTACCGTCCAACACCAAAATTATCACCACCCTTCAGAAGGATGAGTAAAAACGGCTGCGTGACGTAAACAGTCGGCGTTTTGCGCTAGAAACCGATCTCTGTCCGTAAAAAAAAAAAGAAAACAAACAACAACAACAAGAAGAGCGTGCGCAAATTCCTTAAGAGTTTCCTCATTCCGCAGTATGTAACTGTGAAATAAAAATTCCACAGAAATTCCCTTCGTACAGGTTTATTTTACAAACATAATCCGGCTATTCACGCATTAAATATTTACTGAAGATTTTTATTTATTTTTTTTTAAATTCCTGAACTTTCCGCTGACAACTTTACGTCCAAGTTGAGGTTTATATACTTGTTCGTGAGTTGATTTTTTTTTAGGTTTGAATTAGTGTATTCAATTCAAGTGGCCAGTCAAACAGGCAAATAGACAAAGATATATAGATCCCAGACATTCATAGCTGTGCTTTGATACACTTTGGTAGAAGTAATTCCAATAAATATAAATACAATTGTTTGCTTTTTTGTTGTTGTTGTTGAAAATGTGTAAAATGAGGACATGGATTTGACTCAGTGGTACTTTGGGTCTGTTTTGAGGTTCTTAATAAGATTGATGGCATTTTGAATTCTGATAGTAGGATATTTCACACAAAACTTGGTTTGCTCTGCCGGGAAGTTAAGTCTCGGCCATAGATAGAGCTTTCAACGAGACGCTCATCCAGACATACTTTTTGTATCTGAAAGACTATCTCAATGTCTAAAATGTGTGATATTACCATGTACTATTGGACCACACAGTGTCCGTCAAACCACGCGTGAACGAATGATATGTTCTGTACACTGTTAAATATGACAAAATATCATTTTGAATAAATGACAAAGCTTCGTGACATTCTGAGAAAACGAACGCTTTGGAAGTTCATGACGGTATCCGTATCAGTGTCCACGCTGTCCGTCGCTTGTGTCCACAGCTCTGTTTGTTCATCCTCACCACAGAAATGACTTGCATATTGACCGAAAAGATTTGAACACTGGCGTCCGAGCGAATTTGCTTTCTTTCCGTTCGGGACCGTGGCAGCAGTTCAGGAAAACACCAAACAGCACTGGCTGTGGTTTTAATCCTCACTGTGATCTGCTCTCATAATAACATTTCATTATTAGTGTTTGACAGGATGTATGTACAAGGAATACAAAGAAAAAAACATGCCAGATTGAATTTAATTTACAGTCGTATTGAGAGCAGCTCACAACTATATATATATATATATATATATATATATATATATATATATATATATATATATATATATATATATATATATGTATATATATGGTAGGATCGTGTAGAAAATGTTGACATCGTTACTGATGGAGGATTAAAGCTTAAGTTCATGTGTGAAATAATGTCGGTTATAGGTTCCAATAAAATCGGTCAACTCGGACAGTCGATTCATTGAATCGGACACGCCAAATGAGTCGACTCGGTAAAATGAATCTTGAGGATATCGAATCATGGAACATGAGAAATAATGAAACAAGAAATTAGTCAACAAAATAAAATAGTAAAAAGCCAAATGATGATAATGCAATAAATAAGAGCAGTGACAGAAAGAAGAAAAATCATAACGATATATAAATAAAAAAGAAATACAAATGTGCATACAAATAGAATAAAAGCACAATAATTAAAGTAAGGTAAACAGTAGCAAATAATAAAAGCTAGTTAAAAGCTAAAGTGAAATATATATATATAATATATAATATATATATATATATATATATATATATATATATATATATATATATATATTAGCTGTATATTTTAACATTAGCAAATGTTTGCGGTGCATAAAAACAAAAGGCTGCTTTCATAAGTGGAATATGGACAAGGCTAGCATTAGATGATCTGGCTTAGCTATGCTTTGTTGTTAATTTGAGACAAATCTTTATGAGTAAACACACCAATATGCTATCAGGTTCCACATGAAGAAACTCAAGAACTGCAATTTGAATACAGTCCCCAAACTTTCAAACTGTAATACCACCATAACAGCACCGATGACTTAGACATACAGCTCTGGAAACTGTCAGTCCCAAACTACACCTCCCTAGCCTAACCTTACAGCCCCAAAACTCCTGAGCAGAGTCCCAAACTCCCAAACACAGGCAGGAGCTAATAGTTTAGTAACATAACAGCAAAAAGAAAAAAAGTTGTGATTCAGTCTGAGGTGTGATCTGGAGAGCCAGGGATTTTTCTTAATAATGACATGAGCTCTGTGTGTGGGTGACAAAGTGAGCGAACGCGACTCGAGTACTTCACTCTCCCATCTATCAAGCCGTGTTCTTTTAGTAATTACACGCCAAAATGAGTTAAAACCCTCGGCGCGCACTACACGCCGGCACAGGAGCTTTAATGACACGCCACTTTCACCTCCAGGAGTTCCACACGTCCTGTAGCAACTAATTACAACCTCTCATAAACCCCGACATCTCCCCCATACACACACACACACACACACACACACACACACACACACAAAACCTCAACTCCTTTATTCGAACCAAACAAGTTTTCCTGCAAGAACGAGAGAACGAGAAAGTGCAAGAACATCCATCCGCCATTCAACCCTGACGATAATCAGCTTGGGCGCTCATGAGACGCAATGTTCGCGACAAAGGTCCATGCTGTTTGTTGAGTTTAAGAGTTCTGAAATGTCTTTGTTAGTAAATATAAGCATTTAAGTGTTCGGTCTTTGGTTTTTTTCCTTCATGATGGAGTGGAAATGATAACGCAGTGTTAAGAAAGGTGGCTCTGAAAATCAAAAACTGGTCCATGTTCCAAGGATCGTGCTAAAAATACTTTTCTAACAGACCCTGAGGTAAAAAAATAAATCATTTTAAAAAACCTGTCTCAAACATCACACGTTCACCTCAGAAAACATAGTTGACCTCAGTAATATGATTTATACATAAACAGTTTCATTAGAAAGCAGAATAAATCAGAAATACGAATCAAACGTGAATTATTTTATCCTCCAATACACTTAGCTGCTGCTGCTAAGTGAGAACAGGAACTAACTTGTTTTCGCAGACGTTACACAGTCTTAAATGTAAACAGATTAAAGTATGATGTTGTCGTTCTTTAATAAATAAAACATTGTGTATCACAGGGAAACTGCTGTGGAACAAGAAGAATAAAACACCACATTTTGTTTAGACAAGTACTTTTAAATTTATATTCAGGCACATCGCCATTTTAAAATAGTTTTAAAGCTGAGAAGTGAACTGCAGCGCCCCCTTGAGGTTAGGTGCTTAGATTAGCATTCTGCAGTTAATTAGTATCAGGAAAGGCGGAAAACTTTGGCAAGCTGCTCGTTGAAACTCGGTAGTCTGAATATAATATCACTTTATATCAGGTAAGCAAAAAAAAAAGTCATTTTCTTTTTTTCTGTATCTCTCCAGGTTGCGCTTTATGCTAGCTATGGGGGAAACTAGCCGGCTTTTGCAGTTGTTCATAGCTGTCGATGGAAACTTGCACAAATATGTTGTCATTGAGTACTATCACTAATATTTGCATATTATACGTCTTGTTGTAAGATATGATTTGGCCATTCAGTTTAAAAGTTACTAATGTGTAAAGCTTTGCAGCTGAAGATTTTTTCGGAGTAGCGTCAAGAGAGATAACTGGAAAGGGAGTGTGGACCAACTCTCGCGAGAACTTGCGCTGCTCAGTGCTATGAGATTTCAAATGAACTACACTTCCACGAAATTGTGTGTGTGTGTGTGTGTGTGTTTCAACAAATTGTGATCCAACAACCATTTAAAACAAAAAGAGTTAAATTTGTAAAAGTCTCGAAGACATAATAATAATAACAGTAATAATAATAATGTCAGTTTAAAAATGATTGCTGCTTCTCAGTGTGGATTTTGGGTGAACCGAGTAAGATACTCTATACACATACTTTTTTTTTTTTTTTTTTTTCGAACCCAAGACACCGCCTAATTTCATGGTTAGTGATCCTAGACACTGTAGATTAATTTTCCATTTAAACTGTTTTGGGCTTAAACAGTCATCTATTAAACACTGCCACCTGATACCGACTATTTCTTTACATAAAAGTACAGAACAAACTGCACACAGTACAATAAAAAACGAGCACCTAATATAAGTAACTCCTAAAAGCCAATTAATAAATAATAATAATAATAATAATAATAATAATAATAATAATAATTCGTTAAAAAAGTGCTTACAATTTTTATTACTTTAAAAAAAAAAAAAGACAGCACCGGAAGCCTGCACTTTTTCTTTACTAAATCAACACTGACCTCTTTCTTTAACCGCAGGAACAGCAGTAGTGACTCTTTTCAGTGAGTCAAATCGTTTGACTCGGTTCATCAAGAAGAGTCGACTCAAACGACTCACTCCCATTTTTGTTCTAAAACCAGACAGAATTTGTGATGTTTTGTGGCTGGAGCTCCTTCGGGAAACGATGCTCTCTCTACCTTGTAATAAATAGAATTTACATTGAATTGCGTTGTTATAAAATATATTTAAAGAATTATTTTGAAGCAAGCGCACGTCTCACGAGTCACGTCAACAAACAGTTTCAGTGGTGAGCAACGATTTGAAACATGGAAATTTTTTGATTAAGTTAAAATAGCAGAATTGTGGAATTGTCTATATTCACTGTATATCTCCAAAAAAAATAAAAAAGGGAAGGGGGGATTAAACTTCTCACAGGGGAGTCGGCTCTCAAAAAGAGAGTTGACTCCAAGAGCCAATTCATGCACAAACGACACTGAAATTCTGTTTACTCACACAAATCTCTCTTTATTTATTTTAAAAAAAAGAAGAAAAAAAAAGAGCAGAACTGTGGAATCAAAATGTCGTTCTTTTTTTCCTTAAAAAAAAAAACAGGACATTCTTGGAGCACTCAAATAAATAAATAGATACATAGATACATATATAAATAAATATGCATGCATGTTGTCCTAATGTGATGTTGCACACTGCACTGCAACACGCAAGAATGATGCAACGTGACTAATATGGCGAAAATACCACAATGTCATGCTGGATTATAACAAAATGCCAGCAAAACAGGATAAGGGTGATAAAAAAGAGCAAAGAAAAAAATTGGACAGTATTTTTTAGTTACATAAATTACTTGACCGGGAACAATGAGAGCAAACAGATGAGAGAGATGAAACATCAGTATATTTCCTTTTCTCCAAAACATGTGCAAAACATCCCGTACCAGTAAAATTCTGGAAAATTTGCACTGTTTAAAAAAAAGTCATAAATATTGAAATGACATGATCCGCACACAGTTTAAAAAATAAAAGTCTGTATATTTCCCCGTATATTATTTTAACTTCTTTCCCCAAATAAAGTAGCACGAAGTCGTGTTTGTTATCATACGATTATACAGTTTCCCTCAAATTAGCTACCTTGCTAGTGTGTAATTGATAAAATAGTTTCATTATCAAATGTTAGCTAGCGCAAGTACACGTTAAAATAGTTTATATAATAGTAGCGACCTTTTCAGGATCAAATGTTAGCTAGAAGAGTTACACAATAAAATAGTTTCTATAATATAAGCTAGCTCAGTCACACGATTAGTTTCGTTATCAAATGTTAGCTAGCACAGTCGCGCAGTTCATATTTACATAAACAATCAAACAACTTCCCTTAGACTAGCTAGCTAGTGAACTTTATCTGGCTTTTCGTGAGTTTTAAGTGCGCAGTAAAAAGGTATTTATATGTGTAGGTATGATGGCATTGTATTAGCTGAATGATTTTAGTTAAAAACTCAAATCGTGGCATCACTGATTTTATTTTCATGCACAGTTTAGCATAAAATACTAGTTTTAATCACACAATACATATTTACCTTTATTTGTTAGTAAACCTGGCTAATAATTTTAATTACACAATAAAATTTCTACCTAAGGTCAGCTAGTTCATTAGCTAGCTATATGATCAATTTGACCAGGCGATGAGAGTCACTTATTTGAATTGATGTGCTGCTTAGCAGAAAGAAACTAGCTTTAAAATCTAGCAGAATCAAACATTTAGTGATATCAGCTAATAAACCAGATAATGGCTAATGCTAGCGTCCTAGAGCTAAAGGTTGAAGATGAATGTTAAAAGTTAATCCGACCACTTCGCCCTCTCGCGTTGAATGTTTTTCATTTTCTAAACAAATATTTAGTCATATCAGGTTGTGTTGACTTAAACGACAAAGTAGTGACACTCCCACTGTGCTAAACTAGTCAGTTTATTAATTTTCATTGTGAAAATATTTCATGTTTACCTCAGATTAGCTAGTTATGTCATGTTAACATTTGCTAAGCGAAATAAGGCAACTTGGCTAGTTTTGGTGATGTTGCTAAACTATTATACAGTATTGTGTAAATAAAACCTGTTGGTTTTTTTTTTTTTAATGCTAGTCCCGTAATGTTTATAGCACTAATTGGTCTCAGGATTGAGAATTTCAGCAAAACGCAATACAAGAAGGTGGAATGAAGGCACATGTTAGCGTGTTCATGCTAGTTCCCCACATGAGAGTTAGCTACAAGCTACACTAAAGCTACATTTCTTTGATGTTACTTCTTTTGCTAATCTGAATAGGTGGTAATCTGGAGGTGAAGCAGCTAAAAATGGTGGAAAAAGCAATTTGCTGAGGTAAAAAGGAAGCAGGATGTGCGTAGCTTCATTGCCTGAAACAAAAACAGAGGCGCTGCTAATTATGGAGTAGCGTCACACTAACCTTTCGCCTTGCTGCGCTGTTTTATTTTCCTATTGTTGCGTCTGAAAAAAGTGCACATCGAATTAGCTGCTTCTCGTTTTAATTGTTTTGTTTTTTTTAAATAAAAGATATTTCAGAAAAGTGTATTGTGACATAGTTTATCATGATATCATCTCATCCAGCGACGTACGCTCAGATTTTCCTTCCAGCATTATACATTTCAGGAAGGCGGAATGAAGAAGTGTGTTCATGCTAGTTACCCAGAGGAGCGTCCGGCACCCCTCAGGCCGCCGAGTGTGACCGGTCCGGCCGAGTGAACGACTGAAGCCTCCTGATGGGACCTGAGCTACAAGCTACAAGCGAGCGTGTTGTAGAGCGCGGGCACCCTGGCATGACGGCTCGCTTCGGCTCGGCTCGGCCTGGCACGGAAACGGCAGGATGGAGCGGCTTCCTGTCAGCATTCATCATCTCGCTCCCTACTGAGGGGGAAAAAGTTTTTGGGGCTGTGAGAGAACGAGCTCCTGACAGCATGTCACGGACTCGAGTTACATGGCACCGCGATACGTGTTTATATTTGTTGCTGTTGTTGTTGGTGGTGTTGGGTTTTTTTTGTTTTTTTTTTCTCGTTTTTTTTTTCACGTCCTCCTGAAAAAATCAGGAGGTACGTCAGTGTCGGGGATCTCGGACATGCGAGGAAAACAAAAGCGAGAGGAGAAATACAAAGTGGAGACAGCTGCATTTTTCGCCGTTTAAGACTCAAGATGAAAGCAGCGATGAGGAAAAAGTGGGCGACGAAAACCACTGCTGCGGATTCACAACATGTCACGTAACATTAGATAGCCCTGTCCGTAAAAGTGTCTCTCTCTCTCACACACACACACACACACACAAACACACACACACAAAGTGCAACAATAAATAATTTGTTTCACTTTTTAAAGGAATAGTTAGTGGTTAAGAGAAAATATCAAAATCTAAATAAAACGCTTTAGTTCCAAGCTAACAGTAGTGATATTTATCACATGGACTGGCGAACTACCGTAACTCCTAGAGTAGCAGGGCTACCGTAAATACACTAACAAACACGCATATTGCAGTTATAAAAAAAAAAAAAACATGATAAATGATATGTATCTGTGTCTGAAACAATATTTAAAGTATAATGCTGAGCAGGCTACGTTAAAAAAAATACCTAGCTAAAGCTAGCTAGCTATACTTCAAGCTAAATTTAGGTTTGATGACACTACTTTTGCTAAATATTGATGTTGTTGTTTGGTTTTTTTAAAACAAAACAGTAGCCCGACAAACAACGTGTTCTTGTAAACAATCGCTATTATTAGCAGTCACAGTAGTGGCGACGCTTACTGTTTAATTGTAGCGTTTCCGATTGCAATGGTTTTTTTATTGTCTGAGTGAACTTTGACCTGTGAATTCATGAGCCAATAGGAAATGAGAAGGCGGGATTGTGATCTCTTGGCGTATGCTCACCGACATACGCTAAGGGTTTTTGCGGTAAAATTCAGGGTATTTTTTTTTCTTCTTAGCAATGATGGCACTTTAGGATGTTTGCTTAATTTAAAGACTAGCAACACTCTCACTTTTGCTTCTGGAAAATATAGTCAGCTAAACTAGCTACAAAACTTTACTTCTGGTGCTAATTTAACCACAGGTAGCTTGACTAAACACTCGGTGGTAAAAATAAAGCAGCACGGTTCGGTCTGAAGATTTCCGCTGTGTTGTGTTAGCGCCAAACTAACGGCCGTGTTCATTTACTACGTGGAATCGACAGCTACCGTAATTCCTGGAGTAGCAGAGCTCCTATGAAGACTCTTAACAACTGAGCATATGAGAATTAGGCCAAAAAGTGATGAATACTATTTAAAGCTGAAAGAATATGCAATTTTGTGCAGGCTAGTTAAAATAATAATAATAATAATTAGTTAGCTATAGCTAGCTAGGTACACTACTCATCTCAATTTCCTCACAGTGCAAAAAAGCCTAGAGATCTAACCCTTAGGTGTTCCTCTTATTCGGATTCCCGGACACTTATGAATGGGAAATGTATCCTCGGGACTTTAGGGGGGGTTAATCATAAAAAGTTTGGAGGACAGAAATCGTGAGTTTGCATCGTCAAGTCGGATAAACCCGCTAATTCGGCGTGTGTGTTCCAGAGATTAGCGATATGTGACGACGGACTCCAAGAGATTCCAGAGAATTCTGATTCACGGTGTCGAAAAGTCCTCTGTTTGTGGATTTGCATGCTGGTTATTGTCACTTTTGGGGGAAAAAAACGAACCTGGATATGATCGCGAGGGGAAAGTCAGCTAGCATGGCCGTCTTTGTTAGCTCAATGTCCTCTGATTGTTTTTCATTGTTTCGTCTAGTTTTGTGCTCGAATGATAGAGCCAGTTTTCTAAATTCCATCAGTGGGAACGTGTTGTGTAGCTTGGATTCATACACACACACACACACACATATCCACATGGCCCACGTCACCGTGTTAAGCTGTTTATGTTCCACATCCAGCGTGTAAACACAGCAGCGGCCTTTTAATTGCGCTGATGAATTATCGCTCGTTCTCTGTACAGATTATCGCCGCATCGGCTTAAACTTTGCACAGCGAGCGTGGCGGCGCGCGATAACGCTCCGGCTGTGTGTTTGCCGTGGAGTGACTTCCCGAGCCTGGCACAGAGGAGCAGAGGAACGGAGCCCGTTAAGGTCATGTGATCACAGCGATTTTTAGTTTGATTCCGATGCAAGTAGATTTGGGATTAAAAACGGTTCCCTGAGCTGGAAGAGAAAGATTCCGGAAGTGACGGGGATGAAGAGTAGATTAAGGCTTTTGTGGACGTGGGTTTGGATTTGGGGAAACCAAGTACGCTAAACGGTTTCCTTTTCAGAAAAGTTACACGTAAAACACTTTTAGAAAGTTAGAACTGTTAACCGGACCCTTAACTAATCTCGTTTTGTTTTGTTTTGTTGGGGTTTGTTTTTTTTTTTTGCAGCGTCTTATTTCCTCATGACTGAGATCTCACTCGGCCAAATGAAGCGATTTTGAGCCGTTCCTCCCCTCTCTTAACCCTTCACCGCCCAGCTGTGGCTAGTGACATTCAGATCCAGCCTCATTATGTCACGCCTAACAGCTGTTCCTTTCCTTTTGAATATCGCGATGGGGCAATTAAACGTCCGTCTCCTTCACTTCCTGTCACTTCCTAAACACTCAGCAGGGTTAATGAGAGCCTGCTCGGGCCATTTTCACTCCCTCCTCCTCCTCCTCCTCCTCCTCCTCCTCGAGCCTTCAGCTTCATCGTCCTCGGATCCTCCGGGCCGGGACGCTCCTTATGCTTATGTCATGTCGTCGTATCCCTGAACGCATGGAGAAAGGCCATTACAATATTCATGAGAAATCTCCTTATTCCTCCTTCTCTCTCACTCTCGTTACACTCGCAGCATGAATGCCAAAGGTCGCGACCTCTCGCTTGTCGGTTTTGGCAGGCCTCAGCTCGGAAAAAAGGGTATCTGCACTATTAAAGGCCTCCGAGACAAACAGAAGAGGAAAAAGGGATGCTTTTGCGCTTCTTTAAAGTTTGAAACTGCCGATGTCCAAACCAATTAAAGACCAGCTGAGCGATCTGCGTTAAATATGCAGAAGGGCTCTTAGGAACTTTCCTTTAATCAGTGGCATCCAACTAGCATATTAATGAAGTATTGTGGATTTTCATGGAGGTAGATTTGACAGGAAGTGGATCTTACAGAAACTAGATTTTACAGGAAATTAATTGTGCAGTGGATTTTAACGGAAGTAGATTTTTTAGGAAGTAGACTTTTTAGGAAGTGGATTTTAATGGAAGTGGATTTTTTAAGGAAGTGGATTTTAATGGAAGTAGATTTTTTAGGAAGTGGATTTTAATGGAAGTAGATTTTTTAGGAAGTAGACTTTTTAGGAAGTGGATTTTAATCGAAGTGGATTTTTTTAGGAAGTGGATTTTAATGGAAGTAGATTTTTTTAGGAAGTGGATTTTAATGGAAGTAAACTTTTTAGGAAGTGGATTTTAATGGAAGTAGATTTTTTAGGAAGTGGATTTTAATGGAAGTAGTTTTTTTTAGGAAGTGGATTTTGCAGGAAGTGGATTTTTTTAGGAAGTGGATTTTTTTAGGAAGTGGATTTTAATGGAAGTAGATTTTTTTAGGAAGTAGATTTTTTTAGGAAGTGGATTTTGCAGGAAGTAGATTTTTGTAGGAAGTGGATTTTTTTAGGAAGTGGATTTTAATGGAAGTAGATTTTGCAGGAAGTGGATTTTAATGTTTAATGGAAGTAGATTTTGTGGGAAGTAGATATTTTTTTAGGAAGTGGATGTTAATGGAAGTCGATTTTTTTAGGAAGTGGCTTTTAATGGAAGTCGATTTTTTTAGGAAGTGGATTTTGTGGGAAGTAGATTTTTTTTAGGAAGTGGATGTTAATGGAAGTAGATTTTAATGGAAGTAGACTTTTTAGGAAGTGGATTTTAATGGAAGTAGATTTTTTTTAGGAAGTGGATTTTAATGGAAGTAGATTTTTTTAGGAAGTGGATTTTAATGGAAGTAGATTTTGCAGGAAGTGGATTTTAATGGAAGTAGATTTTGCAGGAAGTGGATTTTAATGGAAGTAGATTTTGCAGGAAGTGGATTTTAACGGAAGTAGATTTTGCAGGAAGTAGATTTTTTAGGAAGTGGATTTTAACAAAAGTTGTCTTATTTTTAGGAAGTGGATTTTAGTGAAAGTAGATTTTTTTAAGCGAATTCTAATGGAAGTAGATTTTGTGGGAAGTGGATTTTAATGGAAGTAGATTTTTTAGGAAATGGATTTTAACAGAAGCTGTCTTATTTTAAGGAAGTGGACTTTAACGGAATTAAATTTGGCAGGAAGTGGATTTTAATGATGATAGATTGTGCAGGAAGTTGATTTCTTTTCTTTTCTTTTTCCAGAAGTGGGTTCCGATGGCTTTGTTGATCAGAATCTGGAAGTGGATTAGGTGCAACATGAAGTTCGTCTCTTGTGGCGGTCATGAACGAATAAAAGACTTATGAGTGGGAAAAGTAAATGTTTTCCACAAGACCGACCGCGATGGTAATGTAAAACTCACGCTAATTTTCTACACAATATTGTAATGTATTCAAATACTGGATTTCTTCTTTTTTTTTTTGACAGTCCTGCCGGCGTCGGCAGCCGGCGAAGTCGTCGGCGTTTTCTGAGAGCGCTCGCGGCTAAAACAAGCCGCAGTTATTTTCACATTGATTTACTCCAATTAATCCATCATGGCTGAGAAGTGAGTTTTCGCTCTCAAGCTCATAAAAGCAGATTCACCTTCTCAAAGACTTCACGATTTGACACGTTGACATTTTTTCCCCCGCCTGTGATATCTCCGTGCTGGAGAAGCCTAAAGGTTGCTGTCTGTAAGAAAGGCGAGATTAGCCGTGCTCCTCTTGTCAGGTGTGTATGACGAGCCGTGCCGAAGCTGTTGAACCGTGAGATGCTCCGGTGCGATGTGGAACTCCTCTGCAGTGTTCTAGCGGAGATAAAACTGCCGTATTTCAACAACTCTCTGAGATAGACCAGGTTCGAGAGCTGAGATTGCTACGTGCTAGCGACTGGACACTTTCACAGAAGTGGGGTTTTTTGACAAATTCTCATGAGTCATGGCTCCAGTTAGCATTATGGCTGCTAGCAATGTGGCTAGTTTGCAAGTATTCATAAAAACAAGGAATTACAAATCCTCTGTCAATTAATTCCTGTCCATTGATGGAACAGTTCTTCGAATTGGGTTTTATTATTGAACTTTATTATGCTTGCCATTAAGGTGCATTAGTATCGGCACCCTTGGTTTCATCAGCAAAACAGAAAGCAAATGGCCTCAGTATGAAAAGAAATCCCATTTTATTGCTGGGAATGGAGTTACATCATATTGCTGGTGAAAGCCAGCCGAACACCGTCTCGGGACGAAGTATGCTGAGGCGCATTTTTGACGTATCACTTTTTTCTAAAGAGTTGATTGGTGATTAAAAATCTGAAAAGTCCAAAACAGCTCCAGGTCACATCATTTAAAATAAAGTTTTTTAAAAAAAAATGAATCCAGGAAGTAACAAATGATTGGTTTCCACACGAGTTTCTGGAATTCGGAGTGAAACAAAACCATCAATTATTTTTGGAGAATCTTTACTTTTTCCTCAGACTGAGCTGAGATTCCTGAAGCATGTCCATGACTTTGACAATAAAAGTCAGATTTCGAAAAAAAAAAAAAAAAAATTCCCCTCAGAGGGGGGGAAAAAAAAAACACACGACGAGGTGATGAAACCGAATGCAAATGGAGTAGGCTAGGTGAGGAAAAAGGAAAAGTAGACTCTCTCTGTCTCTCTCTCGCTGTCTTCGTTCAAAACTCGGCGAAAAAACCTGCAGCTCTTGTGACAAGCCGCTGTCACAGAGACAGGAGAGCGCCGGCAAATTAGACGGCCACGGATCCGGAGAGAGCGAGAGAGGGGGAAAAAGTTGGCGCTAATGCGAATAATTCTCACTTTTCAGACACGGCGACGGTACGGACCGAAGACAAACACCTGACAGACTGCTTGTCAGGGTGTTGGGTAACTAAAGGAGGATAAAATCAACTTGACAGCCACAAACCCAGAGTGCGTGCGCCCACCGTGGACAGACACGCAACATTTTACAGTAAGACAGTCCCGGGCTGAGTGACACCCTCCCTAACCTTCCAGGTTACACTAACACACATCAAGGCAACCAATCAAGAAAGAAAGAAAAAAAAAACGGGAGAAATTTCCGCTCGGCCGTTTTCGACTGACAACCACTTTAAAAAGACCTGTCAGTCCAACACGAGGCGCGACGTGACCTCCGGGGGCCTAGTCGCGGAAATCCCCCCCCTCCAAAAAAAAAAAATTAATGTAAATGTACACGGAGTCATTCTCCTGTGAAGCCTCGGCCCTTCCAAAAAAAAAAAAAAAAAAAAAAATGAAATATTCATTTTCAGTAAGAGTTAATATACGAGAAGTGGAAAGAGGTACATGGACGCCGGCTTGTGTTTTGAATTTATTTATTTTTTTATCCAGAATATATTTCATCCTCGCCTGATCTACTTTAAAAAAAAAAAAAGTCAATGAATTATTCAAATGGTATTTAAAAAAGATCCGGTCTTTAATCGCAGAGAGAGAGGGTAATAGGTCACGAGGGGACGCGCCGGAGCGTGACGGTGTGATGTTCGCTCGCTGGTTCTGGTTTATTATCAAAAATGGCACGGTTCATGAGAGTAGCCGAAGCAGTGCGCTGATCTGGGAACAGTATTTTAGATTTTTATAACTGGGTGAATAAAAATAACGTTTTAAAAACAATCGTCTCTTTGCTCCCATGACTGAACGAATCAGTGAACTAATCTGATTTTTTAAAATTCTCTTCCTTTCTAATGATGGAGGTGTGGCCTTTGTGCCTATCTCAATGATGGAGGTGTGGCCTTTGTGCCTCTTATTATGAAGGAGGTGTGGCATTTGTGCCAGTCTCAGTGATGGAGGTGTGGCCTTTGTGCCTGTTGTAATGAAGGTGTGGCCTTCATGCCTGTTATAATGAAGGAGGTGTGGCCTTTGAACCTATCTCAGTGAAGGAGGTGTGGCCTTTGTGCCTGTTATAATGAAGGAGGTGTGGCCTTTGTGCCTATCTCAGTGAAGGAGGTGTGGCCTTTGTGCCTGTTATAATAAAGGAGGTGTGGCCTTTGTGCCTGTTATAATGATGGAGGTGTGGCCTTTGTGCCTGTTATAATGATGGAGGTGTGGCCTTTGTGCCTGTTATAATGATGGAGGTGTGGCCTTTGTGCCTGTTATAATGAAGGAGGTGTGGCCTTTGAACCTATCTCAGTGAAGGAGGTGTGGCCTTTGTGCCTGTTATAATGAAGGAGGTGTGGCCTTTGTGCCTATCTCAGTGAAGGAGGTGTGGCCTTTGTGCCTGTTATAATAAAGGAGGTGTGGCCTTTGTGCCTGTTATAATGATGGAGGTGTGGCCTTTGTGCCTGTTATAATGATGGAGGTGTGGCCTTTGTGCCTGTTATAATGAAGGAGGTGTGGCCTTTGTGCCTATCTCAGTGAAGGAGGTGTGGCCTTTGTGCCTGTTAGAATGAAGGAGGTGTGGCCTTTGTGCCTGTTATAATGAAGGAGGTGTGGCCTTTGTGCCTGTTATAATGATGGAGGTGTGGCTTTGTGCCTGTTATAATGATGGAGGTGTGGCCTTTGTGCCTGTTATAATGAAGGAGGTGTGGCCTTGTGCCTGTTATAATGAAGGAGGTGTGGCCTTTGTGCCTGTTATAATGATGGAGGTGTGGCCTTTGTGCCTGTTATAATGATGGAGGTGTGGCCTTTGAACCTATCTCAGTGAAGGAGGTGTGGCCTTCATGCCTGTTATAATGAAGGAGGTGTGGCCTTTGAACCTATCTCAGTGAAGGAGGTGTGGCCTTTGTGCCTGTTATAATGAAGGAGGTGTGGCCTTTGTGCCTATCTCAGTGAAGGAGGTGTGGCCTTTGTGCCTGTTATAATAAAGGAGGTGTGGCCTTTGTGCCTGTTATAATGATGGAGGTGTGGCCTTTGTGCCTGTTATAATGATGGAGGTGTGGCCTTTGTGCCTGTTATAATGAAGGAGGTGTGGCCTTTGTGCCTGTATAATGTGGCCTTTGTGAAGGAGGTGTGGCCTTTGTGCCTGTTATAATAAAGGAGGTGTGGCCTTGTGCCTGTTATAATGAAGGAGGTGTGGCCTTTGTGCCTGTTATAATGATGGAGGTGTGGCCTTTGTGCCTGTTATAATGATGGAGGTGTGGCCTTTGTGCCTGTTATAATAAAGGAGGTGTGGCCTCTGTGCCTATCTCAGTGAAGGAGGTGTGGCCTTTGTGCCTGTTATAATGAAGGAGGTGTGGCCTTTGTGCCTGTTATAATGAAGGAGGTGTGGCATTTGTGCCTATCTCAATGATGGAGGTGTGGCTTTGTGCCTGTTATAATGATGGAGGTGTGGCCTTTGTGCCTGTTATAATGAAGGAGGTGTGGCCTTTGTGCCTATCTCAGTGAAGGAGGTGTGGCCTTTGTGCCTGTTAGAATGAAGGAGGTGTGGCCTTTGTGCCTGTTAGAATGAAGGAGGTGTGGCCTTTGTGCCTGTTATAATGATGGAGGTGTGGCTTTGTGCCTGTTATAATGATGGAGGTGTGGCCTTTGTGCCTGTTATAATGAAGGAGGTGTGGCCTTGTGCCTGTTATAATGAAGGAGGTGTGGCCTTTGTGCCTGTTATAATGATGGAGGTGTGGCCTTTGTGCCTGTTATAATGAAGGAGGTGTGGCCTTTGTGCCTGTTATAATGATGGAGGTGTGGCCTTTGTGCCTGTTATAATGAAGGAGGTGTGGCCTTTGTGCCTATCTCAAAGATGGAGGTGTGGCCTTTATGCCAATCTCAATGAAAGAGGTGTGGCCTTTGTGCCTGTTATAATGATGGAGGTGTGGCCTTTGTGCCTGTTATAATGAAGGAGGTGTGGCCTTTGTGCCTGTTATAATGAAGGAGGTGTGGCCTTTGTGCCTATCTCAAAGATGGAGGTGTGGCCTTTATGCCAATCTCAATGAAAGAGGTGTGGCCTTTGTGCCTGTTATAATGATGGAGGCCTTTGTGCCTGTTATAATGAAGGAGGTGTGGCCTTTGTGCCTGTTATAATGATGGAGGTGTGGCCTTTGTGCCTGTTATAATGAAGGAGGTGTGGCCTTTGTGCCTATCTCAAAGATGGAGGTGTGGCCTTTATGCCAATCTCAATGAAAGAGGTGTGGCATTTGTGCCTGTTATAATGATGGAGGCCTTTGTGCCTGTTATAATGAAGGAGGTGTGGCCTTTGTGCCTGTTATAATGAAGGAGGTGTGGCCTTTGTGCCTATCTCAAAGATGGAGGTTTGGCCTTTATGCCAATCTCAATGAAGGAGGTGTGGCTTTTGTACTTTAGCATCAGAAGGAGGGGTGGCCACCATACCTGTCCATCACAGTGAAGGAGATGTCTCGAGGTGTTATTTAGCATTAGTCACTGCTTTTTATTAGCAAGTGTAACGGTTTAGTAACGTTTTTGAATTTAGCCCTCTTCCTGTTAATCACTCACACAACCCTGTGGCAGATCTCGCCTAAATCCACAGGCTCCAGCATCCCGTCGTTTCCAACTTCTCAGGATGAATAAAACAAGAAATGAATGAATTTTGGATGAAAGCGTCACACAGCGAGTCGACATGCTTCATTAAGAGCTTTATTGTTAATCGCAGGAAACCTCATCGCTAAAACTCGCTTCGGAAAAATGCTAATGACTTGTAGGACAGTGACATGTTGGTGCTGCTAAACGAGCAGATTTTAAACCAATCAGCACTGCCGGCTGACGCTGAAATGAATAACATTAATATGCAGAGCGCTTGTCTGGCCTGATTAATGCTCGACCATGTTTCAATATGAAAGGTCATGCAAAATACAACAAGAAGCAAGACAGAGCCGGGAGTGTTTCAGGAATGAGTCGGTTTTAAAGGTTCACAGGACCTCATACAATTACACTGCTCTCTTCTTAATGAGAATAATTATACCTGGAAAAATGATGATGGTTAAATAAAACTGGATAATATTCAAAAGTTCAGTTTTCAATGCGGGAGGTGTGGCATTTGTGTCTTAGTCACAATGGAGGAGGCGTGGCCTTTGTGTCTTAGTCACAGTGGAGAAGGTGTGGCCTTATTATTGAAGGAGGTGTGGCCTTTGTGTCTTTGTCAAAATGGAAGAGGTGTGGCCTTTGTGGCTTAGTGAAAATGGAAGAGGCATGGCCTTTGTGTCTTAGTCACAATGGAGGAGGCGTGGCCTTTGTGTCTTATTCACAATGGAGGAGGCGTGGCCTTTGTGTCTTAATCACAATGGAGGAGGCGTGGCATTTGTGTCTTAGTCACACTGGAGGATGTGTGGCCTTATTATTGAAGGAGGTGTGGCCTTTGTGTCTTTGTCAAAATGGAGGAGGTGTGGCCGTTGTGGCTTAGTGAAAATGGAAGAGGCGTGGCCTTTGTGTCTTAGTCAAAATGGAGGAGGCGTGGCCTTTGTGTCTTAGTCAAAATGGCGGAGGCGTGGCCTTTGTCTCTTAGTCACACTGGAGGAGGTGTGGCCTTATTATTGAAGGAGGTGTGACCTTTGTGTCTCAGTCACTTTTTTGCGTATATCTTAACTGGTAAGTGTGCAATACTCCAAGTTATTAATTGTTTTCTTCTTGGACACTAAACTTGGAACCTTCTTGAAGTTGGAAACTGGTGCTCCTAGAAAAAGGGTTCTTCAGATGTTCTCTAAGGTTTGATTGGACACTTGAAGGTTGAAGTGAATGACAGATGAGACCCAAAGTGGAATGTGATACATAGCAGCTTTACAAACAACTTAATTATCTGAAGAACCCTAGAAGAACCCTATTACTGAACTCAATATTAACCATACAAGTTATTATCCAATAAACCCTTAAAGAACGCCAAAGTATTGGTCCTTATTTTCTTTTTAATTCCTGTCAGGCTTATCTAGGCACATGGTTTTTCACAGGTTCTTTATGGTTCCTTGGGTTCTTAGAGTCCAAAAAAGGGTTCTACTTGGAACCCTTTCTGATCGGGAAACCACGCTGTTCTAGCCAACGTTCTAATTTTAAAAGTAAAAACAGAAACTTAGCATGGGAATGTAGGAGAATGAACCCGAGCTCTTTTTATCGTTCGCTGGTTCTTCTTTTGGACACGTGACCCAGCAGTTCAGAAGCACCTTCCACATCTTCCCTCGTTGTTTTCTTCCAGGCGCCTGTTTTGTTTTCCTGTGGAACAGCTTGCCATGAAAGATTTAGCAGACACCGAGCAGCTAATGCGTTTTCTCCGTCTCGGATAAAAGCGATGAAAAATTAACAATGGAAATAATTAACTCTGATCGGTATCCTCTTTAATCATTTATTCATGCGCATGCAAATGCATCCAGAATCACGCTGTTGTATAAATTCTGTAAGACTTTGAACTTATGTTCCAGTGTGTAGTGATTACAGCGTGCTAAAACTTTTAGCGTTTTTATTCGAAAGAAGTTCTTCTGGCGTGTTTTATACGTCTGTACGCGGGGGATGAACAAACTCCGCTGACAGCGAGACGCTTTGTAGCTATTAATCCTGACTTTTCTCTACACTTTCTGTGACTTTTACTTACACAAACCTCCTCACAGGAGAGAAGAGAAAGAAGGCGAAGATTAGCCGCTAGTTCTGCTAGCTAGTTCTCCAAACATTGTATAGCTAATCCTAATAATAAATATTTATTTTTAAAAACACACACACATTTCTGTGAAAGGAACGAAATGGTTTCTCAGAGAAAGTGTACAAATTAGGAATGCGACTAACGTGCTAGCGGACAAAAATCTTAGCTAGTTTAGGTAGTGTAAATGTTAAATGATATGGTTGATGGACTGAATGAATTAAATTAAATGTTCAGATTTCTTACTTAATTATAAAAATGTTTTTTTTTTTGTTGTTGTTGTTGTGTGTGCTTTTATTTCCTGGAACATTGTGAGGGAAGAACCACAACAAAAAAATTCTACTTTTCTCACCTTCTCTGAGGGGCAGTTAGCATTATCAAATATGCTAATAGTGATATGAAGTAACAGACATCAAGGTCCGCTTAGCATCGTGATGATAAATTCTGATCGCATTTGTACAATTTAAGGAATGTTAGCAAGCTAGGTTTGATTTGCGCATTTATGAAGTTAGCATAAAACTTCTGGAACACTGTGAAGTCAAAAAAAAAAAAATGTCTGCGGGCCAGTTAACTTTATGCAAGCACTACCATGCTAACAAGCTAGCAAATATTCTAAAAACAGCTAGCAATCTTTTGGTGAACATTACGATAATTAAATATGATAGCATTGTAGCTAATATTGTACAATTGACAGAATGCTAGGAAGCTAGTTCTGCTTTTTGTTGTGTCATTTTAAAGCTGGCATCAAAATGGTGGTCGGAAAGCCATTTTTACACGCGTATGGACGTAAGAAGAAGAAAAAAAAAAAGTCGTGCTGGATTGTTGAGCTCGGCGATGTCCGAGAATCAAAGCGTTTTCCGATAAAAACAGATTTGTGCTGCAGTTTTGCGCTGATAACCTCCAGCACGGCCTCGCTCAGGAACAAGCGGCATTCTCCAGCCTGGGCCCAATCTGATCCTTGTCAAATGATGAAAGAGGCTGTAAGAGGTCCTGACAGTGTGTGTGTGCGAGCGTGTGCGAGCGTGTGCGAGACTGAACGTGTGCTACAGAAGAGGAGCAACGTGATAAACGTTAGCCGTAGCATCGCTCTGCTTTCACTCCTGTCTGTCAGGGTCAGGGTCGATTTGTGTTTAAGCTGGGGGCTATGTGTGTGTGTGTGTGTGTGTGTGTGTGTGACTGTCCTGAGGAGTGTGTGACTGACAGCGCCTACGGTATTTGAGCACACACACTGTTTGACCTCTTTAAAATGGGGTCAGTCTCAGGTCTCACAGCGCACAAAATGTTACCTGAGGTAAAAAAAATGTAAATAACAATTTAAGCTAGCACTTACGTCCCAGTCAGAAAACATTTCTGTTCCCGGTGATAAATTTGTGCTAGCGATGCTAACGCGGTAATACTGAACAGAACATTAGGGCTAGTTAGCATCACTCAAGCAGTATCATGCTAACTGGTGTCCACTCGCGTTTGTTTACCGTTGTTAGCGCGAAATAGCCTAACGTTGATGCTAACACGATAGTAAGGACAAGCCGGACGAGCCGGAGTCGCTGCGAACGAGCTGTTACTATGGAAACGATAACGTTTTAGAACGAGCGTGTACTGACCAATAAGAGCTCGGCTGACAAGTTGATCTAGATTGTGGTAGACATGTTCAGACAAGTCTCTCTCTCTCTCTCTCTCTCTCTCAGTTTGTTTTATACAAAGTCATCCATATTTTCGTACGAACGCCACACTTTTCTACCCTTTTCTTTCAAACCCTCTTTAGACTGACGCATGATTCACACACACACACTTTTTTAAAGACGGCGTCCCCGGGGCACACGACGTCGCCGCCTCACTGAGCATCGCGTCGCTGTTTGAATAAAATATAACGAGGGAGGAAGATAATTACGCCGACAGCGTCGGATGAAATGTATTTCCTCTGTTTCGGTTTACTTTCCCCGCCGAGGAACAACGGCGTCCCGGCAGAGCGCAACACAAAGGAACATTACAAACACCGATTTATATTTCATACGCACCGAAATGTTTGGCGCCGCTTACCAACGGAGGTCCGTTGAAGTATTTACGTTTTATTTAAGTTTTTATTATTTTTTTTATAGCATAATAATAATAATAATAATAATAATAAAAGTGTTGGGTGATTACATCGTAAAAAAATATCATATCGCGATACTTCGACGACTTTTCCACCGCTTACGACTGCGGTTACGTATGTCCTATGCATTTTGGAACGTCGCTATAAACAGTGGGCAGTTGTCATGGCAACGGAAGGTTACGTTGCTAGCTAGTTGACAGCACTGAGACGTTGGATATCGTAGTACACCATTTTGGACGTGTCTGTGCGCTTAAGGTGTCGAGTTATGATGTGAAGTCGACGAAGGCACGATAATAAAATACAGTAGTTTTACTAACGGTCACATGACTCGGCCCCGCCCTATAAGAATACGCCGGGCATCCTAGAACGGTTTTAGTTACAAATGTCAATGTACGACGTACAAACAAGTCCTGTGATTTGAGGCTGCGCTACTGTCCGAGCTGCTCTTTCTGGAACGTTCCCCGACACCTGACCGATCAGAATCCCGAATTCTGGATATAAATGCTTTTATTTGCCGGTCGGATAAATACGCACCTGGAGGCGCGTTTAGACTGGAGATTTAGACTGTCGGCAGCTGTAATAATGGCTATCCATTAAACGGAGCTCGCGGCTAACGAGGTTATGCAAAACACGGTTCGAATCCAATACTGAAATGGAAACGGATGGGTTCTTTATTTTTTTTCTTTTTTCCCTCCTCCATCTGCATTCCGTACGGTAATTAAGTATGCGCAGGTGAGAGGCGCTGATACCGACGCTCTTCCTGAACTAATCCAATAGCCGGGCGTGATAGCGATCTTCTCTTTCTTCCCGTTCTCGCTCGCCCGTGTCCCGCGGTTATCAAATAATCAACGGAATTTGTCCGAGAACCCGGGAGGAAGACGTTAATTACACGTCGTCCCGTGGCAGGTCATTAATAAACCCTAGTTATCTTCAGTCCAGGGATGAGGGAAGCCCCTCTTTTTTTTCTTCTTATCCTACTCATCTTTTTTGCTTTTTTTTTTTTTTAAAGAGGAAATTCCATGAAAATAATTCAAGATGATATCAGTGGCGATGATATTCACAGTACGTGTGTGTGAGTGTGTGGGTTCTACAAGGTCCTGCTTGGAGAACATTGATGGATCTTACCAACCTGCGAATGCAGATAAGGAGCTAAATGTTTATTTAAAGGCCTGTAGGTTGCATACGCTTTAGGTATCGCTTGGTACACATGCATCAATGCCACTGCGGGCGGAAAAATGAATATCGGGACGGTGCATCGTACACGGAACAGGGTGTAGCGTCTTCGTTTTCCTCGCGTGTGACCCTAAACGGAGATACGCGCAGGCCGGTCCTGTAGCATGTCACCGCGCCGGACGGACAAAAAAAAACAAACATCCAAATTACACCGACTGAGTAGCACGCTGACTCACACGGGATTAGCGCTAGCGTTGTGACGTCATTATTTCACACAGGATGGATCTCCAGTCAGGGTGTAGCGTCGAGCTTCTAAACTCTTCACTCGTATATTCCGCGTACGTTATTATTCTTACGCGTTCTTCCGTCCCACCATGGAAACCCTCGAACATTCTAGAACAGGGGTGTTCAATCGTATCCGCAAAGGGCCGGTGTGGGTGCAGCTTTTCAGTCTAATCGGGCAGGAGCCGCACAACGACGCAAGTCATTGGCCGTAGCTAGAGTTGGACTAGCATGTTTCCTGTGTTTTACATGAACCTCGGGAGATGAACTGATTTTGAAGCGACGTCCATCTGGCGCCTTTTATCTTCCTAGCTGTCTTTCTCTCAGCGCAGGACGCCACGGACGTTCAGAGAAGACAGAAGAGAGAGAGTCTCTATCCGTTCACTCGAAGTACTCGAGTTCATTCTCCCGGCTCTCTGAAACCCCGGTGTGCTCGGCTTGGCTGGAAATCAAAGGGCGTGATACGGACTGTTCGCCCGGATATCAGGTTCGCTCAAAACGTCCTTTCATAAGCGTGACGCGAGGCACTGAGGAGGAGCAGGTGTTCAGGCTTGAGTGGAGGAGCTGCAACCTGAAGCCCTTCATGATAAGCGTGACCAGGTGGCGTCCACGACAGACGATTAGCCGCTGTTGCTAGCTTTGGCGATACGTCGGCCATGTTGGAAGGGAACCGATTCGGACGTATGACGGTCTATGGAGAGATGCTCCGTGTCGTGCTGGCCTGAACATGCGGCGCTGACTGGCACTGGAGACTCCTTCCTTTAATGTATGCTTATAAATAAAGGGTGCTGCCTCCTAGAAAAACAAAGCTCAGGTGCTTGAAGTAAGACGACTTGCAGAAACAGGCTTAATAATCGAATCATTTAATAATCTAATCTGAGACGCTCTCGTTTGTTGTTTTATAATTCGTGTTCCTGGACATCGAGTGCGACGTTTCGCACTGAATTAAAACAGAACCTGCGAGTGAACCTGCGACGTGTCACGGTTAAACACAGAGCCTCGTTTATTCGACTAACATGACTGTCCTCGTGTCAAAACACCTACAGAAAATAGATCAGACTGCTCACAGAAAAAAGACTGCTCTGTCTGTCTCTCTCTCTTTTTCTCTGCCTCTATCTCTCTCTCTTTCTGTCTGTCGCTCTCCTTCTGCCAATAAAGTTTTATTTAAAGGCAAGTCTCTGTCTCTCTTCCCCATTCCCCCTCTCTCTCTCTCTCTCTCTCTCTCATCGTTTTTCTGACTCTCTCTCTTGCTCTATCTTTCCTTCTCTCTCTCTCTCTCAATCATTGTTTCTCTCTGTCTCTTCCCCATTCCCTTTCTCTCTTTCTCTCTCTCTCGCTCTCTCTCTCATTGTTTCTTTTTGTCTCTCTTCCCCATCCCCCCCTCTTTCTTTCTCACTCTTATTGTTTCTTTCTGTCTCTCTTGCTATCTGTCTTTTCTCTCTCTCACTCTTATTGTTTCTCTCTCTCTCTTTCTCTCTCTTCCTCATTCTTATTGTTTCTTTCTGTCTCTAGTGCTCTCTCTCTCTCTCTCTCTCTCTCTCTCTCTCTCTCTCTCTCCAGATGAATGAACATCACTAGAGCTCCCCCAGCTGGATGTTGTAGAAACCGAACATCCCCAGGAGCTCCAGCCTGCTCGACCTAATCAATAACGATAATAATAATAATAACAATAATAATAACAATAATAATAATAATAATAATAGAGTTTTTTTCAATCATATATTTGATTTCTTATGGGAAAAAAAAGAAAAGAAAAAAAAAAACCCATAAGCGATTTTTCAGTTTAATTTGTATAAATGTACATCCCTACGTTCTGATGCGTATTCGCGTTGTGTTTATTTTCTACATTAATTATTGGGAAACGTCCATAACGACATCATAGACCGTGCCGGTTGTTTATGCTGCTTACACCAAACTCCCGCAGATTCACACAGGTGTCGTGCTCGCACGCCGGATTCGAATAAACCGAAAAAATACTTTTTAATTGTAAAAAAATAAAGAGTAACTCTTTGCGTAAACGCTAGATCAGCTAGCTTAATATCCAGCAGCTGTCACTGGAGCGCTAGCTAAACATTTATTCACTCATCTTTGTTAGCTAAACATTAATTAGCTAATAGTGCTATAAAGTATGAGGTAAATTACAGCTAGCTGGTTAGCATGATTGTGGCAGATGAATATAAATAGCTGAAAGGGCTGATTAGATCTACTTTTAAGTGAAAGTATTCAAAAGAAGGTGATAACTAAGGTAAAGCTGTGTTGAGGAGCTTTTGTTCAGCTAACACTCGCTGACAGGGAGTTACTAGCCAGCTGGCGTTAGCATATGTGTGTGAGACGAGACATTCTGCCCCGATGCTTTTTTCAGGCTCGAAAGACACTTGTTCGCACTCGAGCTCTGACTAACAGGAGCGTTTTTGTTCTTCTCGTCAGGAAGAAACCCGAGCTGATATGATTTTTTTTTTTTCCCTCCTCACTTTGATTCGGCCGTCATCGGCGCAGATGCTCGGCCAAATCCTGTCCCGCTCCGAGCGTCTCCACGTGCTGCTGTCCGTTTCTCACGCCGCTGAAAGACATGGCAGGGTAGAGGACGAGGTCAAGGTCACTTCATCGGTGTGTACGTCCTGTATTACACTGGGCTCCGGGGTTAGCGTTTTGTAGCCGTGGTAACGTACACTTGTGGTTAGTGTCTGTGGACATTTGTTTTTGGAAAAAAAAAATAAATAAATGAAGAGAAGAAAGAAATCTTAGAGAGAAAAAAAATCTGCTCCTGAGGTGAATCGTGACACCGTGGAAAAGTTCCGAATTAGCAAAACAGCTTTCAAATGCTAATTGTTTTTTTTCTTTTTTTTATTTCCCGTATTTTTTTTAAGCAGTCGTAAAACAAATGCTAATTCAATCCGTTTGTATTTGTATCATGACTAGAGTTTACATAGAGATAACAGAGGTGATGGTAATTGCCAAATGCTAATTCTTTCTATTCCAGTAATGGCTTGTTTAAGCTAGCTAAAAGTCTGCTAGCCAGTCCGTTAATCGTTGACTAGCACATCTTGACATTAGTGCTCTACGTACATTACCACACTCTACAGTATGCTAGCTGTAGATAACTTTTTGTGTTTTTTTATGACTGTCGCACTGCTCATAGTGCATTCTGGGTAATCTAGACGCTACGTCAGTATGAAGAAAAGCTCAGAAATCTCTATAAACTTGAGATCTTTCTTGGTTTTGTTTTGTTTGTTTTTTTAATGGTCATTAGATAACTAGCATTTGGGGCACAGCCATCACTCTGAACGCTAAACCAGAGGAACGCGCTTGACTCTGTGAGGTGAAGGTAGACGGACAGGCCGCAGTTTTCGTCCCCCTCCCACCCGAGTCGGATAACCTTAAAATAAGAACCGAGTCAGAGGTCAACGACGCCGTGGCTCTTATCTCGACTCGCTCATGGGAGAAAATCAGCTCCCACTCGGCGAACACTCGAGTCTGTCCATGCCGGACGAGTGGAACACGTTTTCCTCTCCCTCCACGTCCTCCGCTCGCATTCCACACTCATCAACCAGAGAGATAAATAAAAAATCTCTGCTTTGAGGAGCACGGTGCATTCTGGGATGTAGGAACATGACGGGCGGAGCGCGTGTAAATGAAATATTTTTCAAACGTTCTCATATTGTAAAAGATTGCTAGGATCATAGGTTTTAACAATAAATAGCTAGTGGTTGCCATGGTAACATTCTATTTTGGTACTTATAACATAACATGATGTGGTTTGGGCTACTTTTGGGGGCGTTTACGAATCATTGCATATTCATGTGTATTCAAATTAATGCAGAGAGATGTTTATTAGGCATTATTATTTGTTTTATTTATTTTCTTTTTTTATAACATTCGTGTTAATTTTACGCTAATGTTTTTCTTTTTATGCTGGCATTTTTTTCTTGCTAAAATGTTAGGTTTTTTATTCTAACATGATGCTAATTTAGTTTATTTTTATACTATTTCTTTACATTTTCATGCTAAATGTATGTATTTATTTATTTATTTTTTGCTAGAATGGTTATGCTACATAAACGAGTTTTAATGACGGGAGTTTATATCACATTATGAATGCTAGCCCTGGACACCGAGAGCCCAATGATTGTATTGGGGTTTTGCGTCTGCCTGTACTTCCTGTGTGTACTTCCTGTGTGTACTTCCTGTGTGTGTACACTTGCTCTAAACTCTTGCTCTGGTTTATTGATGTGGAAAAACATGTGGCTATATTGAGTTATAATATCATACATCCTCTCCTACAACACAGCGGTCACGCTCCTGTGCCTCCGTCTGATTGGACGCCATTTTGAGCGTGGAAAGCGTCGCTCGCCGAGTTTCCCGAGCACGCCTCGGGTCGTGCCATTTGCATACGCCGAGGCTGCTGGGAAAAAAAGTAGAGGGAGGAAAGACAGGGGAAAAAACCCAGGATTGTGTGGAAATTAAAGCGGAAGAAATGCAATTTAAAGACATGAAGTAAACAACGTGTTCTCGGCGCCGATACAATTTCTCAGGCCGTGTTCAATTTGGGAGCGTAGCCCGAGGGCCGGCGGCGGCTTTACACGCCGTTCTACACCGATGATTAGAATTGTAATTCAGCTGTAAAAATCAATCCCGATGACATTTGGAATGAGAATGAGACGTGGCGGTTTATACACACACTGTTTCCCTACGGAGAGGAAAAGAGAGGAGCGTGGAAAAGACTGGTATACTGCCAGCGCACTGTGGACGTGTCCCAAACCACACGTCCTGTTCACTATAAATAGGCCACATAAACACCATCGTCTGTCCGCTGTGGACAGCTCACAAACCACACACCATGTTCACTACACAGGCCACTGTGGACGTCTCCCAAACCGCACACCCTGTTCACTATAAAGGCCACATAAACACCATCATCTGTCTACTGTGGACGTGTCCCAAACCACACCTCCTGTTCACTATATAGGCCACTGTGGATGTGTCCTAAACCGCACATGTCCTGTTCACTATAAGGGCCACATAAACAGCATCAACTATGGAACGCGTCGACGTGTCCCAAACCACACGTTTTATTCACTATATAGGCCACTGTGGATGTCTCCCAAACTACACTCTCTAGTCACTGTATAGGCCAATTAAACACCATCATATGTCCACTATAGACACGTCCCATACCACACTCCTTGTTCACTATAAAGGCCACATAAACAACATCATCAGTCCTCTGTGGATACGTCCCAAATCACACTCTCTAGCCACTATGTAGGCCACATAAACACCATTATCGGTCTACTGTGGACACGCCCCAAACCATGCACCCTAATCACTATGTAGGCCACATAAACATCATTATGGGTCCACTGTGTGTGTGTCCCAAATCACGTTTTATGCACTGTATAGGCCACTTAAACAACACCATGTACTACAGCCGCTACACTGGGCATGTCCCAATCCACATGTCCAATTCACAATATAGGCCACCTAAATATCCTCAGTCTACTGTGGACATGTCCCAAACCACTAGTCGTAGGACCAGTGAATAGTCATCATATCGGCCACATGATAATGTCTTTATGTGGCCTGTGTAGTGAATAGGGCCTATGGTTTGGGACAGAATAGGTGTTTACGTGCTCTATATAGTAACACTGCTGATGTGTCGTTCTGAGCGATTCGGCTCTTTGATCTGGCTCTTTTTAGCTCAACACTGAGAGTCGACTCGAATATATTTAGTTAGATTTACGTCATATCCTTACTCTTGCTGTTGATTTAATGTTCGAAATGATTCCATGGAAACGTTTTTGTTTTTAAAACATCCGAACTGTTTCTTTGGCGTGAACAAATTCATGTTCTGTGACCTTGTCATCCTGATCACGGTGTCGGAATCGGAGTCGCGGTGATTGAATCATTTCTCTCGACTGTCTCCTTCGGTAATGTTTTATGTTTAGACATCGCACTGAATCACGCGACTCATCTTCCTATATCGTTATCAATTATTATTGGTTAAAAAAATTATAAATATATATGTATATGTTATTATTATTATTATTATTATTATTATTGTTATTTTAATTATTATTTTAATTATAATAATAATAAATCGAAAAAATGTGTCCATGTTAGCCTCAAATCGCGATGATCCGTTTTCATGTCGAAAGAATCGACGCTCATTGGTGAGTTAAGTCAGATGACCTGACTCATTATTAGATGCCAGTTCGGCTGTTGGCCACAAGAGGGCAGCAAATCTATATTATTTTCCCCTTTTAATAATGACGTGTAAATGCGTTTATCCACCACCAGAGGGCGGCACAGGTGTGTGTGTGTGTGTGAGAGAGAGAGAGAGATCTTAATCTTATTATTTAATTATTAAATTACAAATATAAATAAAATGAATAATGTAAACACGATACGAAAAGAATTATACATTTTAAAAACTTTTCTCTGAGCCGAAACCCAAACACTACACCTTTTAAAAACGTCACTTGCTTTTGAGTTTGGTTTTAGGTGAAAAGAAAAGTTTTCTACACGAACTGAACAGACGTCGATGATCCGCGTCCATTTCGTTTAGACGCAGAAGCCGGAATTTGAGTGTTTTTTCTTCCTTGCAGTTGTATCACGCTGTTTGAAATAGAAGTAGAAAAAGTGTAGAAACACCAACTTTAATTTATTTTAATTTATAAGCACTTGAAGACGGTGACACGGCTAACAAAGAATAATAAATAAATAAATAAATAAATAAATAAATAAATAAATAAATAAATAAATAAATAAATAAAGGTAAGGGCAATAACGAGAGGGCGCGTCACCAAAAAAAGGCGTCGATTTGAGACACAACCGAACCGCGCATGCGCAGTTGCGTTGCTTTCTACTTCAGGCCAGAAGCCTGTGCGCGTTTGATAATCCAGCGGGATTGTAGCGACTGTTGCGCACGAGAAACACATGATCCGATTAATATCAGACTTCTCTCTCACCCGCAAGGACACTCGGATAAACCCTCAGGTGCGGAAAAGGCGCTCGTGTCATTAACTCGAGTGTGATTTGGGCTGGTGTGTGTGCGTGTGCGCGCGCGTGTGTGGGGAGAAGAAGAAGAATAAGAAGATGAGGCTGCCGGACTGCAGAAAGCGGCGCGGGATGGATGGAGAGGTTGGAGAAAAGGAGCTGGCTCTCCCTTTAAAGAACCCGTTTGTGCACGAGTTGAGGTTTACACTGTTTCAGAAGCTCAAGGTGAGATCTTCAGGCTGTTTTGGTTTTGCATTTTCATGCAAAAGATGCGCCAAGATGCTACATCACACCCATGCACTGTATTAGCCTGCTGTAGGACCTCATGCACGTGCGCACAGGAACATCTCTCTCTCTCTAGCTGTAGATTAAAGATAAATAAACACACATTATTATACAGATATTTTAAATAGTGCTTTGCCTCATTTGCGTTGCTGTGTATGTTTAACTCCATATGCATTGGCCTTGGCTTTGTAATTTGCACTTTTCCTTCATGCGTTTATATGGAGAAAAAAAAATCAGGGTTTTAAGATAAAACAAATTTTACACCTAAAATGAAAAAAACTATATATCTGTATCTAACTGTAATTAGAGTTTAAATGCTTTTCCGAGTGCAACAGTTGTTTAAACTGTGTTGTAATAAGTCAGTACACTAAAACAAATAATAATAATAATAATAATAATGCACCATGTTTTGTTTTAACGCGAATATAAAACGCACTCATTTTCACATCACAATGAAATACTTCAGTTTTAAACGCTACAGGTTGTTTTTGTTTTTATTTGGTTTATTGCGTTTTAGCCCCGATGCTAACATCCTGGCTAATCTTAAGCTAAATGAAGTTAGCTAGTGCTCGCGAGCTCTGCCTTTTCCTCTCATTTTAATACATATCCGTGTTGTTTTTTTTTTTTTTTTAAAGCATTTATAGTTAGTTTAGTGTCGTTGTATTACAGTTTGATTTTCTGTTGTGTATTTATTCCTCCTCCTTCTCCTCCACAGGTTTTTATTTATCATTAGCGGCTTGACTCGGGGCCTTTCTCACCGCCTCGGCTAGCTGTGCTGCTGCGCTAGCTAACGTTTGACTTGCTGTAAGCTCTTTTAAGAGGATTTAATAGTTAGATAAACTCCGACTTCCTGCCAAAACAGGAACTTAAAGAAGAAAAAAATAGGAAATAGAATTTTAGTCGGTTTGTTGTTCTGCTTTTGAGAAAGCGGGGATGTTGTTCGTTTTGCCCAAATAACTAGCATCTCTGTGGATGTTGGACTTGAGACACAACTAGAAAGACCGGATGGATGGAGAACTGGGTGGGTGGATAGGTTTGAGGATGGAGAGATTGATAGATATAGATTTGATAATGGAGAGATGGATAGAGTTGAGGATGGGTGGATAGACAGACTTGAGGATTGAGAGATGGATAGATTTGAGGATGGGTGAATGGATAGATTTGAGAATGGGTGGAGGGATAGGTTTGAGGATGGGCTGATGAATAGATTTGAGGATGGAGAGATGGGTCGATTTGAGGATGGAGAGATGGGCTGATGGATAGATTTGAGGATGGAGAGATGGATAGATTTGAGGATGGAGAGATGGATAGATTTAAGGATGGAGGGATGGATAGATTTGAGGATGGAGGGATGGATAGATTTGAGGATGGAGAGATGGGCTGATGGATAGATTTGAGGATGGAGAGATGGATAGATTTGAGGATGGAGAGATGGATAGATTTGAGGATGGAGAGATGGATAGATTTAAGGATGGAGGGATGGATAGATTTGAGGATGGAGAGATGGATAGATTTGAGGATGGAGGGATGGATAGATTTAAGGATGGAGGGATGGATAGATTTGAGGATGGAGAGATGGATAGATTTAAGGATGGAGGGATGGATAGATTTAAGGATGGAGGGATGGATAGATTTGAGGATGGAGAGATGGATAGATTTAAGGATGGAGGGATGGATAGATTTGAGGATGGAGAGATGGGCTGATGAATAGGTTTGAGGATGGAGAGATGGGTCGATTTGAGGATGGAGAGATGGGCTGATGGATAGATTTGAGGATGGAGAGATGGATAGATTTGAGGATGGAGAGATGGATAGATTTGAGGATGGAGGGATGGATAGATTTGAGGATGGAGGGATGGATAGATTTGAGGATGGAGGGATGGATAGATTTGAGGATGGAGGGATGGGCTGATGGATAGATTTGAGGATGGAGAGATGGATAGAGTTGGGGTGGAGAGATGGATAGATTTGAGGATGAAGGGATGGATAGATTTGAGGATGGAGAGATGGATAGATTTGAGGATGGAGGGATGGGCTGATGGATAGATTTGAGGATGGAGAGATGGATAGATTTGAGGATGGGCGGATGGATAGATTTGAGGATGGGCGGATGGATAGATTTGAGGATGGGCGGATGGATAGATTTGAGGATGGAGAGATGGATAGATTTGAGGATGGAGGGATGGGCTGATGGATAGATTTGAGGATGGAGAGATGGATAGATTTGAGGATGGGCGGATGGATAGATTCGAGGATGGAAGGGATGGATAGAGTTGAGGATGGAGGGATGGATAGAGTTGAGGATGGGCGGATGGATAGAGTTGAGGATGGATAGAGTTGAGGATGGGCGGATGGATAGAGTTGAGGATGGAGGGATGGATAGAGTTGAGGATGGAGGGATGGATAGAGTTGAGGATGGAGGGATGGATAGAGTTGAGGATGGAGGGATGGATAGATTTGAGGATGGAGAGATGGATAGATTTGAGGATGGAGAGTTGGATAGATTTGAGGATGGAGAGATGGATAGATTTGAGGATGGAGGGATGGATAGATTTGAGGATGGATAGATTTGAGGATGGAGAGATGGATAGATTTGAGGATGGAGAGTTGGATAGATTTGAGGATGGAGAGATGGATAGATTTGAGGATGGATAGATTTGAGGATGGATAGATTTGAGGATGGAGAGATGGATAGATTTGAGGATGGAGGGTTGGATAGATTTGAGGATGGAGAGATGGATAGATTTGAGGATGGAGAGTTGGATAGATTTGAGGATGGAGAGATGGATAGATTTGAGGATGGAGGGATGGGCTGATGGATAGATTTGAGGATGGAGAGATGGATAGATTTGAGGATGGGCGGATGGATAGATTCGAGGATGGAAGGGATGGATAGAGTTGAGGATGGAGGGATGGATAGAGTTGAGGATGGGCGGATGGATAGAGTTGAGGATGGATAGAGTTGAGGATGGGCGGATGGATAGAGTTGAGGATGGAGGGATGGATAGAGTTGAGGATGGAGGGATGGATAGAGTTGAGGATGGAGGGATGGATAGATTTGAGGATGGAGAGATGGATAGATTTGAGGATGGAGAGTTGGATAGATTTGAGGATGGAGAGATGGATAGATTTGAGGATGGAGGGATGGATAGATTTGAGGATGGATAGATTTGAGGATGGAGAGATGGATAGATTTGAGGATGGAGAGTTGGATAGATTTGAGGATGGAGAGATGGATAGATTTGAGGATGGATAGATTTGAGGATGGATAGATTTGAGGATGGAGAGATGGATAGATTTGAGGATGGAGGGTTGGATAGATTTGAGGATGGAGAGATGGATAGATTTGAGGATGGAGAGTTGGATAGATTTGAGGATGGAGAGATGGATAGATTTGAGGATGGAGAGATGGATAGATTTGAGGATGGGCGGATGGATAGATTCGAGGATGGAAGGGATGGATAGATTCGAGGATGGAAGGGATGGATAGAGTTGAGGATGGAGGGATGGATAGAGTTGAGGATGGGCGGATGGATAGAGTTGAGGATGGATAGAGTTGAGGATGGGCGGATGGATAGAGTTGAGGATGGAGGGATGGATAGAGTTGAGGATGGAGGGATGGATAGAGTTGAGGATGGAGGGATGGATAGAGTTGAGGATGGGCGGATGGATAGAGTTGAGGATGGATAGAGTTGAGGATGGAGGGATGGATAGAGTTGAGGATGGATAGAGTTGAGGATGGAGGGATGGATAGATTTGAGGATGGAGAGATGGATAGATTTGAGGATGGAGAGTTGGATAGATTTGAGGATGGAGAGTTGGATAGATTTGAGGATGGAGAGATGGATAGATTTGAGGATGGAGAGTTGGATAGAGTTGAGGATGGAGGGATGGATAGATTTGAGGATGGAGAGTTGGATAGATTTGAGGATGGAGAGATGGATAGATTTGAGGATGGATAGAGTTTAGGATGGAGGGATGGATAGATTTGAGGATGGAGAGATGGATAGATTTGAGGATGGAGAGATGGATAGATTTGAGGATGGAGAGATGGATAGATTTGAGGATGGAGAGTTGGATAGATTTGAGGATGGAGAGTTGGATAGATTTGAGGATGGAGAGTTGGATAGATTTGAGGATGGAGAGATGGATAGATTTGAGGATGGAGAGATGGATAGATTTGAGGATGGAGAGTTGGATAGATTTGAGGATGGAGAGTTGGATAGATTTGAGGATGGAGAGTTGGATAGATTTGAGGATGGAGAGATGGATAGATTTGAGGATGGATAGAGTTTAGGATGGAGGGATGGATAGATTTGAGGATGGAGAGTTGGATAGATTTGAGGATGGAGAGATGGATAGATTTGAGGATGGATAGAGTTGAGGATGGAGAGATGGATAGATTTGAGGATGGAGAGATGGATAGATTTGAGGATGGATAGAGTTGAGGATGGGCGGATGGATAGAGTTGAGGATGGAGGGATGGATAGAGTTGAGGATGGAGAGATGGATAGATTTGATATACTTATATATTAGACTTACTAGGATAGCCTTCTTTCATCTCAGAAATATTTCTAAAATAAGAAACATATTGTCACTACATGATGCGGAAATACTAGTTCATGCATTCGTCACCTCTAGATTAGATTACTGTAATGCCTTACTGTCTGGATGTTCCAGTAGGAATATAAATAAGCTCCAGTTAGTCCAGAATGCAGCTGCTAGAGTCCTAACTAGAACTAGAAGGTACGACCATATCACACCGATATTATCAATACTGCATTGGCTCCCAGTAAAATCTCGCATTAACTATAAAATACTTTTATTAACCTATAAAGCACTAAATGGTCTCGCGCCACAATATCTAAGCGACCTTTTGGTTTTATATAATCCGCCACGCCTACTTAGATCAAAAGATGCAGGCTATTTGACGGTACCTCGAATAGTGAAGGCTACAGCAGGGGGAAGAGCTTTCTCTTATAGAGCCCCACAGTTATGGAACAGTCTTCCTATTAGTGTTCGGGACTCAGACACAGTCTCAGTGTTTAAGTCTAGGCTTAAAACGTATTTGTTTACTCAAGCCTACCCTGACTAGATTCTGTTCTACTACTTCGCAGTCATAATAATCTTTTTTCTCCCTCTCTCCTTTCGCCGAGCCCCACATGAATTTATGGAGATACTAGAGATCCAGATCCTTTCTGCCTCTGGATGGAGCTCAAATCTTCTCTAATTCCAGACTGCTGGGACTACGGCTGCTCCTAAGGCCATACAGACTTCATATAAATCCATAATGAACTTTTTCACACTATCTGTTGTTACCCAGATGAGGATGGGTTCCCTTCTGAGTCGGGTTCCTCTCAAGGTTTCTTCCTCTTAAAACATCTTAGGGAGTTTTTCCTTGCCACCGTCGCCACTCAGTGGCTTACTCAGTTGGGATAAATTTGCACCTTTAATATCTGTATACCATGTTGATATTTCTGTAAAGCTGCTTTGAGACAATGTCTATTGTAAAAAGCGCTATACAAATAAAATAAATAAATAAATAAAATAGATTTGAGGATGGAGAGTTGGATAGATTTGAGGATGGAGAGTTGGATAGATATGGATTTCAGGACGGTTCGTGTGTCAGGTTTAACGTCCTTCGCGTTCTTCAGTGTTTTTTATCCTCTCCATCCTTGCTCCGACCACACAATTACGCAGCGCAGCTTTTCGTCCGCGCCTCGCACATTACAGCAAACACGAAAGGTCTGGGGCAGAGACAAAGCGGGGGATGAGCTTTCTAGGAACCTTTTAATGTTTCCCTCCCAGGAGAGAAAGACGAGATCAATAGAGGAAGATTTCTAAAGCTTCAGGAACGTGTGAATACGTGTGAATACGTGTCTAGGCCGAAAAACAGCGTCTCGACACGACGTATCACGATACATGTACGTATGTAGGTTTGGTAAACAAAATACTAGAAAAGCTTTCACGTCTACAAAGATACGTTTAAGCGTGTCGTATCGTCGTGGCCCTGCTGCCGAATTGTGATTGGTCAGGAGGTGTCGATGAATTTTCTAGAACAGCAGCAAATCGCAGCTTGAGCTTAACGCACTGGACAAGTTTCTATAGTAACGGCTCATTCACAGGTACTGATGCAGTTCAATGATTGTCTTTCGCTTCAGCGGGAGTTTTTGTCCGTTTAGTGTCACTCGATACACGCCATCTCTTTCACGTGAGGAAGTCATTCGCGGTGATGCGGCGCAGGTAATACCGGTTTGTACCTGAAACCTGGCTCTGTCCTCTCTGAAGCCGGGATTAGCTCTTAACAGACGGTTATCAGTAAGCTAGCAGTGTTATCTCCGAGGTAAACGTTGACTCGAGATAACGGCGAGACTTTAATGGCGCTTTAGTGATAAGCGCCGTAAATAAACCCGTGGCTGCGTGTAACAGAGACACGAGCGTTCAAATCGGATCACTGGACAAGTTCCGGCGTTCCTTTTCTTTTAATCGATTGTTTATTAAACGCTAAAATTGTTTACAAACCTGTGATAACACGTGCTTTCTTTTCTTTTCCTTTATGTTCTCCCCTTTTTTTAAAAAAATTTTAAAAACCTCAGTGTTTGATCTTCTTATCCTTGTTTTTTGTCTTCCTGTTCCTCTGTTTTTACTTTTCTCCCTTTCTTCTTTTCTTTTATTAAATGATTCACATCTTTTTTTTTTTTTTTTTTTTTCCTTTTTGCGTTCAATTAAATTATTCCTGTCATATGTTCTCCATCTCCTTTTTTTTTTTTTTTTTCCCTCTGTTATCGTGTGAAAAGTGGGGAGTGTTCATACCTATATTTTTGAATGCTTGCTGCTAGTTTAATGTTTTGAGAAGAATCAGTTGGGTAATAATTAACAAAACTAACCCTCACGGAGGGTTAAGGCCTCGCTTGAAGACCTTCGGCGTTCACTCGTTCACGTTTCAGCAGTAAACGTATCCACCTACTTTCTCAGCAAAGTGCATAGTTCGATAGGCGATAGCAGTTGGTCAAGTTTAGCATGCGGACTTGACGCTGATAACAGCTCGGACGGTCCTTTTCCTCTTTACCCCGGTGAACACGACGGCTGTTTCGTCTAAAAACCATTTGAAATGTCGACTCGTCAGACCACAAAACACGATTCCACTGTTCTACTGTCCATCTCGGATGAGTCCGAGCCCAGAGAAGTGGGCGGAGCTTCTGGACAGTTTTGCTGCACGGCTTCTGCTTTGCATACTAAAGCCTTAACTTGCATATGTGGATGCAGCGGCGAATGGTGTCGACTGACAAAGGTTTACCGCAGTATTCCCGAGCACATGTCAGGATCTCCGTTACAGACTCATGAGGATTTTTAAGACCGTGACGTCTCAGGGATCGGAGATCACGCGCGTTCAGAAGTAGTTTTCGTCCTCGCCCTTTACGCACCGAGATTCGACCGGATTCCTTGAATCTTTATTTATATTGTGCGCTGTAGAAGGTGAAATGCCCAAAATCCTCCCGATTTGTCTTTGGGGAATGAATGTTCTTCTCAAAGTGTCGGATTATTCTCTGACGCATCTGTCGGCAGATCGGCAAGCCTCGACCCGTCCTCGCTCTTGAAGGACTCTGCCTTTTCTGGAGGCTCCTTGTGTACTATGATTAGACGATTGCCTCACCTGTTTCACATCACTCCTCTTTGTTTTTATTAGTGTTTTCCACACTGTCCCAACTCTTTCCGAATTGGGGTTGTGCGTGTGTTTTTATTTATGTATAGCTGACCAACGTCGGATAAACTAAAAGCTTGTTATACACAGTGTCCGGTAAAAATATCAACACGAAGCAGACGTTAGTCAAAGTACGCATCTACATAAGGTCTCTCTCTGCACAAAATTTGTTTTTTAATGTTCCTCTCCAATGTCACTTTCACTTTTCAGCGGCACCATTCAACAACACGCGTCTCTGTACTGCTCGTCTCTCTCTCTCTCTCTCTCTCTCTCTCTCTCTCTCTCTCTCTCTCGCTCAGTCATTACAGGAGACAATGGAAGCACAAACAGACATATAAGTAAACATAAGGCTAACCGCTGAAGCTCTGTCACGCCCTCACCGCCACAATCGCATATAGCGATTACGCATATATGCATAGTCCAAAACGTTCCAGTGCAAAATAAACACCGCAACAAGATGATCTGACTTTTTCCAGTTTGTCCCTTTAAACTTAATCATTCCTCGACACGTCGACCAGCGCCAAAATTTCCCTGTGGAAACTCTGAGAGAGAGAGAGAGAGAGAGATATATATATACACACATAAAATATGCATGTGCATGTGTCATTAAAGCCATATTTCCATTCATAATAAAACATCTGTCAGAGCCATATCTCCCTGCAGCTCTCGCCTGGATTCCCGTTGACGCTAAGCAGGGTTGAGTCTGGTCAGTACCTGGATGGGAGACCTCCTGGAGAAAACTTAGGTTGCTGCAGGAAGTTGTATAAGTGAGGCCAGCAGGGGGCGCTCACCCTGTGGTCTAATGCCCCAGTATAGTGACGGGGACGCTATACTGTAAAAACAGCACCGTCTTTCGGTCCTGATTCTCTGTGGTCCAGGACACTTACGGTAAAAGAGTAGGGGTTTAACCCCGGGGTCCTGCCCAAATTCCCTCATTGGCCCTTCTCCATCATCCCCTAATAATCTCCATCTGAACTGGCTACACCACTCTCTCCTCTCCACTAACACGAGTAGCCTTCTCGTTCTCGTCATACACCGATTTTATCCGGCTGTAAATACGAGCAGTTTCAGACGATTGAATTAACCTGCACACGTTCATTACATGTCTGACTGATTGTAAATAATAACGGTGTGATGTAATTGTGTGTGTGTGTGTACAGCTGTTTGTGATGACGCTGACCCTGTTCCCCGTGCGCCTCTTCTTCGCTGCGTTCATGATGCTGTTGGCGTGGCCCTTCGCCTTCATCGCCACCCTAGGACGCAGTGAGAGCAGCGTAGAACACCAGTGCTTCTGGAGGAGGTGAACACACACACACACACACACACACGTATTTACATGTTTTTTACATCCTTTTTTCACGTTTTTACATCCATACGATGACCTCGTTAATGAAACATCCACGATAATGACATCATACTCGTCGAATGTCAGCATCTGGCACAGCTGTAGCGACTAATCTTCATCTCTTAATCTGGAGTGTTCTCTGGAATTCTCCGCGAGTTTTCCCTTCATCTCCCCCCTCTCCTTTTTTCTCTCCTTTATTTACTCTCTTTTTCGTTTTTCTTTTTATTATCGTGGCTCTCTGGCTGCTTTTCCCTTTTTTTTCCATTGTTCTTCCGTTATCCTTCTGTGGATATCTGTTGCTGTGGTCACGCAGCGTATTTCATTTAAACACCTGGGGAGTAACCGAACGAATGTGAAGAGCGATTTGCATGAATGAAGTGTAGCCTGACGCTGGAGTTCATAACACACTTCCTCTATTCATATCGAGTGGTTTAGAAGTTCATTGTTAAAGATCTAGATCTGCTGAACTTGCACTGAGTTTGTGTTTAGCTCGCACGCACGCATGCACGCACGCACACACACACACAGAGCTTGTTTGTTAGTGCTGGAGTTCCTCACACATCTAATATAAGGACCGTCTTCTCCATCCATGTTGTCTAGGCTACAGGCAGGTCACATGACACACACACACCCTTGTGTGACGGGGTTTTTTTTTTTGGTCTTCCTCAGGGTGGTGGACGTCGTCCTGCGTTGCATCATGCGGGCCATGTGGTTCGCAGGCGGCTTCCACTGGATCCGGGTCAAAGGTCGCCGCGCCCTGCCCGCCGAGGCACCCATCCTCACCCTCGCCCCACACTCGTCTTACTTCGACGCCATGCCTGTTACCATGACGATGGCCTCCATAGTCATGAAAGCTGAGAGCAAGGACATACCGCTGTGGGGGAGTGAGTGCGCGCGCACACACACACACACACACACACACACATACACATACACGTAGTAACAAGCATGTGAGCTGAGACTAGCCTGATATGAGCTTGTCCAGGTGCTGTTCTAAATAGACTAGTGAGAAATGTTCTAATTTGCATATTCATGTATATTCGTATCATATTGTTGCATTTTAATGAGGGAGACGGTGTAGAGATGTTGCGCTGCCGTTTTTAGCCGGTTTTCGAGTCTCAACGGTTACATTTTAAGATGTGATGTGTGTGTTTGTTTGTTTTTGTTTGTTTTCCCCCCTTTCACTTGTTTTTGTCGTCTCCTTCAGCTCTGATTAAGTACATCCGGCCCGTGTTTGTGTCGAGGTCGGATCAGGACTCGCGCCGGAAAACCGTAGAGGAGATCAAACGCAGGGCTCACTCCGAAGGGGTGTGGCCTCAGGTAGAGTGATGGGTCTTTGACCACACCCACTCAAAAGCTACAGAGACGTAACTTTAAGCGTTAAAACGTTCTTTCGGCGTTGTTAAACGCTGCACGTGATGGAATAGGAATTCAGTACGTTTTTGTTTTTTTTCTTTTAAAAAAAAAAGAAAAGATATTTTGGTGCTAAATCTTTTCCACTTTTCTTATGGCCTTTCACAGATAATGATCTTTCCTGAGGGGACGTGCACGAACAGGTCCTGTCTGATCACGTTTAAACCAGGTGTGTGTGTGTGTGCGCACACGAGTGTTTGCACTTCAGCTCACGTACGACACGTGCACACTTCCTTCCTCCTGTAACTGTCGACTCACCGTTGACTTTATACTGATACTGAGTGTTCGGCTAAAACACGGTCATGTGCTGACAAACAGGATATAATAATTACGGAGGAACGAGTCCTCAGAGCGTCTCCGCCACCAGCGAGTCTAGTCAGACGTAAAGGAAACTATTTGACACTTGACCTTGCTGTGACCTTGACCCTGTTCCAAAATCAAACCGGTTCATCTGCTGGTTTACAATCACAATTCCGTATTTAATCCTATAAACGTTCAACCACTCGCGCTACCCGGAGTTCAGATATAAGTTAGATGAAAAACATGTTGCGTTAAAGGAATAGTTCTTTACCGTCAGGCAGTAAACGTCACTGTCTGGCTAGCTTTGCTCCCAGAAATGTTATTGGGACAAACAAATTAGTCGGTAAATATCTAGCTAGCTTGATATAAATAGTTAGCTAGCTGTTGTTATTATGTAAAGTAAACGTAGCGTTAAGAACGGCTAAATGGCTCGCTAACTCGTGCTGAACATCACAGCGACGCTAAACGGACAATGACAGCTTGTAGATGAAACGTGTGAAATGGGTATTTTACTGTGGCGTTATACACGTAGTGATGTATTGGTTGAGATGATCATTGTTTGTTTTCGTTTTCTCTTCTTCCACAGGTGCTTTTATCCCAGCAGTGCCCGTACAGCCGGTTGTCATTCGCTACCCCAATCAGCAGCTGGTAAATAATAATAATAAATAAATAATCCTTTTTTTTTTTTTTAATTTTATTTTAAAACTCTATTCTGCTGAGAACTTTGTGACGTTTGTGATTATAGGGGTCCAAGCACCAGAATAATAAAGATTCAAATCAGACAGCAGGGGAATTGTTGCATGTTTTTTTTTTTTTAAAAACAGTACTATATGCTCAGTTGGTATTAGTCGTTTTAGAACGTTCATTTTCTATTTTGTATACCGTACAAACGTACTGTATGTACTCAGTCAGTACACACTCTCGTTATGGTGGTGTTACGCACCTTTCTCTCTCCAGGACACCATCACTTGGACGTGGCAGGGTCCCGGAGCGTGAGTACTCACTTTTATTTTTTCATAAACTGTTAAAAAAAAAAACCAACAGTGTGATGTTTAACTGTTGCATGTGAAGTTTGATTGATATATATGTATATATGTATGTGTGTGTGTGTGTGTGTGTGTGTATATATATAATCACACACACGTATGCGGGGTTTGTGTGAGAGTTTGTTCCCATGGTGCAAAAGTCGCATTAAAATTTTTTTTCCAATGAAATAAATATTCCTTAGTGTGTGTGTTCAGCACCGATGTGGGCGTGGGTACGTTTGAGACGCAGCCGAGATCTGCGTGTTCTGCCGTGATTATTAGTATTATTAATTATTTTATTTTAAATCTCAGGTTTAAGATCCTGTGGCTCACCCTGTGCCAACTCCATAATGAGTTTGAGATTGAGGTGAGGATATTCTCTCTCTCTCTCTCTCTCTCTCTCTCTCACACGCACACGCGCGCACGTTCTGATACTGTGTCGTGTAAGTGTGTGTTATCTAGTGAGCGTGTGAACACTGATCATGCTTTGGTTGTGGTGTTTCAGTTCCTACCGGTGTACACCCCTACCAAGGAGGAGACGAGGAACCCACAGCTGTTTGCTCAGAACGTGCGCCGCATCATGGCCACGTAAGTGTGTGTGTGTGTGAGTGAGCGAGAGAGAGAGAGACCTAGACAGTTCCCCTAAACATAATCTCATGTGCAGGGCTCACATTGTTCTGTGTGTGTGTGTGTGTGTGTCTGTCTGTGTGTGTGTGTGCACACTCAGGATCAAGGATGTATTTATTCCCTATGATTCTCATTTCCACTTTCTCTCTACCTTTACATCAACCATATAAAAGCCCTATTGACTGCATGCGAGCCCTCTAAAGTGTTCGCTTCAGCGATTAGCTAGTCTGTGCTCTGTTTTTAGCAACCGCGCTCTCGCACTTGTGTCGATTGATTCATTAATTGATTTTTATTCATTCATATTTCGGATGTTTCCTTATATTCCCGAACCCATAACCCGTGAAAGTTAGGTTAGCAGGTGGCGCGGAGTATATTTTCAGTCATACGGAGTGTTTTTTTTTAAAATTTTTTTTTTTTTCCGTGTTATTTTACCGACGCATCTGAGGTAAATGTTGATATTCTCGAAGATGTCGTCTCGTTTCACTGCGGCTTTATATCGACTATATACGAGATATAACTAGCTCAGTCGTTGGCTTCAGTGATTAGCTAGCTTGTTGCCTAGCAGCAGCGTCCTCGAAATGTCCGAGCACATGAAAGTTAGCAGTCGAGGCTAACTGTAATTACAGTGTGGAGTCTTATTTTAGTGATTACCCATGACACCTGAGGTAAATGTTGACGTTCCGGATGGTTCTGTGTTTTTTTTTTTTGTTTTTTTTTTAAACGGTCATTTTGTATTTCCATTATATTCGATTTTATAGCTAAATTATTAGCCTCATTATTAGTGTTCTTACAGGTTTGTTTTTTACTGCTTGCTGTAGTATGATTTGTGTTTGAATTCGTGTGTGTGTGTGTGTGTGTGTGTGTGTGTGTGTGTGTGTGTAGAGCGTTGCAGGTCCCCGTGACCGATTACTCATTTGAGGATTGTCAGTTGGCCATGGCGGAGGGACAGCTCAGACTGCCGGTGGACACGAGTTTGCTGGAGTTCGCCCGACTCGTCCGGAGAATGGGGTGAGACACACTCACGTGCGCACACACACACACTCACCATCACTGACTCATGAGTCCTGTTTAGGGAATTAAACACTCCTTGTTGTGGAAGTTCATCAACAACAGATACGTGGTGTGTGTGTGTGACGAAGCGGAGTTAATTTTACAACCCTGGTTGATTATTTCCTAATAACAGCACGCCCCGGGGTGTCCTGTTCCGCTTGCACCACACCATTTCGCGCTCCAGCGGAACGTCCGTGACAAACAATCTAGTTCCTGTTCTAAGCTCGTGCTACCGCAGCTTTAAACGGTCGTTGCCTCGCTCTGATCTTTCGAAGAAGGAAACGAAAAGCACGGCTTATCGTCTCTCTTCCAGAGAAATCGCAAAGCGTGAGCTGCTCTGGCACTGGGGACTCCTTCCGTAAACGTTGACTAAACGCCGTCGTACAGAAAACGGCACATGCTTCTTTCACGTCCCCGCGAACGAGCTGCTGCTATAGGAAACGCTAACATGTCAGGACGAGCGCTTTACTTTAAACCGGACCCGCGGCGATCCGCGGACCTCGTCGACCCGTACGTTCTTCACAGTAGAACGTGGAAAACGTATCAAATGTTTAAACCGAGGAAGAGGGAAAAAATAAGGCGATTTTGAATCCGATGGCCGCGACGTGCGTCCAAAAAAGTTGGGACGGGGGCAACGAAAGACTGGGGAAGTAAGTGTTACTCGAGAAAGTTAATAGCTGATCATTCAGTGTTCACTCACACTGTTTTATTATTTATTTATTTATTTATTTAACAATTCCGATACATAATGTTTCTAAAAGAATGTGAAATGTTAAGTCTCCATCTCCAAAACACTGCTCTACCTGGTACACTGATCCGTGTGTGTGTGTGTGTGTGTGTGTGTGTGTGTGTGCATGCGCAGGCTGAAGCGGGAGGACAGCGAGATTGAGGATTACAGTCGGCGTGCGCGGGAGCTGCAGGGAATAAAGCAGAACGCGGAGCAGTTCGCTCGCTTCCTGGAGCAGCCGCTGTCCGACGTCCTGCGGGACATGTTCGCCCTGTTCGACGAGGTGGGGGACCTTCGTTACTCACGCTTTTCAGCTGCAGTTAGTCACCGGGGTGTGGTAATTCACACCGGGGTGCGTTCGGCTCCTGCGCGCCAATCATCGTGTCCTTCTATTTATATAAGCAAACGCTGCTGTTTATTTCTATTAAACACTATATTTATTTAAATAACGCATGCTGTTTGTTTTTCAGTCCATAAAACAAGCCAGGCTTTTTTTTTTTTTTTTTTTTTTTTAAATACATGCAAATAAAAACACAATTTTTGTCTACAAATACAAGCTTTTTTTTTTTTTTGTTTACGGATTATTTCGTAATTTATGCAAATGACATGAGCTGCTTTTATAAACCTATTATACAAATAGAACACGCCGTGTTTGGAGAAATAAAAAGCACTGTTTATTTTTATTACAATCATTTTTTTCCCCCAATTTTAAAAAAAAACAAAAAAAGCTCAGCGCTCATGTGAAATACATTTTTTTTTTTTTTTTTTTAATGCTGTTTGTGAAGCGTATTATACGAATGAAAGCTCTATTATTATTCAGCTGCAAAAGTGTTTTTATTTATACAAAGTGTTGTTTTTTTTGTGAATAAATAAAATGATCGCCTTTAGCTTCCTGTCAGTTCTCTCTATCTCGGTAAACTCTAAACCACGCGAATGATGGACTGTGTATCTGTGACGTTTCTGCCGTCGCTCGCCCTCTTCAGGAGTTAACACCAGTTTCTTGGGATTTATTACACAGACACGAGGGCCGCCCATCCCCCATCCCCCCCCAAAGCTCTTACCATCAGATCAAAGCGGTGTGCTGTATTGTTTCCTGCTTTTGCCTCATTTGCATATAAAAGAGGATTTTTCAGCGTGTTCGTTTATTTTCGAAAGCGACGGCCGTTACTCCGAGGTTATTGGATGAGATGATCAGGCGGTGTATTTTGTTGGTTTCTTCTTCTCATTTTTAACGGCATGTTTTTGTCTCGCAGCCTGATGAGGGTTTGATGGACGTGCGCGAGTTTGTCATCGCCTTCTCCGTAGTGTGCAGACCCACCAAAACGCTGGAGACCATCAAGCTCGCCTTTACGGTGTGTGTTTTCCTGTTACGTTTACGTTCCTCATTTAGATAATAGAAACATTGTGATGTTGAGAAATTGTACGATGAACCGTATACATGTTTAGGCCACGCCCACTAGAGACAAAAAATGTCTGACACATTTGAGACTTTTTTTTTCCCCCCCTTTCTTCTGCCCCCTTCCTCATTGTTGATTTCTGGCTCAGATGTTCGAGGCGGAGCAGAACGGAGGAGTAACGGAGGAGGAGCTGGAGTGTATCCTGCACACCGCCCTGGGAGTGACGGAGCTCCGGGTGTCGCGGCTGTTCCGCGCCGTCGACGTGGCGAACAGCGGAAAAGTGACGTTCGGTACGGAAACAGGAAGTGTCCCGGCTTCAGGTTCAGCCGTCCGTGTTTTCCGCGGCGCGAGATGTGTACTTAATTGGAGTAAAATAACCGGATTCAGCTAGTGGTTTGAAAATAAGTTTTTCGTGTTGCCAAATTGTGCTCCGTTACCCCTTATAACCACCCGTGGGTTTACAAGTAAAGCTCTGAACAGTTATTTAAAAAAAAATATTTAAAAGTGTCATTTGTGACGATTTGTTCCATTCAACCTTTCACGACAGAGATGTTCCAGAGTTTTGCCGAGCAGCAGCCTGATTTCGCCGAGGAGTTTCTGTACGCCGAGAACACGGGCTTCTTCAGCAACTTCCTGTCCTCCGGCGTCGCCTCGAACGGCTTCTGCGCCGACTTCTCCCCCACCGAGCGGCAGAAGAAGGCCAACTGAAGAACGTCGGGTCCTAGACGAGTTTACTCGTGATGCTTATATTCTTTTATTGCTCATTTTTTTTCCTGCTGCCTGTCCTTCCACTCCCCCCTCTTTTTTTTTTTTTTTTTTTTTTCCCCCCATTTCTTCTGATGGAAGGGTTACGATTCATTACATCCGACGACCAATGAAAAACAGGAGGCGGGGTTTGAGACAGCTACACGTTTTCTTACGAATTTAAAACATGTTTATCGTTTAGAAAGAGAAATACAAACAATTGAAAATATTCAGTTTTGAGCCAGTAGCTAGCTTAAGTCATGTTGCTTAAAAATTTTTTCTAGTAAACGCGTTTTTTTGTTTTTCTCGAATACTTTTATAGCTAGCATTTCAGCTAGTTCTTGCAAGCAACAAATCAAAATCCTTTCATACTTGAGAAGAACTTTTGTTTTTTTGTTTATTAAAACTCTTCCATGAGCTTCTTTTTCCTCGGTCAGTTCTTGAACTTTTTTCGGGGTCTTTTTTTTGAGAAAGGGGCGGCGTATTTTTTTTTTCTTTTTTTTTTTTTTCTTTCTGCGACCCGAACGATGCTGATTTCCGATCACGCTTTACTTGAAATCCGAGCACTTGTTTAGTTTTCACGTTTGAAATGCTGGAACTGAGAATAAAACAAAAAAAAGTCTAGGTCAAATCAAACATTTTAAAAATATATATATATATATATATAAAACTGTAGATGCCTTTCTTTAGTGTGCATGGGTTTGATGCTTGCGATCACAGTATCACATTGGGGGGTTTTTTTTTTTTTTTTTACTCGGATATGAATGCACCGGTGATTAACATCTGATTCATCAGATCTGAGGTGCGGAACGATCCGACTGGTCTGATTTCAACTGAGCCTGTATGATATATTATTTAGTTTGTTTGGTTTTTTTTTTTTAAACTGTTCTTTCTAGAGTCTTGTTTGTTTTTGAAGCTCAGGGTTTTGGTCAGAAGTTCAAGTTTATAGGCGTGTCTCTTGCATGTCGCCAAACGATGAATTTTTCATTATGAACTTGTGCCAATATTCGTTTCATATCACAATAGTGTCTGACAATATTATCATGATGATGTCGCCGTTTTCTCGTTTGAGTACACGATAACGATGATCTTAACGAGCGTGTAATCACATATCAGCACGAACCTACTTAAGAACAATTGGAAGTAACCTACAAGCATTTAAAAAAAAAAACAAAAAAAACACAACAAAAAGCTGTCTAATGGTTTTTTTTTTATTATTTTTTTTTTTAAGATTAGTGGTGAAAGTGTAAAACTGCGATATAGCGACCAAACCTTTCACTGTATTAAATTTCCAGACGTTCCGATAACTTTTTAGCGTTGTTTGTTTAAACGGTGCTAAATTTTCACCTGTCTTTTTTTTTTTTTTTTTTTTTAACTTTTTTTATTGTATGTTGTAGAGCTAACGCTAGCTAGCAGGATTGCTAGCATCCGCAACATGTGTTCACGCTAAATTTAGCATTTAAATAGCACTTGTGACGACCTACAAACACGAGTACGTGATCTTTCCACAATGTATCACTTCTTTCACTTCTCGTAAACGGTCACACCACAATTTAGCGTAAATGTCAAACGTAAAATCGGTTTTAATCGACCGAAAGGAAATCATTTGGCACGGCAGCCATGTAATATTAAATTGTAGAACTTTGTGTAAATTTAGTCAAAAAAAAAATAAATAAACGTGTATTATAGTAGCTTGCCTTTTTTTTTTTTTTTTTTTTTTTTTCACGATTTGTTTACTTGCGATATTATTGGCTATGTAAACAGCTACGAGACAAACATCCGCACGCATGTAGATCTATATTTTTCGAGGATACTGTGCGTTTTAAATGCGTTTCTCAAAGTCCTACTGATTTCAAATGCCGTAACGGGAGAGATTGTCGCGCTACGTCAACAGAATCGCGGTATCGTAGCCTTTATATACAAGGTCGTGATAATATGGTAAAACTGTGATCAATTATCGTGATAGGAAATGAAAATATTGGCACACGTCTTCACGTCGCGGTGTGCGCGAGTCCAGCCGGAGTCCGGTATTCAACCTTTTCGTGTTCAGCCTGGAGACCAAAAAAAAAAAACCATTTCACGTTCGTTACGAAAAACGTCTCGTTCTTTCTTTTCCGTCACTTTCCGGAAAGCCGATTTAACCCAAAAACTCCGCGTGCCTCGGGAACGATGTTCAGAATGTTTATTTCTGATTTGAAACACGGAGGCTTCTAGCAAAACCGAGGTCATGCTTCAACTCCATTTCAGAGCAAAGGGAACTTTTATCATGGTTTTTTATCTCAGTAATTACAATATCATTTCAAGAATTCATGTAAAGGCCCCCCCCCTTTTTCCAAAATAACAACACTAACTTGAAAACAACCTTTAATTGAGAAATAAATAGGTTATGAGGCAATTATTATTCAAAAATTTTTTTAAAGATAACATCGATTGTATTTTCGCTTCTCCTTTTCACTTTGCTGTTTTTTTTAAAGCACGCGAATGCTGACATTGATTTCGTTTCATTTTCTGGACCAGAAACTTCAAAGTGCTGAAAATGTTTCCCTTCATTTTTTTTTTATTTCTTTAATTTATTTTTCACTTCCTTGTTGTGTGGTTTTTTTTTTTGTTTTTTTTTTTGTTTTTTTTTTAATACCCCACCCCCCGTCATATAACGGAGGGTTATTTAGAATTTGCATGACACACGAGGTAGAACTTTTTTATTTTTGTACTTTGTTTTTGTTTTTTTTTTTTTAAATAAGTGCTGGATTATTTTAAAGAAGTCCTGTCGTCACTGTGGAGTGTGTTTTTAATTTTTTTTTTGTTTTGTTTTGTTTTGTTTTTGTTTTTTCGTCCCCTCCCTGAAGGGATCGTTACAGGTCTGTACATTTTTCTACATTCGAACAATCATAATGTACTGTAACAGGTGTTTATTTTGCTATTGAAACAAAGTGGCTAAAATGACCGTATACCTTTTTATATACACGTCACGCTGACTGGAAGTAATATTTCATAGATTTATTATTATATTTTTTTTTTATTATTATTATTTTATTTGATTTTTTTGGGAAATATTTGTGACCAGACTCTGTTTTTATACAAATTTGCCACCGCGCACGAATTAAAAGTAGGAATGCGTGCCGATCGCGTAATCGATCATACGATGTACCGCGACGCTCGACTCGTGAGCTCTCTCTCGACGACCGCGTCACGGCGGCTTTTTATTCACGTCCGTCCTCTGGGACAAATTTCAAGACGTTCGGCGCAGGTGAAGATTGAACTCCTCGCTCAGACTGAGGGATTATTTATAAATGTAGAGCAGCTTCCATTTGTTTTTGTTTTTTTACACGGAGTATTGATGTAACTCGCACTCTAAATATTGACTAAAAGTTATGGTTTTAATTATTTTAATCATCATTTCACGATGGCCGATTGGTGTCAGGTCAAATATCGATTGGAAGGAGGAGGCTGTCTCCTGCTATGTAGGCACCATTTTTGAGCAAGTTTTGCTTTACTGAGAGAAAAGTTCCTCTTATTTGTAAGTGTATTGCGATATATACATTTTGCATTATATATATATATATATATATATATATTTTCACGTACCACTCTGCTGGAGAGCAGGATTATGAGATGGCCTTCATGGAAATGTCCCACAATGAGGATCGTTGCCTGCCTTATTATTTTCGTATAAACGATTATCCATGAACACCTTTGTGAAATTTGGACGTTTATTTCTACTGCCATGGAGATGTGCAATCAGATTGTACCTCTGTATGCTGTATTCCTTCATAACGCAGACTACTTCTTCTTCCTCTTATTATTATTATTATTATTATTATTATGATGATGATGATTGTGGTAATTTAATATTTTTAGTCAAATCGGGTAACAAGTTTCGGCCCCCCCTCCCCCCATCACAAGTTATGAAGTGAATGTACAGACAATCCGTCACTCCAGTCCGTCCTCGACGTGCTTTTCTTCCAAACGTATGACAGGACGGAAACGCACCTCGCGGAGAGTTGACGCTCGTCATTCCTTAGCGCACTTTAGACTTTTTTTATTTTATTTTTATTTTATTTTAAAGGTTTGTTTCATTTCAGTCTCTTCATTCCTCTGACTGGAACGAATTGTGTAATGGTGCGCGATGACGGTTGCCAGTGTGAAGACCGTGGTATTCCCCGCCCCCGTTCCCCTTACAAGAGGACTCGGTTTGAGTTAGCTACGTCCTCCTCTACGTAGCCGCTGCAGCGTGTATTTTGTTTACTGTTCCGAATTTATAGCGTGACGGTAGGTTAATTTACCGCACGTGTGGATTGTTGACTTGGGAAATTCGATCACGCGGTTTATCAAGCGCTTATTTGGTCGATGATGCCGCTTTTTACAAACAATCGTGACCAAAAAGTTGGAAGTAATACTTACCTGCTTCAATGTCGTTCCATTTTAAAAGTTAATAAAGTTTTATTAGCGTCGATTATTTTTAATTGCCAACCTTGTTTGTTTGTTTGTTTGTTTGTTTTTTTCTTCCAAATTTGTCCAAAGACGATTTAATAAATCAACATGTTAAAGTACTAAGAAATAAAAAGTCCGGTTGGTCGGTTGCACTGTCGCCGTCGGCTTATTTAACTGCACGATGACGCACGATGGCGATCTTGCGTTGCTGCCTTTCATTTTTATTGATTTTTTTTTAAACCCAACTTGGCGAGCGTGTCGTGTTTTTGGGAATCGCCAGCGTCTTCACACGGCTCCCTGTAAAGCGCAGAGTGAGACTTTGTACAGATTTCTGAACACGTTTTGCGGAATGTTTTACGAATATTAGAAAATCGTCTTCACTGCCAGTTTTGTCACGTGACCGATGAGCAGATTAACACCGTCGAAACCGAACAAAACCCATGCGAGGAGATGATCAGGACCCGGAGCCCTGAGGGACACGCACTGCCTGTTTTTATCACCGTTTTCCACTCCTCACCGAGAGTTCCGAGTGGCTTCCATCCAATCACGTCCATTTCTGTAGTTTCCTGCGAGCTGAAGACGAGGGACAGACTCCGTCTCTCTGATGGCTCAGACGTTTTCTTTTCCTGGTTTTGTTTTGTTTTTTTTAATGAAATGTTTCCACTTGTCTTGTTTTGACTGCCATGTAATGTCTGATCATTCCAATCCTTAAATAAACAAAAAGTTGACAATGAAGGACGTCTGGCTGCTTGTTTTATTGTATGTTTTATTGTTTATATGTAATGTATTTATATAGAAGTGTTGTTGTATCTGTGTGTGTGTATATATACACATTGCTCTGCTGAGGTCACATCACCTGGCCGATTCCATATGGCTGGCTGGTACCGTAAGTGTTTGAAATAAACATGACTACTCTTAGTGCATCCCTCTAGAACCCCTCAAAGGGGTTCTTTATTTTCTCCTTATTTGTAAAGATTCCATGTATGATGAATTTCAGAAAAGGTTTGAAGCAGAACCCCTTTTGACACCTAGAACCTCCAGCAAAAAAAAAAAAAGTATGGCGTTTACATCAGAGCAATAGCGCCGTCTGCTGTTGAGGTGGTGTGTGTGTTTGATATTAACTTTGCTATGAGGAAGGTGCTGTGTATGCTGACACCTAGTCAATAATTGGGGACGTCTTCACTTCGCCTTGGACTTGACTCTGGGACAGGAGTTCTCTGAGGACCTGGAGGAGGAAGACTGGAAGTGTCAGGTGGGGGCGCACTTGTGCTAAAAGTTGTAGAATATAAATTAATCAGTTGTGTCCAAAGTATGAATTTCTGCCTCATAAAATCAATTTTGTGTTTTATAGGCCACAGTGGACACACCGGCTCAGGGGCAACATACTCCACTTGGTAATAATAAATAATTACTAAATTACTAATAAGGTACTAATGATATGTTCAAACGTTTTAAAAATGTTTAAAATTTGAAAAAGCTATTAAATTTTGTGAAATTATTGTTTTGTTTTGTTTTTTCCAAAAAAGTGTTTTACTGAAATCAGTGTAGAAATAAATGTGTTTATTTTCCTTTTCAAACTGGCTAGTGTTAAACATGAGTTAATTTAAGAAGAGAAATAAGTGTAGACAACAACGTTTCAAAATTCTTTGCTGAGTGTATGTGGAAGAGGCGCATCTCTGCCCCCTAGTGGCCGAACATGGAAATGTGAATAAAAATCTAAATTATTTTACAAATTATTACACACTGAGGATGTTTGAGATGTTTTATTTTTATTTATTTTAATTTTTTTGAGAATCAAATTGTAACACTAATTTATATTTATATATATATATATATATATATATATATATATATATATATATATATATATATATATATATATAAAAATATGAGAGAGAGAGATATATATGTGTGAGGGATTCGCGATGTATGTGCCCCCTGGTGGCCAAATCAGGAAATACTCCAGTTTATACAGTGTATATATAATGAAGAAGGAAAATAATAACTGTTAATAGGATATAATTACTTGGGTTAAACAAAATATATCAAAGTAATACATTTGCATCATGTAAATAAAATCAATTAAAGGTTTGTGACCTCTCTCTCTCTCTCTCTCTCTCTCTCTCTCTGTCTCTCTCTGTCTGTCTGTGTAGGTACTGCACCTGAAAAGCAACAGAAAGCAGGAGTTGCAGTTGGTTGCCAAGGATGATGCAAAGCATTCTGGGAAATCTAGCGGCACCAATCAACAAACCAATGATGTCACTCGATATTAACATGCCAGCATTTTGATTCAAGATTAATAGACATGGAGATGCATGAATCTTTAAACATTCTGAGAATTTAGCATTTGTTAGTGGCTAGCCTCTTAATGGTGTTTAGCTTTTTCTTTCTTCTGTATCTGCCTGTGAAGATAAAACCCTAGTGCGTATGCTAATATGTTGAAACAAAGAATTTTTTTTTTGTCTCATAACTCAGAACTGTCCTTTCAGTAAAGGCTGTGGGTTTGTCATGTTCCCGTTTTGTATACAGTCCATTTGTATTGTCTTGTCATGAAATGTTTTCTTTCTTAGCATAATTTGTTTTATGTTCCATTATAAATGTGTGTTTTGAGACAATTTACTGAAAGTGTAAGCTTATGTGATGATAAAGTCCTTTAACTGCTTGGTGTTGCTCTTGCTGTGGTTGTGGTGTTTGATTTATTCACATTGAGTTGGTTGATACTTTTATTCTGTTTGACCTGACCTGAGACTTGACTAATGATCCAGCAGTAGTAGTTTGCCTTTTCTTGATCAGTTAGATTAAGTTTCAGTATTATTTTGTGTGTGTGTGTGATACAGATGTATAGCAATGTATTTAATGTGTATATAGCAGTGTATACACATAGGCACACAAGTATAATAGTATACATACATAGTTGTATTCAGAGGGCTTTGTGGAAATACGTTTAAGAAAGCAGTAGTGTGCACATGTAACATTTAAAAATACTATTATACAGTATATATTAACAGCAGTATGATGTCTACAAATCTAACTGTGCAAATAGGACTATACATCATAATATATACATAGCTGGTGTGAATGTATACACATTCATTATATTCAGTATAACTATTAGTACATGGTACATATATTTACAGGTATTGCGTATATACATATTAAATATTGCTAATTTGATGTATGTACATATATGCAAATACACGTACGTATACTGTACACATATATAGGTATATACACGCATGCACAAATACACGTATAAATATACAAATGTGTGTATATATACGTATACATATATGTATGCACATATACACGTATAAATTTATACATATACGTCTGTGTATATATAGTGTATATATAGTATATGTGCGCATATATATAGTATATATATATGTATATATATATATGTATATATAGTATATATATATATATAGTGTATATATATAACGTGTATATATGTGTGCATATATATATATAGTGTGTATATATAGTGTATATATAGTGTATGTGTATATAGTGTAGTGTATGTGTATATAGTGTGTATATATATATAGAGTATATATAGTATATGTGTGTATATATAGTGTATATATATAGTATGTGTATGTATAGTATATATTGTGGTAGAAATAAGTATTGGGTGTAGTATTGGGATAAATTCGCACCTTTAATATCTGTATACCATGTTGATATTTCTGTAAAGCTGCTTTGAGACAATGTCTATTGTAAAAAGCGCTATACAAATAAAATTGAATTGAATTGAATATAGTGTATATATATAGTGTATATAGTATAGTATATATATATATATAGTGTATATATAGTATATGTGTATGTATAGTATCTATATATAGTGTATATATATATATAATGTGTATATATGTGTGCATATATATAGTGTGTATATATAGTGTATATATAGTATATGTGTATGTATAGTATATATATAGTGTATATATATAGTATATATAGTGTGTATATATATATATAGAGAGAGTATATGTGTGTGTATATATAGTGTATATATATATAGTGTGTATATGTAGCGTATATATAGTATATATATAGTATATGTGTACGTATAGTATATATAGTGTATATATATAACGTGTATATATGTGTGCATATGTATATAGTGTGTATATATAGTGTATATATAGTGTATGTGTATATAGTGTGTATATATATAGTGCATGTGTATATATAGTGTATATATAGTATGTATGTGTATATATAGTATATATATAGTATATGTGTATGTATAGTATATATAGTGTATATATATATATATATATAGCGTATGTGTATATATGTGCGCATATATATATGTATATAGTGTATATATAGTGTATGTGTATATATAGTGTATAAATAGTGTATGCGTATATATAGTGTATATATATAGCATATGTGTATATATATAGTGTATATATAGTGTGTATATATAGTATATATATAGTGTATATATATATAATGTGTATATATGTGTGCATATATATAGTGTGTATATAGTGTGTATATATAGTGTATATATAGTATATGTGTATGTATAGTATATATATAGTGTATATATATATAATGTATATATATGTGTGCATATATATAGTGTGTATATAGTGTGTATATATAGTGTATATATAGTATATGTGTATGTATAGTATATATATAGTGTATATATATATAATGTATATATATGTGTGCATATATATAGTGTGTATATAGTGTGTATATATAGTGTATATATAGTATATGTGTATGTATAGTATATATATAGTGTATATATATATAATGTATATATATGTGTGCATATATATAGTGTGTATATAGTGTGTATATATAGTATATGTGTATGTATAGTATATATATAGTGTATATATATAGTATATATAGTGTGTATATATATATATATATATATAGAGTATATGTGTGTGTATATATATAGTGTGTATATGTAGCGTATATATAGTATATATATAGTATATGTGTACGTATAGTATATATAGTGTATATATATAACGTGTATATATGTGTGCATATGTATATAGTGTGTATATATAGTGTATATATAGTGTATGTGTATATAGTGTAGTGTATGTGTATATAGTGTGTATATATATATAGAGTATTTATAGTATATATGTATAGTATATATAGTGTATATATATAGTATATATAGTGTGTATATATATATATAGAGTGTGTGTATATATAGTGTATATATATATAGTGTGTATATGTAGCGTATATATAGTATATATATAGTGTATATATAGTGTATATAGTGTGTATATATATAGTGCATGTGTATATATAGTGTATGTGTATATGTAGTGTATATATAGTATGTATGTGTATATATAGTATATATAGTGTATATATATATATATATATATAGTGTATGTGTATATATGTGCGCATATATATATGTATATAGTGTATATATAGTGTATGTGTATATATAGTGTATAAATAGTGTATGTGTATATATAGTGTATATATATAGCATATGTGTATATATATATAGTGTATATATAGTATATATAGGTAGTGTGTGTGTATATATAGTGTATATATATGTATGTGTATATGTGCATATATAGTGAGTGTATACATATATATATAAAATTTTGGGGGGTACATGGCTTTTCTCTCTCTTTCTCTGCCAGTTCCCAACCTGGTTCCAGCACTTTCACCTCACCCTAGCCGGGCCGAGCCTCGAACCTGTGTGCTTCAAGCAGCGACAGGATGGACTCATCCTCAGCCTTCTAAGCTGCCAGTGCCTTCGCTTGACAAACTTTCAGTACAGGCTTTAACTTTTACTTTGCATCACTTATACAACAAAACTAGTGGCTACATGTAAAACAGAAACCACCTACCTGAGAGTGGTCTAGAACCACTGTTCTCATAGAGGCAGAGAGCAACTTTCAGCACATACCCTTAACCCACAGCACCACACAAGCAGTTAACATATAGTTGCTTTCTCATGTTTACATCTTCTGCGCACACACATTATATAACCCACAAAACCAGCTGCACCTCTTACATGATTGAAAGACTTCATAGTTCAGCTGTCTCATATAGTAGTGTCATCGTGAAGTTATAAGTTCTCTGTTTGAACGGTTTGGGTTCAAGCCTCACCTTGCTTGTGTGTACGTGTCAATGCAATGTCAAAATGCAAACAAATAAAGCAATTGTGTGTGAAACAATGAGTATGAACATGTGTGAATACTAAATAACAAGACAACTTTGAGAGAGTGTACAAATATGACTGAAATGTGTGACTGAGAAGTGTATCAATAGGAGGATCTGCTGCTATGAGCAATGATTGTATGCCCCCTTCAATATGAATATCAGTGTCAATATGAGAATACATCTGTGTCAAAATTAACATCATCAATATATGTCAGTGTCACTATAAACCAACATGAGTAAAATTGTAGTAGAAGAGAGTATATAACATATAAGTTCAAGACAACCTTCCTCAAACAATTTTTTATTTCTATTTGTAGTGTTGAACATGTTTAGGATCATGTAGACTGTACGTCACTGCAGCATTACACTCATCCCACAATGATCAAATAAGTGTGTGCGTGTGTGTATTAAACTAATAAAGGAACTTGGCAGAAGCTGCAGCACACTCAGTCAGACAGGGTTGCTTCCACCATGCTCATTTTCTGGTAAGCCGAATCGTCCTTTTGAACATTATCTTTCTAACACTTTGCTATAATTTGGTATACAGTAGCATTTGATGAACATTTACAACTAAAAACTTGGTGAGAACGGAGATGTTGCTGGAAACTTCTGAACACGGTGCCTGTTTATCCATCTTCCTATCTGATCCGTCTTTCTCTCAGTGTGTGTGTGGTGTTGGTGAGTGTGTGTCAGTCTCTCCCTCTCTCCGGATGGATTCAGTCTCCTGGTTTTCCTTACGGATACGGCTCGCATGTATCTGAAACGTGGAGACGCTGTGCACCTCCAGGTCACATCCTGTCACTCACACTGCTCCACCTGGACCTGGAGGAAAGCTACGAGTGTAAGGACGACAGCCTGCAGGTGGACGACAGGAATCAGCTTGCTTTTTAGTGCTTGTATTTCCCTCATTTTTCCCCTCACCCCTGTGTTTCTTTACATTTTTTTTACTTTACTCCTTTTCATTCTTGATTTTAGTTAGCAGGTTCTTTTCTCTCTTTGTTTGCCTTAGGTGCTTCTCATTGCTGTTGTTCTTTTTAAGAGTTTTTCTTATTCATTTCTTCATGCCTTGCTTTGTTTTTCCCCCCTCCTTTGTAAACCTTTAATTCCTAGTTCTTCCTTTTTTGTTTCCCTCTCCCAGATTTCTGAGGGTCAGAACGTCCTGGCTCAACTGTGTGGTAAAATGACCCTGAAGGAGTTGCAGTCGTCTGTTAATCCCTCGCTCAGGTCTTCCTCTGGAGGCTGTCTCTCTCTCACCTTCCAGTCTGATTACTCCAACACGGAGAGACACGCAGGATTCAAAGCGTTTTACACCACGCAGGGTAAAAGAACAAGGCTTTGTTCTTGTCAGCGTGTGAGGTGGACCTCGCCGTCGCACATTCGCACCGGTTTCGCTGTGATCTAGCGTTTGTGTTTGTCAGCTAACTTAAAATAGCTGAAGTTTTACAAGGAACACCGAACAGGTATGAATGCTCATGTTCACAGTTGACCTTTGACCTCTTCCTCCAGATGTTGATGAGTGCTGGGAGAACGATGTGGAGTGTTCTCATTTCTGTCATAATTACATCGGAGGATACAGCTGCAGCTGTAAACCGGGTTACTACCTCGATGATGATCAACACGAATGCCGTGGTACGTGTACACACACACACACACACTCCCAATTCACTCTCACATCTCTGGTTACAAACGTTTTCCGAGAGCGTACAAGGAGAATAGCGCAGCTTGGTCAAATAGTTTTGTTTGTAAAGTGCTTTGAACTATTTCTCTTTTATTCCTTTTCATTGCTACATTTTTTTGATTCTCACTTCTCTATTCATTCCCCCCCCATCTTTTTGTGTTTCTTTTTTTTGTTCCGAGGTTATCAAGAGTTATTTTCCTTTCTATTCTCGCTTTTTTTCTATAAAATAAATAAAACCCAAAAAAAACAAAACCAAACACCCCAAATTTGAGACGAATACATACGGTTCCTCGTGGACCGCTGTTAAGATTCACCATAAAGTTCTTGCTCGTGTTGGAAAGTTTTGATTGTTCTTCCAAAAACTGCTGGAAGTTCCTCTTTCGGTTCTCTCTTTACTTCTGGTGACACTCAGAGAGAGTGAGAATGAACATAACTGTGGACAGTTTCACATCCCCTATTATTATTGGATATTTAGAAGACTTCCCAAGGCTAAACCGAGTTAAAATGGAGGTTAGGGTGTGTTTTTTTTTTTTTGGTTGTTTTTTTATGCAAGTGTGTACTTTTACGCTGCTGGAATTCCTCTATTTCATGGCTTGGCCTTTCCAGTACCGATAAAATAGCTAGGTTTTTGCACTAGTTGCTTCTGCTCTACCCTCAGCTCAGTGGTTTCTGGTCCTCAGAAAGCTCTTCCTCCATCCCTAATCTCCAGGAGAATCCTCCCCGCCCACCCCACCTTCTGGACTTGGTCTAAGAACTTCACTCATTAGTGGAGAATCTTTCGCTGCCAGTAATTCCATCTCTAGCCTCTTCTCCTAACATCAGCTCGTTCTGATGGAAGGAACTTATTTTAAAATTTCTCTCCCTTCTGTTCATCAAATTGATACTCCTCCAAAAAAAAAAAAAAAAAAAAAAAAAGCACTCTTCAGTTTCTGGTCCTAGCTCGATAGTCTTCACTCTTTAGGCACCCTATGAATTACAGTCCAACCCCTGTCCCTAAATTTTCAACGCCCAGGGCTGCTAAATTAAAGATTGTTTGGTAAGCCCAATCCCAGCCATTCTGCAGTTTAAGTTTTAAACTTAAATGACTTCGCTTCACATCCAACCGACTGCATGAGAGTAAAAAGCACCAGAACCTACAACATCCACCTTTACTCTTGTTCTCTTGCATTAACGCTCGTCTTTTAGTCTCAGTCTCAGTCTCCACGCTTGTATTTACTGGAGAGGATTTTTCATTCTCCTTGCCGTTGTATCTGTCGCTCTTTTTTTTTTCCTCCCATCATTTAGCCAGCTGCACGGAGAACCATCATGGAGCTGGAGTGTTAACGGCCCCAGGAAGTCCCGGGCCGTACTTTGAGAACGCCGATTGTATATTCTATCTCTCTGTGGATGAAGGGGACCAACTCGAGTTAAAATTCACCGGAGTGTTCGATGTGGAAAGCAGAGACGGAAAATGCATCGATTACGTAATGGTACGTGCCACTCGGTAACTATAAGCACTATGACGAGAAGAGGACGTCTGTACAACTGGCAGAACGTGGTCACAAAGTGGACCAGCCAAATATTTTGGGGGGGGGGGTCCTAGGAGGGTGGAAGGTAATGACGAAAACAGAATAAGAAACTACTCTATCCCTTGGTTTTTAAACGTTCTAAGTATAAAACAGGAATCGCATCTGATGCGAATGTCTCACTAGTTTAAAGAAAAAAAAAAAACCTTAGGAACTAATAAAAAAATAATAATAATAAAATAAAATGTACTCTGGCACTTACACCTCTACTCTGCACTTTGCTTCTTCTGGAACTCAATTAATAGATCTTGTACACGAATTGCACTACTTGTATTGTTCTCTGCTTGATAGATCGCTTTGCTTGTATTTTCTCACTTGTAAGTCACTTTGGATAAAAGCTTCTGCTACACGAATAAAAAGTAAATGTCTTCAAATGTGGAGTATTGATTAAGGGCAGTCGTGTAATTCCATGCAGCCGATCTGCACCTACTCGAGTGTTTAGTTGAGTGTTTCCCAAGTTTGTCTTTTTAACATTTCATCCATGATAAAAGGTTGTGTACGGTCAAAAAAAAAAAAAACCCTTTTATTTTAGTTGAGAAACAGGAAGATATTTGGGCAGAACTTCCGTTGCGGTAATCTTAGTCAATACTGTTCTGTCATCACTCCTAGCAACCATTTTGTCTTTGTTCCTATCAGATTAAGACAGACACGGAGACCTTTGGGCCATTCTGTGGCAAAGACAAACCTGCTGACATCCTCACCGCAGCCCAACAAGTTAGAGTCCTCTTCCACTCGGACGTGGAGGGAACGAATCGAGGCTTCTCTCTCGAGTACAAACCTAAAGGCAGGATTTAAACAGAACCATTAGCAGTGCATCGTTAATGATCATTTTAATCACGTAACATGACCATGTCAGTTTACTCCCACTATGTGGAGGATGATTTGTTGTTATTTTCCCTTGTAGTAATGGAATGTCCTGGAAAAGTGACGCCCAACTCCGTCGTGTCTCCTGTGAAAGATCGGTATCAAGTGGGCGAGTCGGTCACCGTGCGCTGCCTGACTGGATACGTTTTACCCGATGTGAGTATCGAGTGTAAAATTAAACTGGCGGGGAAAAACACTTGGGTTTTGTAAATGTGACTCGGGATCTTGTTCGTCCCTGCGAATGAGCCGTTACTACAGAAACGATCACGTGTCCGCACGAGCATGTTAATATAAACCTGTCAATTAACCTTCTGACCAATCCGAATCCAGAATTCAACAGCACTGGAGAACAAATACTCCTAAAGGTTTCACCCATCAAGGGTACGAATCCCAATCAAGCCAATCCGAATAATCATCCCAAAAAGTTTCTATTGTCAATTTGAGTTGTGCTGGGAGTATAAACATTTATTCATCTAAACAAACTAGCATTGTTTGCTCATCTCAACAAACACATACTCGAGTACTATTCTAGACATTTATGGCGTACTAAGATTAAGCGGTTTTTCAAATTACTGCTATGTAATGTCTCCTGCAGAACAACCGAAAGTGGTAAATGGTTTTGAACATAAGGTCAGAGTTTTCAACGCGAGACGTAGATCACCAAACGTGGAACCTGTCCTGGAACATCTCTCATACCTAGTGTCTGGTGTTCCCTTTGTTATTGAGGCATGTGGTTTCATCATGCCAAGATCTAGTTCTGCAAGACCTTCAGACAAAAAGGTTGCAGATACGTACGAGTCTGGCAAAGGATTTTTTTTTCCAAATTATTTGAAATACATCATTCCACTGTAAGGAATCCATATCTACAAATGGTGCAGATTTCAAAAGACTGTCAGTGAGTCCAGGACTGGCCGTCCCAGCAAATTCGGCCCAAGAGCAGACCGTCTGATGCATAGAAAAAGTCTCCAAGAACCCCAAAATTTCACCACAGCATCTGCTAATAAGTCTTGCAACTGTTGGTGTCAAAGTGCATGCTAGGACAATCAGGAAGAGATTGAATAAATTTGACCAGGAAAAAACCTTTGCAAAACTACAGTTTGCCAATGAGCATATAGGTGAAGACCAGAACTTTTGCAATAATGTGCTCTGGCCAGACGAATCAAAGATAGAGTTGTTTGGCTACAGTAATAGCAGACATTTTTGGCACAGACCAAAGACAGCTTTTCAGGAGAAGCACCTCATACCAACTGTGAAGCACGGTGGTGGAAATGTTATGGTTTAGGGTTGCTTCGCTGCCTCAGGGACTGGAAGCTTGCATTCAGTGATTCAACTACGAGTTCTGCATCACATCAAAAAGTGCTTGAGGAAAGTTGAACTGAAAGTGGGCCTTTCAGATTCCTAAGCACACGAGCAAATCCACCGAGGAACAGCTCAAAAAGAAGAAATGGAGGGTCATGGAATGGTTTAATCCAAGCCCGGATTTGAATCCCATTGAATTGTTTGGGGGGGATTTGAAACTGGCAGTACGTGCAAAAACATCTGGCAACTGAAAGAATATCGCATGGACAAAAATAAAAGTGGTAAAAAATTCCTACATTTCTGCTAAAGAGAGCAATACTGGCTTCTGAGGCCACGGGTGTACTTACTTTTTTCCACAGAATCTCACAACTATTGATATTTCTGTTGAGTAAGTGACTGAAAAAGCTACTTTTCCTTGTGGTTTTGTCCAAGTATATCGACTTTAATAGGCACTGTTTCCAAGATGATCAAAATGTTGGCTTTTTTGACACATTTGGACAAGCAAACAACTTCCATGGGGGTATACTTCAGTTTCTTCCTTCTTTTCTGTGCACAGGCCACTGAAAAGTTTCGCTCCACTTGTCAGTTAAACGGGAACTGGAGTCCCAGACAAAACTGCGAACGTGAGTGAAAATATGAAAGTGTCGACAACGCAATAATATTCTGCTTACTAGACAGAATATCGAATGAAAATAGAACAGCCACAATCCTATCATCATAATCACGGTTTCTATATCTCCTTTTCGCAGTGGTGAATTGTGGGCCTCCTGAGCTTCCAGATCTGATGGTCCTGACAGAGGAAAACCCAAGTACCTCATACAAGGACAAAATCACTATTGAGTGCTCTTCAGTGTACTACAACCTGGTTGGAAATGGTAAATATGAGCACGAGCGCGTACAAACACTGGCCCAAAATTTCTCAGAAAAGCACATCGAGCACTAGGACCCAGGAGCAGTACAAAATGTTTACGAAAGCAAAATCTAAAAATCTGAAACTTTATCTTGGTACGAGAGCAAAGTTCAATATCGATATCCAGAGCAAATACCGTAAATCCACATGACTATTTAAACAACAGCCAAAACAACATGGTGACACTACAGCCTTCTGACCGATCAGAATCCAGAAACAGTGTCCGTTTGTATAAATCCCCCAACAGTCTGCCAGTTCTCTAAGTCATATACATCTTCCCCTACATCTTGTACCTTGTAGTCTAGGTTCAACTTGTAGCGTCACTATGGTCCAGTTGTGACCCTTTTAAGAATTTAGCGCCAAAAACTAGACTCAAGCCTCGCCTCAGTAACAATACCCGAGGAAACGGAGTGAAGACGAGCTGCAAGTGCCTTGAACCTGTATCACTCCCCTGCTTAGTGGATTTAATCCAGCAAATAAAGCCTACCCAATCTGAATCAGAGAGTACTTAATAATTAATCTAAACTGTCCTCATCAAAAACCCAAGAGAAGGTTGCTTATCATCAGCGCTCTCCTTTTTTAAAAATGGAAATGGTATTTTTCATAAGTTGCAATCTGGGTTTAGAGCGCAACACAGCACCGAGTCGGCGCTCCTAACTGTTGATCAAAGAAATTCTAGTCCTTCTTGATCTCAGTGCCGCCTTCGATGCTGTTGATCATGAAATTGTGCTAGAGCATACAAGACAGTGTCAGGGATTCGAGCCTTGAACTGTTTTTCTCCCATCTTAAAGGGAGAATTCTCTCTGTAGAATTGGGAAATGTTTCTTCCTGCTCTGCACCCATTACTCATGGAGTTGCACAAGGCTCGATACCGGACCCAGTTTGATTTTTTTCATTTATTTATATACGCTTCCTTTGGCCCATATTTCTCACAAACACCATGTCCAACACCATTGCTATGCTGATGCTACTCAGTTCCCTCTAAAGCCAAGGTACAACTCTGTTTAAACGATATTAAAATGGAAGGATGGCAACAAATTTTCTCCACTTTACCGAATCGAAAGCTGAATTGGTTCACATCCGAGCCTCCTGGTTCTACTAAACATAATCAACCAACTAGGCCCTCTTGCATCTAAATTACACAATCAAGCAAAGAATGTTGATGGGATTTTTGATTCCGATTTAAATTGCGAAATCAAAACCCCTTTTGGTCTTTTAAGGATCTGGAGGTTGTTATACATGCTTTATTTTTTCAGACTGGATTACTGGTATTCCTCATGCCCTTATAATCACGCCTACACTTAGCCCAAAATGCTGTGGCTATGCTTTTGACTGGGACTAGGCAACGTTCTAGCGCATCACCCGTGTTAGCACTGGCTCCCAGTTAAATACAGAATTCAATATAAGGGTTTATGATACGTTTTTAATGGTCTAAGTGGCTTGGCCCCTCCCGTCATTGCAGCTAGTGATATCACCTTCATTCCTTTCGTTCCTGTTCCTCTTGTTTCAGCGCACTTCACCTGTGACGCTGCAGGAGTATGGGTGGCTGAAAACGGACAGAATTTTTCCCAAAATGCACCACAGTGTGTCGCAGGTAAAGTATACAGTACTGGCTCAAATATCAATACGTCCTGTGATTTATTTATTTATTTATATCCTATACACAACAGTCCTGGTTTTTTTTTTTTTTTTTTTTTTTTTTTCCCCCCAAGTAGTAGCTTTCGTTCTTGAAAATGATCAGCAGATTGTCCAACGTTTGCAGTTGGAACTTGTTTGCTTTTAAATAAATAAATAAATAAATAAATAAATAAATAAATAAATCAAAGACCTGTAACATTTTCAGGGTCCATGTACAAGTTTGATTTTTGTATGGAATTTATAAAGAAGTTCACTACACTGACGTTAAAACTCTTTCTCCATCTTACCTTTTTTTTTTATTATAATTTTTTTTTTTTTTTTTTTTTTTAAAGTGTGTGGCGTAACTAAAACATCTGTTGGCGGAAGGATTTTTGGGGGAGAAAAAGCCACACTGGGGCAAATTCCCTGGCAGCTCCTGATTAAAGATCCTGAGCGAGGAGGTGCATCTCTAATTAACGACCGCTGGGCCATCACGGCTGCTCACGTGGTGGAAAACCAGAGATCGTTGTTGTTCACTGGCGGCATGGTCGACGGTCTGGACGCGGGGAAGGTTGAAATGGAAACGGAGAAGATCATAATTCACCCCGACTATCCACGCCAAAAACCAAACTACGATAACGACATCGCCTTGGTGAAGCTGTCCTCTCGGGTCCCTCTCAGTGAAAAGATCATACCAGTGTGTCTTCCAAAGACAAAAACCAACGGGCCAGCGCTGGAGGGAAAGATGGGGACGGTCTCAGGGTATGGCTCAACAAAAAGCAGGACGAAAAGTCGATATCTGCAATACGGTCATGTGAAAGAACACAAAGGTTTTTGTTTTGAAAATAATCTGAAAGTCACTGAGAACATGTTTTGTGCTGGAGAAGACGACCGCAAGGTGGACAGCTGTAAAGGAGACAGTGGGGGTCCACTCGTCATTCCAATGGTGGGGTTTGGCTCTTCCGACACACCTTATACAATCAAGGGGATTGTGTCATGGGGTCCTCCTGGATGTGGAGCTGCAAGTTATAAAGGTTATTATACCAAAGTGGAGAATTACCTGGACTGGATTAGAGAAACCATGGCGAATAATTAACACTCTGTCCATCAGCCTTCCTCCACCAAATACATCAGGACGTGATCTGTGGTTGATTTTTCACATTCATGCTAAGCTGATTACATTATTTACACGCAGCTGTGCAGGTTTAAGCACGATTCTTTAGCCTTCATTTTAAATCAAATACCTGTTACTTGTAAATCTGATGAGTTCAGGACAAATAAACGCATTTCAAAAAATATTTGTGCGCCTTGCCTTTATTTCCACCACATCAGCGTACACGCATCCATGCCTGAGCTGAGCCGCCATCTCGTGAGCCGTTCTATACTGCAAAAAATAATTAGTATTTGTACTTGATACTAGTACAATTACAACTAGTATTAATACTAGTATTAGTACTTGAAAGCAGCAGTAATGGTATATGATATATCATCTGTCTCCATTGTCTCAGACGTTGGTACATTATGTGTAGACTTTCATCAGGAATTTGCTTTATGTTGATCGGCTCTCAAATATTTGCATGTACTCGCTTATTAATTGGCTTACAGAAAAAGGGGGGGGGGGGGGGGGGCACACACTAAAATCCAAGGTAGGAGAACAAAGTTCAAAACTGAAAGCTGGTCTGATCTCCAGAGCAAATATACGAACATTATTTAATCCAGAATCAAAACATCCACAAAACAGAAGCAAAAATCACTGATCATTTTCCTGTAATAGAAATTAACCAATACACAGTCAGATAAATTCAGTGAACAAGGGGGGGGGGGGGAATCAAAAACAGTACAATTTGTCCATAAATAAGTAAGCATACATAAACGAATACATTTACATCACAGATTCTTGAAGGTAAACAGAATTTTCCAAAATTCGCAGTTGCTTGAAATGTTAGAAAGTAAAAATAAATCAATAAATACCATTTTTATTGACGAGCAGCACGCGAGTTCCGTACAGCATTACAGTAACCTTTATTCCATCCATTACTCTTTAATATGTGGCATGTGTCTCCCTCTAGAGGACAGATTTGTAGAGACATCCAACCGCCATTTTGCTTTAAAACAATTTATTAACCTTCACCTCTTACTAATCAATGAAATCTTTATTACACTAATGACAGTTTAAAATGTTCATTCTGCACATTGATTTTAAGAAAGGACTTGATCTAATTTGACCTTTTAGTTTATTGTAAGTGTATTTTTTTGTAGCTTAAACAAACACCCAAATGCAATTTTATGTTAATAAATATTCTATTTTATTTTTTTTTAAAAAGTGTTTTTTTCCCCCCCAATTAAAAGTGTATTTTAATTGAACTGAATTTAATTTTCGAATGTTTAAACTTTATTTTTTGTGCTGCATTAAATATTATTATTATTCTGGATATTAGCAGTAACGCTAAATTGACATTAAGACATCATGAAGGCAAAGGTGGCTTTTAACACACGCGTATAATAGAAAAAATAAAAACCTGAGCAGAGAAGCAAAGCAGGCCTGAAGCGAATATTGACTCGTGTACGGAGTGAGACGGATCAGACGGGAGGATCGTTTTGCTCAGCAGATGTGGAAGGTTTGGTCGTGAGCCATGTGAGATGTGGTACATAATGTGGTACCTAAAAAAAGAAGAATGCTGAAATCTCCAGTGTGGATCTTCCAGCAGTCAGTATTTACACCGGATGTGTCCTAAACATTCTATATTCAACCTGCGTTTTCAGGAAGAAACGCTTCCGGTCATACAGTCTCGTCTGAAACGATCCTTTATATAGCAGATTTTATTTTTGGAGTGAAGTTCCATGTAGCTTTTTTTGTCTTACATATCCTTAAGTCCAAAACACACCAGCAAAGCGAAAACACATGCAAAACTAAAAGAATAACGTTAAAACCAAAAACCATTACCGCTAATCCGGAAACGCGACAGGAAATTCGCAAACATGATGACAAAACCAAAACACACAACAAGGCAGCGAATTCGCAAACATGACCGCAAATTCGGAAGTGTGATCAATTTAAAAACACCACAGCAAAACTCAAACATGACAAACAACTGTAAACCCAAAGCATGACCGCATGTTTGATATAGTCGAATTTAGAAACACCAGAGCACATTGGGAAGCATGACAGCACAAAAAAAAAAACCCAACCCACAACTGCAGCAAAACGCATTGTGTGCACGCAGAGTGCCTTGATATGGATAAGACTTCCCATCGACAGTTAGCTGTCTCACATTGTTCCCAGGGTTCCTGGAATTGGCGCCAGATGCACCGCGACCCTTAAGATAAGGCAACTGCAACAAATACTGCTGCGAAGATGGGAACACTACAGGAGATTCTGAAACTTGACCGTAAATTCATGAATCATGTCTACAAATTTGAAAAATATGACCGCAAAATCACAAACATGACAGGAAATTCAGAAACACTACAGCAAATATAAGAACACTAAAGGAAATTCAACAACATTATAGCAAATTCAAAACTCTGATAGCCAACTGGGAAACATGACAGCGCACTCAAACATGATAACTTCAGAAACATGACCGCAGATTTAAACACACAAACGCAAATTCGGAAACACTGCAGCAAATTCAGAAACGTGACAGAAAATTCAGAAGCAGGGCAACAAATATAAAAACAAGCAAGTTCAGAAACACGACAGCAAATTTGGAAAACAGCAAATTGGGAAACACGACCGCAGATTTAAAAACAGATGCCATTTAAAAAAAAAAAAAAAAAAAGCAAATTGGGAAACAAGCACAAATTGGGAAACATGAGCACAAACTCGGAAACACAGCAACAAATTGGGTAACGAGCACAAATTTGTTAAACATGAGCACAAATTGGGGAACACAAGCAAAAATTCGGACACATGAGCACAAACTGGGAAACACAGCAGCAAATTGGGTAAGGAGCACAAATTCGGAAACAGCAGCAAATTTGGAAATATGAGCACAAATTCGCAAACAGCAAATTTGGAAACATGAGCACAAATTGGGAAACAGCAGCAAATTGGGTAAGGAGCACAAATTCGGAAAAAACAACAGCAAATTGGGTAAGGAGCACATATTCAGAAACACAACAGCAAATTTGGAAACATTAGCACAAACTGGGAAATATGAGCACAAATTGGGAAACATGAGGACAATTTCAGAAACACAGCAGCAAATTGGGTACCGAGCACAAATTCGGAAACAGAAAATTGGGAAACATGAGGACAAATTCGGAAACATGACAGCAAATTGGCAAACATGAGCACAGTCGGAAACGCGACAGCAAATTGGCAAACATGAGCACAGTCGGAAACGCGACCGCAATTTGGGAAACATGAGCACAAATTGGGAAACACAGCAGCAAATTGGGTAATGAGCACAAATCTGGAAGCAAGACAGCAAACGGGTAAAGCCAAACGCAAATTCAAACAAACAGCAGTAATTTCATCACCGTGGCAGCAAATTCACCGCCTCACAGCTCCAGGGGCTTCAGTTTGATCCTGAGAATTGAGACATTCAGCAAGACGGAAACCCGAAATCACAAACAAATCCAGCAAAATCGGAAATACGACAGCAAATTCAAAAAGAGGAGCAAGTTCCGAAAAGAAACCGCCCCCCCCCACCAACCGTAATCGATTTCAAAGCAACGGCAAATTCAGAATGCGTTTTGCACTCACGGGCCTGCGTATGAAGTCCTACGAGTCATCTTGTGTGCAGAAGTCACTCGGTAAAAAATGTAAACATTTGCTCTATAGAAACTAACTGAACACACGCATCCACTCTACACACAATAAATCGTCCCGCCGTCAGGTCAGACGAGAGCGTTAGATTCACATCCGACTTCAACTTTCTGCTTTCGATAAACTTGGGACTTGACCGACGATATTGAAGGATTTCCAGCGACGGGGTTTTCCGTAAATATTCGCCCAAGTTTCGACATTCATACAACGCTGTTCAGACCTCTATATGATTTGGTGTGGTGTGTGATGTTCGTTTCTGAGGACAATGATCACATGATCTGAGCCTCTGAGCCTCAATCTTTTAGGTGTCGATCTTAAGAAGCCCTCATTAAGTTCTTAGCCTGTGGATGGACTACAGCTGCGTGAGCCGCTCCTAGGACCCGGCGTGTTTGTGATATTCTGTAAAGGCTACGATGATAACCTGCCGTTTGATCTGAGATTCGCCGGGTTTGATCCCGAGTGCTTTCGCAGCACAACAGATGCCTGCTTCAGATGATTAATTGCTCGCCTCGGGGGGAAGCTCAACGCAGATCCACCACCGAGCCACGAAATGCCAAATCACTGCTGCCGAGAAATAAACAGGGACGAGACAAAAACAAAATTATCCTCGTACTTAAAATGGCTCTTTCAGTCAATTATTATTACTACTACTCCTCGTACTAATACAGTATTTCAGTATATTATAAATTACTGTTTTGAAATCCATCACCAAGCCTTTGTTTTTTAAAAAAAAAAAAAAAAAAAAAAACAAAGCTGCTGATTATTATTTATCCCCTTTATACTCGACATTAAACAATTTATATTCATTTATTTTTTATATCCGAGCTCTGATCCGTCACCGTCGTCATCTTCAAGTCCTATAAATGTTCATTTTTTTGGTTGTAAATATTAAAATGTCGTGCTTTCTGTTCTATATATTTTTTGCTGCTGATGTTTGTGTTGTTTTGGTTATTAGCTTATGGTCAATTAAAAGTATTAAATGTACATTTTTTTATTCTAAGTAAATAAAATAAATATAAAAAAATATTAACTTTTTGTTAATGCTACATGGGATATATTTATTTTTGTTGCCTTTATTGCGAATAAATTAAGACGTTTGTAAAACTAAGAAAATATAACGAGAAGAAAAATAGAAGTAAAAAAAGTATTTTTTTCCCCAATGTCAATATTTAAAGCAAGTTTTTTTTTGCTTTTCATTGTAAAATTGTTAGAATTTTTTTTAATTCATTGTGATAAATTTGTTCTTTTGATTAATAAAAAAACATTAATCTTATTTATGCAACTTATAATGACTTCTCCAGTGTCTAAATTATTCACCCCCATCATGACGAGCATCTCTAGTACTTAGTAGAGCTCCTTTTGCTGTTCTGACCTGCTGCAGACGAGATGCAGAGCTTCTGCAGCGTTCCTGAGGAATCTTCTCCCGTTCCTCATGAGCAATGTCCTCCAGTTCAGTAATGTTCTTGGGTTTGTGTGCTGCGACCGCCTTCTTCACATCCCACCAGAGATTTTCTATGGGGTTCAAGTCAGGTCACCGTGATGGATCTGTAGAATCTTCCAGGACGTCTTCTGCAACCAAGCCTTGGTGGGATTTGAGGTGTGCTTCGGATCGTTGTCCTGTTTGAAGGTCCAATGACGCCCAAGCTTCAGCTTCCTCACAGACGGCGTGACGTTTTCTCCTAGGATTTCCTGATACTTCACTGACTCCATCTGTCCTTCCACACGCTGCAGGTTTCCAGTGCCAGAGGATGCAAAGCAGCCGCAGAGCATCACCGAGCCTCCACCATGCTCGACTGTGGACAGAGTGTTCTTTCTTCATTCTTCTTCATTCTTCTTCCTCCAGACATACCGCCGATCCATCGTGCTGAAAAGTTCCAGTTTTGCTCCATCGCTCCACAGAACAGAATCCCAAAACTTCTGTGGATTATTTATATGATTCTGAGCGACTTTTCTTGTGCTTTTGGGTCAGTAGTGGTGAACGTCTTGGAGTTCTGGCATGGAAATCTTCTGCGTTTAGTACGCGCCTTACTGTGCTCACTGAAACCTCAGTGCCTGTTACACCAAGTCTCGCTGCAGGTCTTTTACAGTCACTCGAGCGTTTTTCACAACCTGCCTTCTTGCAGCCACTGATAGCTTTCTTTTTCTGCCCCGTCCAGGTATTTCATATATTTCTGCCCCTAGACAGTTCCGGTATTTCATGTGTTCCAGCTCAAGCACACCTGCTGCAACTAATGAAGCCCTTGATTAGTTTACATCAGGTGTGTTTGAGACAACACCCGTATCGTAGATTTGTGCTGTTGTGAGGGATTCTATTCAGGGGGGTGAATAATTTTGAAACTGGAGACGTCATTATAAGTTGCATTTTCAGTTGTATTTGGTGAAACCGCTTGAAGCGTTCGTCGTGTCGAACTATTTCAATTGATTTTGTTTGATTTGTTCATCGCAAGCAGCTGAAAGTCTGAACATTTTGACAATACACCTGATTTACAGTGCGAGTTGAATAATTTTGATGACAACTGTAAAGATACTAATGTAATGTTCACTTTTAATCTTAAGATTTTTTAAAAATCATTGTTAATTCAAATAACAGCAAATCCAAAAAAAAAAGTCATATTTTCAGCCTATAGCGTTTTGATCTCATGGTTTTGATGAAAGGGAAAGTGTCATTTTGAAGTTTTAATTGGATTATTAACGTGTTTTTTTTTTATTCAATGATCAGGTATTATTTCGATGTTTCGGATTAAAAACTAAAGATTTTAAGAGTTGAACATTTTATTCTGAGGTTGTAAATAATTGAGTTATAAACTTCGTGTAAACATTTTTGTTATGAATTGTGTAAATATGTGTTTTTACCTAAAAAGTTTCATTTTTGGACTTTTTTTTTTTTTTTTTAAACACAACCTTTAGACATTCTAATCTAATACTTAATTTGTTGTTGATTCAAACGACGCATCAGTAGCCATACTGAATTTATTTTTCAGCCAGTTATTTTGAGGTTTTAATTTCATGTTTTTGATACGATGGTAATATTTTGACGCTTTAGATTAGACACCCGACTTTTTAACTCCGATTTAAACGTTTCATTTAGAGGTTTTAAGGTTTGGATTAGTGTTTAGAGTTATATTTTGGAGGTCATGATTTGTGGAAGTTGAGGTTGTAATTTAAAGGCGGTATTTTTGAGGTCATCGTTCAACGATCGGAGTTGATTATTTTATTTTACGACCAAGAAAATCGACAAATTAACTTATGAACTTTTCAGATCCTTAGGATGCAGCAGCATCTATTTAAGTCTTGCTCAGAATTTCAGGAAAACAAGCGTCCTTCAAACCCAGATTGGTTTGGTAAAAGATGCTGATTGGAACAGAGATTAAATAAAACTAAAGGCAAGTGTCTTCTGTCTCACATTTCCTACAATAATGTTTATGTTTGCCCGTGTGATATCTCAGTTTAACAGACTGGACGAACAGCAATCGCCTCGGAGATGGAGGAGATGAAACAATCGAGAGAGAGAGAGAGCGAGGGCGAGAGAGAGAGAGAAAGGAGGGGAGGGATTGTGGGAAGGCACTTGTCTCTCATATTCGAGAGTGGCCCCACACACACTCTCAGCTGGACCACAAACATCTAAGAAACATTATCTTCTTATCCATATCTTCATTTCCACAATCTTTTTCTTCTCCAGAGTTTAGGTCGAGTTTGACAGAAATGGCCAGTTTTATCTTGCAGCATTTGTACATGGACAAATAAAGAATTTTTTTGCTTTTTGCTCAGCTCGTTTTTACGCCTCATTTCTTTTGAACTCGGCTGAAGGTAAGACTTTAACCTTTTATTTGGGGGTGGTTGTTTTTGTTTTTTTTTAGCTTAAAATCTGACCGAGAAAACCCGAGAGTTGCTTTCAAGCTCCAACAGGTGTTTGTTACGACACCACAGTGCTCTATTATTCCAGATATTTTTTAAAACCTGGCAGTGAGTCCACAACCTATTTATTCATTTTCAAACTAAAATGCTTTGAAAATAGATTCATTTAATTATGTATTTAATAAAATGTATTTTCCTTCAGCTATTTTATTTACTTCTTAAAACCCCCCATTCAGGCTTTAATTATAGGTGTTAAATTGAGCTGCTTGAGCTCGTCGTCATTACCGAAAAGCACGTTTTCCGCACTTGCGTGGAAGCTCTAGATATGTTGTAAATAGATAACTCCCTTTATTACATTTGATTTTTTTTTTTTTTAAGAGAGCTCTCATTTCATGTTCCCTAATTTTGTCAACAACTATAATACTCGTCATAATATTATACCCAATCAAAAAATTCCTATTATGAACTTCTAACGTCAGACCTCAATCGAGACAACTTGTTTGTGGAAATTTTTGGTTGTGATCCGTGAACAAACATGGCAGCCTGTCGTGTCAGGATCGTTTTTTTCGGAGTGTTGCTCGTTTGTAACATCAACATGGCCGCTTCGCTCCACCCCTCCCGTCATCAGTCCCTTTCCTACATCTGCATTCTCTTCCCTCAGCAAAGCCCCATGCTCAGAAGCAGAGCTCCGGCCGCACTCATGTCCTCAGTCATCGCTCCCTCCAATCCCTCTGGCTCCACGGGACCCAAAGAGGTGGAGTTGATCCTGGTGAAGGAGCAGAACGGTGTTCAGTTCACCACCTCCGCCCTCGTTGCACCGACCGGCCAGACTCATCCGTCTGGAGAGGAGCGAGAAACCTGGGCCAAGAAAATCGACTTCCTGCTGTCGGTCATCGGCTTCGCAGTGGACCTCGCCAACGTCTGGAGGTTCCCGTACCTGTGCTACAAGAATGGAGGAGGTAAGAGGGGAAAATTTTTGTTTTATGGTCAACTTTGATCATTCTTTAAAAACATCACCAGGGTAAGCCAGAGACAGTTACTATTAAGCAGAAGCTCCTTAGATGCCTGCAGAAATGCCTCCAAGATGACCTGCAAGATCAGTTCCAAATTAACTGAGACAATTTTGTGTACGAATTTGATTCGAATATGATCTTAGATATTCTCAACAAACCTAGCGTTTATTAGTACCTAGAAACGTGTTAACCAGCCAACTCTTCGAGCAGTTTATCAGCTCTATCTCAGAAGATGCCTTTCTTTTCTCCAGACGTCAAGCAGACAACAGGACTACAGAAATGTCAATCCTGCTTATCCTGTTAATCCAGGGCATTCTGGAGCGCCAACTGGAACCATTTTAAAATGAGCACTTCTGAGCCATTATACAACTATATATTATTACATACGCCCAGGGTGCAAAGAAACCTGGACAATCCAAAGCTTTTCTTTTTTTTTAAATCAACTATTAATTCTGTGAGAGGCAAAACCCTAGCAGTTGCAGCACTCCAAAGCCATTTTAGATACATCCAAGAGTCATATAAATATATTTTTGTGATGTCAGTTTATATATTTAGACTTATATATTTATATTGAGATTTAATTCACATTAGGAACATTTTTTTTGTTTTGTTTTTCCGTTGTCCTCAGCATCAGTGTAAGGTCTGCTCTGTAAATGAAAAAATGTCTGATCTCAGCCTCAGCTTCTAATTTATTCGCTTAAAGAATTACTTTATATTTGTGCTCGTTTTTAGATCACACTAATCGATGGCTCTTTATTATTTTCCTGTAGAATTTTTTTTTTTAACCTGGAAGTGAGCCATCACACTAGCACAGCATAGTATTTTTAAAAAACCTATTTATTAAATGAATTTAAAAATGACTAAAAGTTAGCTTATTTACATTATTACTTTTTATTTATTTATTTTGTTTAAATGTAATGAGTAATAAAAACACAGAACATGTCCAATCTCATGTCCAAATCTGATCTCAATAATAACTTTTACTTCCTTTACCCCACCGAGGTGCCTTCCTCGTCCCCTACATGTTCTTCATGGTGATTGCCGGGATGCCGCTCTTCTATATGGAATTAGCGTTGGGACAATACAACCGTGAAGGAGCTGCGGGAGTATGGAAGATTTGTCCGATATTTAAAGGTAACACCTTGACTCCGATTTAATCGTTATCTGATGCGCATAAAATAAGTAGTGCGCATTGTTCCAATCTTCTCAAACGTTCCTTAATGTAATCGACGCTTGTTCGATTCGGGTTAAGTGTAATTACGGCGTTACTTTAGTCACGTTTACAACCTCACTCTGCCTCTACACCGACCGTATACAAGCCAACGACAAGTTTCTAGAACTGTGAGAAGTTTTAACTTGAAGTCTCAAGAGTGTTCACGCTGATACAGTACGACGCTCATCTTGAAGAGGATGACGGCAAACGAAACTGAAAAACGAAACACGCGAACGGACGGCATCTTAAAAACCCGCACGCTCACGTTCAAGAACGTCCGTGTTTAAGCAAGCCCGTTTTCGGATTGATGACGTAAGCAGAAGCTAGTCACACTCTTAAAATCACAGATCTATCGCTATAGGATCGTCATCGTCACGTACGCCGACATGGAGACATGTAATCTCACGGTTCTTAAACAACAACAAAAAAAATCGTACAGTGTAAAACAGTGTAGCTAGCGATTAGCTAGCTTGTGCAATTCGTATTTGCCAGTTGCCTAGCAACACCTCCATACTGTAGCCATGTGGTCATGTGTTTGCTTTCCCAATCAGTAGTTGCAGAACATTCAGTAATTTATTACCATTTTGTACTGATTAAAGAATCTATATGTAATACATATACACACACACACACACACACACACACCATTGCAATATGAAAGTGTAATACAGGTACGTACCTGCTGTAGTGTCATATCGGTAGTCGGTATCAGGTGTTTTCCATGAATGCTGCGTGTTAGGTGTGTACATGCAGTGCATCGCCTGGATGAAGGAACAGAGGACACGTTCAGTCAGACACGAGACAGGTACTGTTTATCTCTCGACAAAAACTCTGAAATGGAAGACAGTCAAATTGGCTTTTAGTCTCAAAACCCTAAAAGCACGCCATTTTCACCTTAGCTGACTGGAGGGAGATTAACACGCTTCAGGAACCCGCAGATCCGCGTCACCTCTGTTGCAGGTTTTTTCCTATAACTTGTACTCGGGCGTGTTGGATGGCCAGTCATGAATATATTATATATACAGTATATAGAAAAATAATATAGAAACTTTAGAACATGTTGCATTTTTTTCATCCTCAAAATATGTACAACATCCATATACCAGGCCTTTTACTTTACATATACTAAAGCCAAAAAATAAAAATCTGTGTGAAAAGATATTTCATACCTAGAACATGGAAAAAGGAACCGTACACACCTGAGGAAAACCTCAAGCAATACATCTGCAAGAATAAATGGTATTTTATGAGAAAAAGAGGAGCTGCATGCTTTTCTTTACAGAACAATCATGCCAAGTTACAATCACTGATAATGTTAACACGGGTAACTAATGTACCAAAAGAAAGTTATTTATAGCTAGCTAAAGTTACCACAAAGATGTTATGTCTAACTACCTAAAATTACCACATGAGGATCTGGATGTTATTCAACAGAACCCACAGAATATTATTCTAACTAGTTATAATTACTACACAGTGAGACTCAAAACAAGTAAATGTACCACAGGACGATAACCAAACTCACAAGGTTTACCACAGAAAATTATTCTAACTAAAGTGACAACAGGATGTTTATCTAGCTAATATCACCACAGACTGCTACTACAACTGGCTAACGTTACCGCATAATGTTATGTCTGGCTAGCTAAATTTACCAAAGCCCGTTATGGATATTGAATCTCAAGTTAACATAGCATGTCGTGACTAGCTAGCCAAAGCTACCACAAGAGGGTCTAGCTACCAAAAATGATCACGTAAGGTTATTTCCTTGCTCAAGTTACCACAGGATGATAACCTATCCAGCTAAACGCAAATTCTTGCGTCTAGCTAGCTAAATTTACCACACAATGTTGTTGAATAAATATGATTCAAACTTGCCACAGGATATATTCAAACTAGCTAAACCTACCACTGGTGTCTCCTCTAACTAGCTATGGTTAACACGACATTATCGGTGCCTAAACATACAAGATATTTCAACTATATAAATTTACCACAGGATATTATATAAATGAGCTAGACTTGGCAGAGCGTAGTGTTCAAACTTCAGCTAATTTGAAAATCTCCTGCGGCTCCTGTAGGAAAATCGTGTCTGTAGGTAAATGTTCAACTAGCTGAATTTATGACGGGAGTTTATGGACGTTCTTCATACTGAAGTTAAAAGGTACCCGACAATCCAGGTTTACCATAGAAAGTTACTGTAGCTAGCTACATTTCAGCACACAAACGTTATTCAAGCTAGCAAAGGTTGCGCTAGCTGGCTAAATTTACCACAGGTGGTTATGGAGGTCATTCAGACCAACTTAAGCTCCTACAGGATATTCTCCAAACTAGATAAAGCTAGTCTAACTAGCCAAGTTTGAACAGTTAAATTTACCACAGGATGTTATGGCTGTTATTCCAACTAGCTCATTCATCACGCGAATAACAACAAGCATGATTGTCCGCTCCCCCGTGTTTAGCTACAGGTGTGCGATCAAATTTAGATTCGGACAGACCGAGCCATCAGAACGAGGGAGAGGAAGAAAGAGAGACAGACATCTTAATGACAAGCTCTGTTTTCTGTGCGCCTGCCGCTCGGCGGGAGATTACTGTAATTACTGCTGATCAACACGTTCACTTCCTTGCGATCGATGCTCTGCAAAGCGCCCGAAAATTGCACATGTGCACACAATGAGAGGACGCGAATGTGTCTCCTAGCAAACCCCCCCCTCCACCCACCCACCCCACGTTAGCCACAGACGTCCCTCCGATCCAGACAGAGATATTTTATCACATCGCAATTACAGCAATTAGAAAATCCCTGATATTAACCCTCTTGTCAAGCTTAGGGATCCTCCTGATGGCATGGAGGTGTGGAAATAATCAGACGACACCCTAATGCCGTTACAGCGCCCTCCAGAAATATCGGCACCCCTTCAGAAAATGAGCAAAAACAAATGTATAAAAAGGTTTAAACACATGCAACGTACACGGACATTACGAGATTAATAAAATTTTTGTTTTTGCTGTTTTCAAAACTATCAGCACCTTTATCATTTTTATTTATATATACACACACTTACCATGAGGGGAGTATAAAGGACTTATTTATTTATTATAGGTGTGCAACCTTTAATTTATACCTCAGGGAAACAGGGCATGTTAAAAAGCAATGATAAAAACATTATGGGAACTAACAGAAATGAATTGATCGTTTAAAATATTCCGTAAAGCATGTCAAATTGTATATTTTGAAGAACACAATTTCAATTAAAAAAAAAAATAGTTGTTTTAGTTGGAACAAAGATAAAAACTGGTTACTGGGAGCAAAGGACAATATAAGTTCTTCCAGGAAATATTTCTTAATGATGTCAATAACTTTAGCACATGTATTTTGCCTTAAAATAAAAAAAAAAGAAGAATGAATGAATGAATAGTTCTAATGATATTTGAGCAAAGTTAAATAATACTCCATTGTCTGTGTGGAGAATTTAACTTAGTGTGTAACGTTTGTTCGCTTTATGAAGGGTGCCAATAATTCTGGCCTGCACTGTAAATTCATTGAAACTTCCACGATTTTTTTCAACTACCCAAACGCTTTGTTACTGCTTCACATTCCCCGTCTGCGCTGAGGATAAAATATTCAAGCTATTTTCCTCCTGGTTCGCGCCTCGAGGGATTAGCGGATTTATTACCGCCGCTTTGGGCTGCTGATGAGAAGAGACAGACAGATGAGACGTTCTTTTGGCGACGGGGAGTCAGAAATTATGAGGCGTGATCTAAAAACCCACTAGCAGCAAGAACGTCAGACGCTAGTACTACGAGCTACGAGTCGTGGAGAAGTATTCCTGCGTGTACTGTACGGTTCCCCCTGTCCTCAGGTGTCGGCTTCACGGTGATCCTCATCTCGCTGTACGTGGGTTTCTACTATAACGTCATCATCGCCTGGGCGCTGTTCTACCTGTTCTCGTCGTTCTCCGCCGAGCTGCCGTGGGTCGACTGCAACAACACGTGGAACAGTGCAAACTGCTCGGACCTGAACGCCACCTTCCTGAATGACTCGCACAAAGCCACGCCCGCTTTGGAGTACTTCGAGTGAGTGCGCGCTATAAAGCACAACGTTAAACTTTAAAGCAGTAACCCTAGCTTGCTATTAGCTCTGAAAGTTGGTTTTATAAACGTAGCGCTAGGCTAATATTCGCTACGTGGTTAGCATCACTAATGATAACATTAGCGCTGTGATCTGTTATGTTGCATATCTAGCTAAACTTGCTAGCGAGATGTTTATCTAGCTTATCTTTACAAATGTCGTTGTTTGTCATTTATGAGTGTTTTTTTTTGTTCTGCAGGCGTGGTGTTCTGCACCTTCAGGACAGTACGGGGATCGATAATCTCGGCCTGCCTCGCTGGCAGCTCACTTCCTGTCTCGCTGTCGTCATCGTCATCCTTTACTTCAGTCTGTGGAAGGGAGTCAAGACCTCAGGCAAAGTGAGACAATTCTTTAGATCAGAAGGGCAGAGACTTAAATGAACGAAAGGAGATGTGTATAAAAATATAGGCGGTCACGACAATAATAAAACCTGTGTGTGTGTGTGTGTAGGTGGTGTGGATCACTGCCACGATGCCTTACGTGGTTCTGACGGTTCTCCTGCTGAGGGGTGTGACTCTGCCTGGAGCCATCGACGGTATTAAAGCCTACCTCAGTGTGGACTTCCTGCGCCTGTGTGATGCTCAGGTACACACACACACACACAAATCATTGTGTGCAGAGTTGGTCATAGCAATGGTGTGATTAATTGGCAGTTGAGCTGCTTAAGTGCACATGGATGTGAAAAACCACTCGCACAAGTACAGTATATTACAGAATATTTACGACAAACCTTAACGGATGGATGAACAGAAACACATGGGTGGAGGGATACGATATCAAATTCAAGTTCCCGACTGTTCGAGTAGGTGGACAGATGGAGAGCTGGATACCTGGACAGAGGGAAAGGTAGATAAATGGATGGAGAGACAGACGGACAGACGAACAGGCTGTAGCGGTGTGAACGCGGTCTGGTCCGTATCCTCTCCTGGTGTGTCATGGTGGAAGTGCGTGAATCGCAGGATCGCTGTCGGCGTTTGTGATACATTTCGCCGTGTCTCGCTGGTCACTCGCTCAAACGACCTCAAAGCTGCAGTTTGAGAATTAGATTAGACGCATGCGAGCGGCGGCAATTTGCAAAATTACCCTGCATTCAACGAGTTCCTTTCATCTCTGAGCTCAATGAGTTCCTGCAATTATCCCTAATGACGGCACTGCAGCCGCTTTGTGTGCGTGCGTGTGTGTGTTTGTGTGTGTAGGTCTGGATCGAGGCGGCGACGCAAATCTGCTTCTCTTTAGGAGTCGGCTTCGGCGTTTTAATCGCCTTCTCCAGCTACAACAAATTCACCAACAACTGCTACAGGTACACACACACTGTACACACACTGATTTCGTCATCTTATCCAGCAACAAGGTCATCGACAAATGCTACAGGGTACAGACATACTACACACATTGTACACTCACGGTACACACTGAACGTACCCATATTGTACTCACACACACTACCGAGTCCCGAACACTAATTGGAAGGCTGTTCCATAACTGTGGGGCTTTGTAAGAGAAAGCTCTTCCCCCTGCTGTAGCCTTCACTATTCCAGGTACCAACAAATATCCTGCACCTTTTGATGGAAGTAGGCGTGGCGGATCATAAAAGACCATAAGTTCACCCGGGGACTGTGGCGTGTGACTATTCAATGCTTCATAGGTCAATAATAGTATTTCATAATCAATGTGAAATTTTACTGGGAGCCAGTGCAGTGTTGATATGATCGGGGTGATGTGGTCGTATCTTCTGGTTCTAGTAAGGACTCTTGCAGCTGCATTCTGGACTAAGAAAAAAAGCAGTGGGCCTAAAACAGAACCTTGCAGAACACCAAACTTTACCTCAGTATGCATAAAGTTACATCTACGAACTGACCGCGATCAGTCAAATAAGACCCGAGGCAGGAGAGGGCTGTTCCCTTAATGCCAACAACGTTTTCTAGTCTATCAAGGAGAATAGTATGACCTATAGTATCAAAAGCTGCACTAAGGTCAAGTAACACGAGCAAGGAGACACAACCCTGATCAGAGGCCAGTAGGTGGTCATCTACTACTTCAACCAGCGCTGCCTGTGTTATGATTAGGTCTAAACCCTGACTGGAACATTTCATGAATGTTGTTCCTGTATGTAAGTACGAGCATAGCTGCTGTGTACAACCTTTTCTAATATCTTGGAGATAAAGGGGAGATTTGATATAGGTCTATAGCTGGACAATTGACAGGGGTCGAGGTCAGGTTTGTTAATCAGGGGTTTGATAGTTCTTTGGGATCAGACGATGATCCAATAATAGCTGATAAGTCTGGGAGATTCTGTATTCAGACAGTACACTGTACTCACACACACACACGCCACTCAACATATGCTCACACTGTTATATACACGCTGTACTCATGTAAACTACACTGTACAGACAACACATTGTATGGAGTGTATAAATTGTACTTAATCATACTACACAGTACTCACAGTATACACACTGCACATACACTATAGACAAAGGACACTCACTATACACATACACCATGTGCTTACTCAATATACTCACTATATACACACACTAAACTGAACACACAGACAGTACAGTGTACACACAACTCACATTCGTTACACACACACTATATAAATTGTACTCTATCATACTACACATTGTATACACACTGCACAATCATTGTATACGCAGCGCACATACACAGTAGTTCTCACACTACACAGCATACATTCGCCGTACTCACACTGAGTACTCACGCACCCTACACACTGCGTACACACTGTACTCAGTCATAATACACACTGCAAATACACTGTAGACAACATACCCTCAGTGCACTCACGCCACGCTCATACTGCACACAATGTACTCACAGTGCTCATACAAACTACACACTGCACAACGTACTCACACTACACACACCACTCACACTGCAACTCACTTTACACACACTGCAAGTCACACTGTACACACACACACACACCACAAGTCACACTGTACACACACACACACACCACAAGTCACACTGTACACACACACACAAGTCACACTGTACACACACACACCACAAGTCACACTGTACACACACACACACCACAAGTCACACTGTACACACACACACAAGTCACACTGTACACACACACACCACAAGTCACACTGTACACACACACACACCACAAGTCACACTGTACACACTCACAACAAGTCACACTGTACACACACACACACACACACACTACAAGTCACACTACACACTGCAAGTCACACTGTACACACTGCAAGTCACACTGTACACATACTGCACACACTGCAAGTCACACTGTACACACTGCAAGTCACACTGTACACACTGCAAGTCACACTGTACACATACTGCACACACTGCAAGTCACACTGTACACACTGCAAGTCACACTGTACACATACTGCACACACTGCAAGTCACACTGTACACACTGCAAGTCATACTATACACACTGCAAGTCACACACTACACATCACACTACACACACTGCACATCATGCTATACACATTGCAAGTCACACTGTACACACTGCACGTCATACTATACACATACTGCACACACTGCAAGTCGTACTGTACACATACTGCACACACTGCAAGTCATACTATACACACTGCAAGTCACACACTGTACACATTGCAAGTCACACACTGTACACATACACACTGCAAATCACACTGTATACACACTGCACATCATGCTATACACCTTGCAAGTCACACACTGCAAGTCATATTGTACACACTGCAAGTCACACATTGCAAGCCACACACCGTACACACTGCAAGTCATACTGTACACATACTGCACACAGTGCAAGTCACACACTGCAAGTCACATACACAGCAACACACTGTACACACTGCAAGTCATACTGTACACACTGCAAGTCATACTGTACACATACTGTACACACTGCAAGTCATACTGTACACACTGCAAGTCATACTGTACACATACTGTACACACTGCAAGTCATACTGTACACACTGCAAGTCATACTGTACACACTGCACACACTGCAAGTCATACTGTACACATTACAAGTCACACACTGTCACACACTACACACTGCAAGTCATACTGTACACATACTGCACACACTGCAAGTCACACACACACTGCAAGTCACACTGGCCACATTGCAACTCACATCGTATACACACACTGCAAGTCACACATCGTATACACACACACTCACTGCAAGTCACACGTTGTACACACACTGCAAGTCACACTGTATACACTGCAAGCCACACATCATACACACACACAGCAAGCCACACATCATATACACACACACAGCAAGCCACTCATCATATACACACACACACACACACACAGCAAGCCACCCATCACATACACACACACAGCAAGCCACACATCATACACACACACACTGCAAGTCACACATTAAACACACACACGCACCCCGTACACACACTGCAAGCCATATGTTCACACAAATGATTCATTCACACTGTGCACACCCATGCGTACACGGTACACTGCTGTGAACGTCCTGTTAGACATTAACAGGCCTGTTGTTTATTGCAGTTGCCATTTTCAGACTGGACTCCACACACTGCAAGTGATAAAGACTCTGATACTGTTCATCACAAGGCTGTTTACTGTGTGTTCACAGAGACGCCATCATCACCAGCTCCATCAACTCCCTGACCAGCTTCTTCTCCGGCTTCGTCATCTTCTCCTTCCTGGGCTACATGTCGCAGAAACACAACGTGGCCCTGGATAAAGTCGCCACTGACGGTGAGTGTGTTCTCTGTCAGGAGAGGGAACTTTGTACGATTACCGGGACCTACTGGAAACTGCGAGACTGGACCAGATGGATTTCACTGAGAGGAGGAAACCGTATTTAAATGAGTCGGCTTGCGTTATAGTATTTTCTAACGTCATATTGCCGGTGATTTTCATATTGAAGTTATTTTCTAACGTCATATTATTTATTCAGTATTCATCCATTTCAAGCTAAAAGTAGCACCGAACTGGTGAGAAAGAGACGGACGCTTTGAGAACGTATTTAGAGATGGACAGAGATTGAGAGAGCAAGACAGACAGAGATAGACAGATAACCGAACAGAAAGATAGTCAGACAGGCAGACAAGCCTTTGGATGGATGGATGGATTGTTGGATGAGGCAGACATATGGATAGATGGAAGGAAGGATGGATGGATGATGTATGCATGGATGGATGGATGGATACAGACCCTTGGATGGATAGATGGATGAGGAAGACCCATAAATGGATAGATCGATGAGACATACTTATGGATGGATGGATGAAGACAGGCCTACGGATGGATGGATGGACTGATGGATGTGGCAGATATATGGATGGATGGATGAATGAATGCAGACAGACCCTTGGATGGATGGATGAGAGACCTGTGGATGGATGGATGGATGGATGAATGAATACAGACCCTTGGATGGATGGATGGATGAATGAATACAGACCCTTAGATGGATGGATGAGAGACCTGTGGGTGGATGGATGGATGGATGAATGAATACAGACCCTTGGATGGATGGATGTAGAGAGACCTATGGATGGAGGGATGGAAGGATTTAGACAGACCTGTGAACAGAAGAATGGATTGAAAGATTGATGAATAAATAGATGGAGATGGTAAAGAAAGAGAGACAGATCATTACGTGGATGAAGGAACAGATGGAGACCTTTGGACGGAAAGACAGACAGATTAATAAACAGACATTAATAACGCAACATCTTTCATGTCCTGCAGGTCCTGGTTTGGTGTTTATAATTTACCCAGAAGCCATTGCGACGTTGCCAGGCTCCTCCGTTTGGGCTGTGATCTTCTTCATCATGCTCCTCACGCTGGGCATCGACAGCGCCGTGAGACCCTCCCAAAATCTGTTTATTAAAACACCTTAAACACACTAGTACAAACTTTTCAAAACTAAACGTTTACGTATGAAGTGTTATACATACAATTATAAATAAAATTTTTTTTTTAAAAATCACAGAAAGTACAACTTTGTGAAGGTTTCTCTCAGAGATGTAGCGAATGCTGGATGAATCTGTGCTCACACGAAAAGTTACAGCTTCACCTCTGACTGCTGCAAAGCGCCGACACTGGAGACTCCTTCCATAAAGTTTTAAACAAACGTCTCCTAAGAGAGAAATTCACCATAGCAATGATTCGTCACTGTCGGCGAGAATCCGTGTATTTATTCTGAAATGTATCTGCTGTAGATGGGCGGGATGGAGTCTGTGATCACGGGACTCATCGACGAATTCAAGTTCCTGCACAAACACAGAGAACTGTTCACACTCTTCATCGTGGTGTCCACCTTCCTCATCTCGCTCTTCTGCGTCACCAACGTGAGTGAGACACAAACATGGCCGCCTGGCCAGGCCGGGGACCAGGACCGAGGCTAGACTTCAATTTAAGAGACGGAATTCATAGCTTCATCCGATTCTACAAATCTCTGATGCGTGCTAAGACACCCCCTCCCTCCCCCTCCCTCCCTCTCCATTCCTTACAGGGAGGAATCTACGTCTTCACGCTGTTGGACCACTTTGCGGCAGGGACATCGATCCTCTTCGGCGTGCTGATTGAAGCCATCGGCATCGCCTGGTTTTATGGTGAGTGTGTGTGTGTTCAGGGAAGCTGATTCTCCATTACAGAAGTGACAGCCAATCAGGGATGAGAGAGGCAGGTTGTGTTCCAATTCGTCATCGCTTCATTAGCTCAGTGTGGACGCGTCCCAATCCACACACACTACTCACTACATAGGGCCAAACGAGCACCCTATTCACTCCGCTGTGAGTGCGGCCCGAACGCACAGTTCACGACACGGAGCCAAATCTCATGATTACAGCATATACATCGTGCCATTTGAATTTTATGGGTTAAAGAGGAGACCATGTGAGCTGTGGTTAATACAGTGGAAGGAAAAAAGATAATCTACGGACGAGTACATCCTGCTGAAAGCTGAACTTTCCGAACGTTCCCCGAGGCGATTCTCATCTAAACGACTGACCTGAACTTCAAAAGACCAGCAGGGTCATCAGAGACCAATTTGAAGAGAACGCTGACTGACCTTTGACCTGGCAGGTCACCAGAATCAAGGCTGTGACCCAAAAACTTGGGCCTTTTTTCCCCAGAAAAAGCTAAACGAGTCACGCCTGAGGAGCATCAGCGCTGACAGCGACCTGCGGCGGGAAACGCGCGTCACCGACATGCTGCCGCTATTTATAGCCGCAACGTCTCTCCGAATCTCTCGTTCCTCTTTGATTAGAGCATCTGGTCACATATATAAAAGGCACAACGTGCACCAGAGGGAACATTCGGTTCTGTTCACGACTCGGCAAAAGACTCGGGTGATCGTGATTAGTTTTATAGAAAAACAGTTAGCAAAGGAAAACAATACAACTCTCACACAGATCGCACTGAGCTAATGGGCGTGGCCTAATACTTAAATGAGCATGTAGCAACCACCCAATTATAGCGTTACGCAGTAGCTACGCTCACTAGATTAGCTTTCAATCTACAAGTTAGATCGCTAGGTCAGCCCATGTATTTCACTCGCTAGGCCAGTTTTTGCTAGCTACGCTCGGTGAAGACTGGTTTAATAAATGTAGCCTTATGATTGGTCAGGGTGAAGCTTACGCAATGTTTTACCAATGATTAGCCCCACCCACTTTACATTGAAAGGGAAGAAATTCTGCTGTTTCCCCAGTGAAGTAGTGTGTGTGTGTGTGTGTGTGTGTGTAGGTGTGGATCGTTTCAGTGACGATATCCAGGAGATGATTGGGCAACGACCAGGAATTTACTGGCGACTCTGCTGGAAATTCGTCAGTCCTTGTTTCCTGCTGGTACACGACTCTCTCTCATCACTTATAGAAGTTTTGGTGGTTATGCAGCTGGAAATTAACCGCGCTAAACCAGCGCTAGTTACCAAAAGGTTCCGAGTTCCCGAAAGCACCACTCTTGACTAAGACTCTTATGCTTATGTTTTCACCTCCAGGTTGTAAAAACAAACACTATTGCCACATGGTAGTGCTTGTAGATCCAAGTAATGCTAATGCTAATAAAGAAGTTAGCTGAAAAATTGTTTCATACCTGTAGACGTTAAACTTGTTTGGTGTCTGATTGGTCAGGAGTTCAAAATGTACCTCTAAACAGGTTGTTTTTTTTCCACCGTTGTAAACAAATTCCTGCATTTTCTCCCTTTTCCATCCTGTATCTAGTTCATGGTGGTGGTGAGCTTCGCGACCTTCAACCCCCCGAAATACGGCTCCTACTCATTCCCCACATGGGCTAACATGCTCGGCTGGTGTCTGTCCATCTCCTCCATGATCATGGTTCCCATCTACGCCATCTACAAGTTCTGCGTCCTGCCCGGAAGCTTCTGCACCGTAGGTCCACCGCAGTGCCTACGTTAAGTGTTTACATGTTCGGAACTTTCTGGTTGTACTTAAGCATCTTACGGTGGTTCCCTGGTGGTACATGTCATCCCCCTCTAACCTACTAATGTAGAAGGTACCAAGAGCTAAAATGTTAAACTCCTGAAAAGTTCTAGAGATTAAGAGAGAAAATAATGGGCAATAATTTCCGGTTTGTACCGCACACTTACCGAGTTAATACCCACACTGTTTGAAAAAAGGGTTCCTCAGGGGGTTCTTAAAGTGTTCTCTGGCTTCTTAGCTTCCTAAAGGATCCTGCTTGGAACCATTTACGAGAGGACATCACTTTGTTGTAAGGTTCCCTCAGAGGCACAACCACAGAACCCTGAAGGTTTCGAAATGTTTCGAGTGTCGCCAACTTATGACTAAATTGTTTTGAATCATTTGTTTTCTGGTTGTAGAAACTGGCGTATGCAATCACGCCAGAGACGGAGCATCACCTGGTGGAGCGCGGTGAAGTGCGGCAGTTCACGGTACGTTCAGATGAGACTTTTAAGCTTGTCTTAAACGTGCACAATTTAACCATTTTTGTTGCATAATAATAATAAAAAAAAACTACTTTTCTTTCATATAATTTTTCTTCATTTACTTCTTAGGGGATGCTAACTTTTGCACTTGACCAAAACAAATCCTAAGAGCTGCATGTGATGTTCTCATGTGTTTTCTGTTTTCTTCTAGCTTCATCACTGGCTGGTGGTGTGAACATTGCAAAAAAAACAACAAAAAAAAAAAGAAGTAAATTCCTCCAGCTCCGTAGGGGGCGCTGTGTGCCAAACAAGCCGTACGTCTCGTCCTTCTCTTTCTCGCGTGAAAAATAATAAAATTTGAAAAAAGTGTGGCAGTGATGTGGTTTTGATCACAACATGCTCGACATTCGGTCAGAAAAAAATGAATCTATTTAAAGGCTGTATCACAAACGCTAATAGCAAACAATAGAGTTAGCGGGAAAACTTGTTACTTAGTGGTTAGGATGGTTAATAAAATTATATTCGTGCTCGATATAACTTAGCTAGCTAACACATAGCGGTGCCAAACACATCCGACATCTCCAGCACCATGTCGGAGATAACTTTGGATTTTATTTTGCCGCCATTTCCCACTGCTAAAGCAACAGGCAGCAGTACAGAGTTTCTCTGAAGCTAAAAACAGCACCACGCTGATCCTAAAAAATCGAAAGAACACCGCATTTACGCTTATAACGATATCGTTAGAGTCGACGCTATGTTTTAGTGTGTGTTTGGGATTTTTTAAATTTTATTTACAAAATGGCTGATGTTAAAGTAAGTAGGCGTGAATTTTAGCGTTTGGGACACGGCCGAATTCTCGCTGTACGATGACTGTTACGACGACTGTTTACTGTTTCTATATATTTTTTTGTGATTAGAGTACAAGCCGAGCCTTATTGATCAACGTGATTGAAGTGTCGAAAACCGTATACTGACTAAGAACCTAGAAACAAACGATGTTTAATATTATCTAGTGCTATAGTAAAACCTATACATCTTATTTGTGTTAGAAACGAGAAAAATGATGGACGTGCTGATCAGGTTTATCGAGTTAATTAAGCCATATTCGTGCATCAGCTTTACGCCACCGTTTGTTTATATCTTCACAAGTAGTTAGCATGACTCGTATTAGACACGAGGCGATAATTGGTATACACACACACACGATATACGACATTCAGTGATGAAATCTATACAAATTTCAATTTACGATAGTCATTTCTTAGTATTTTTTGTGAGAATATTGCAGAGTATTTTACTTTCAAATAAATAAATTTAAAAAACACTTAAACCAACAGTTCAGTGAAAATGTATTTTAAAAAAAAATTAAGTGTAAAGCTTCGGTGTAAAACCTGCTGGAACGTCGGAAAGCAAATTTCAGTTTTCTCAGCCGAGTTTTAAAAAACTGATATAACCAAGGAGAAATCAGATGTGCGTATATTTATCTATCATAACAGCATTGTTTCTTATCATGTATCGGAGTAAAATTGATCACCTGCTGTAAAAAAAAATATCAATAAAGAGCCTGTGGATGAAATGATTTGAGCGTGACTGGTTTTCCTGTTCGCATGGATTATTTGTCGTGGTTTCATTTCATGTCTGTAAATCTATTTATCGATTTATGTTTGTTCGTTGAATTTCGATTCATGATTTGTTTTTGACACGTATGTATATTTATAAGATGTATTGATATATATTTGTGCTTCAGAAATAACGTACTTCATGAAAACTACAAAAGAATTACTAACAATCAAGTGTTGTTTTACACACAAACATGTGGACGTGGCATCATTTTATTTTATGCTAGGTACGCTTATGGCTCTGGTTTCTGGCCAGTTTTATACAATACACTAAACCAAATACACTGACCGTACCATAAATACACAAAAACAAGAGGAAACTACCGTAACTGCTGGAGTAACACAGCTACCGTAACACAGCTACCGTAAATACACTAAACAAAAAAAAAACTACCGTAATTGCTGGAGTAACACAGCTACTGTAAATACACTAAACCACAAAGAAACTACCGTAACTGCTGGAGTAACACAGCTACCGTAAATACACTAAAACACAAAGAAACTACCGTAACTGCTGGAGTAACACAGCTACCGTAAATACACTAAATACAAAGAAACTACAGTGACTGCTGGAGTAAACTACCAGGGTGCAATGTGTAATAAATATGATGTGTTCATAAACCTTATTGGATTTGTGCACTGGTTCAGGGTTTTACGGTAGCTCTGCAACAACAGAAGTTACGGTAATTTTCCTAGTTACTCTAGACTATGCAGTTAGAGTAGGTTATGAGTGGACACATCAGTGTTAGCTTGTAGATACAATAACATAAAAAATGGCGGCAGTAATTACAACCAGAAGCAAGTCAAGAACATTATCAATACATTTAAAACACGTATATAAACATTAAAGATGGAGGAGAAAATTGGTTATATTTCTATTCTGTATATTTTTCATTTCTATGGCCTCGTTATTAACTGCGTAAAAGCGTGCTAAATCTTCTGGATAAAATTAGCGTTAAAGGACTCGGTTGTCCAAGACCACAAACCTGACTCCTTCCTTCTTCTGCTTTTCCTCAACTTTACGTCATCCTCGTCCTTTGCTCCTCTTCCTCTCCACTTCAGCGAATACGCGAGATTGCGGTAAGAAAAATAAATAATTGGGTAACACTCATGATCGCACACTGATAATATTAAATAAACGAAAAATCAACAAACGAGCATGCGCTTGTTTTAACATCCATCTGTCCGTCCTTTAGGAGGCGCTACACTAGCTTTGCTGACCTTCTGACCCCTGAGACGGTGCACGAAGCGTGGAGATTTAACAGACCTAAAACAAACCCTGCGCTAATCTTAATCTCTTTAGCCTCATGCTAATTTCGTCGACATTTAACTCTGTGCTCGTGCCGCAAAGCAATAAGCCGAACGTCTGCGCAAACGCGTGACAGATAAAGGTACAGATTTATGCGTTTACACCGAGAGACGTGTGAAGAACAGATCGCTCTTAAATCATCTGGTACAGAGATCTCGCTTTGGGCTTTTAATACTTGTGTCAGTTACACGCTTTTGGCCAGTTTACAAAAGACGTCCTGCGCGAGAGGTCTCCTTCCGTACCTGTGCTTTGTGCTTTGACGGATGTTCTGACGTTCTTCTGAGTAAACACACCAAGAGTGAACTGGGACCTGGGATCAGAGGGGTGTGAAAGTCCACTCCAAACAAGCGTATCGACTCCAACACTTATCCAAAAAAAAAAAAACAAAAGACAAATTATTACACTGGTGTTAAACAACATGCTCCTCGATCAACAAGCCTCAGACCAATGAAAGTGTGTACGAGTGATGAGTAACGAAAGAGCTCTTGCCGCATAAACTGGCATTTCCATATTGATTTTTCATACGCAGAAAAATCCAATCCTGTTTCCTCGCCAACGCGTCAATATCCAATCTGATCGTCGGCCTCGACACCACCTACCCCCACTTACACTTAATAAAAGGGGAAAGCAGATGGCCGACGCGGCCTCATAGCCATCTTATTGCTCCGTGATGGTTCTCGTGCTGCTGAATCCGAGCGTCTGATTACGCAGAGACGGACGGACGGATTGTCGTATCCGAAACGGATAGCAGCACCTGAGCACGATGGAGTCCAGACAAATCATCACAGGAGCAGGGAAAACTGCGTTATATTGGATTGGGACATGGCCTACACTGTGAGAAAGAGAACATGTAAAAATATTTCAAAAGAATTCCAACCAAACAAGATTAAACAGAGATAAATAGGCTCGTTAAGGAATAACACACTGTGTGGGGGCGCTGTGACGGGAAAATAATCAACGTCAGGGTGCCGACAGTAACCCTGCTTCGTCACAGCATTACACGGAGTGTTTTATTCCTTTTAAAAGTAATCGAATAAACAAAACCGGCGCTGAAGGGAGTCTTCTCTATAGGAAACTTTTTAATAAAGGATTCATCATCAGGGTCGCACTGGAAATACTCTTACAATCGCATACATAAACGAATTTTACATACGATTTATAGTGTTATCACAACGTCCGTGACTCTAAAATGAAGGTGTGTGTCGGATGAGAACCTGTTCCCGATGGCTGTACGTGCTGACCCCATCGTGGCGCCTCGTCCTTTCAGGAAGTGCGTGTTCACCGCTCGTGTTGTCACCGCGGCTCAATTATGAAGCACTTTAGGCTGAGTGTAAACTCTTATTATACAACACTTAGCACTCAAGCGTAATTTACAGCCTCGAAACACCAAAAAGGGACAACAAAAAAACAAACAAAAGGAAAAACCCATCAAGATCCGTGTGTTTGTGTGTGTGTGTTGGGGGAGGGGGTAGGACTCATGCATCTTTACTACACTAATATTTACTATTACAATTATACAACAGAAATATTCATGTTCTACTAATATACATATAACATAATATGATCCACTACACGCACACTCTTTGGTAACCACGTGGGTGGCTTGCTTGGGTTTGTTCCCTCTTCTACGATGTTTTGAGGCGTGGCCGCATCTAAAAGGAGGAAATTAAGCAGAAATCAATCAGTATAATATTATACAAAGATTCTACACCAAGGGTTTGGATACAAGAGGATTAAAATGATATATAAAATATAATAAATATATATGCGAGCAAGTTCATGAGCTACGCAAAGGTTAAGTTATTCGATATGGTGCAAGTAGAAAATGGCGTCCAAATAGCAGTGAATGCTAAGCCTAATTAAAGTGTAATTTTATTTGTTTCTTTTCCTTTTCACACTTGTATTTTTTATTTTTTTTTTAAACATCTACGTGCTTATTTAAAAACTGCGGTTTCACTAAATAGCTCATATCGTAGCAGTTACACAAAAATGGCGGGAATAGAAACCTTTTTCCTCAGAAATTTTGTTAAACGACTAAGAAAAGACTCCCTGAGACAAAAATTGCGATGTCGCTAAATAGCGTGCAACCGTTAAGTGCAATCGTAGTCATATACGGTCACAATTTTAGTCACACTGAGTTGTTCCATATTATTTTACCGACACGTCTGAGGAAAATGACGATTTTCCAGACACTTTTTTCGTGCGTCACTGGGAGTTTTGAGTCATATTTTTCTGTAGAAAGACCCATTAGCTATTCGCTATTTAGAAAAATCAGCCATTTTAGTCATGTGGAGCCATTTCTTAACACTTTAGCCACACATCTGAGGAAAATGTTACCTTATACTGTATGCTATTATATGCTAATTACACAAAATAGCACACAGTAGTTGTCCTTCATTTACAGATAGATGAATTTTCCTCAGATGTGTTGCTAAATTAATAAGAAAAAAGCTAAAGAGAACTAGCAGTACAATTGCGCTAAATAGCACATAGCTGTTGAGTCGAAAGACGGTGTGATTTTAGCCATAATTTACCAACACGTCTCAGGACAATGTAGCTGTTCCCGCCATTTCACTGTCATCCCCTACATAAAAGACTCAACAGCTACATGCTATTAAGCAAAACCACAATTTTAATCATATGGAGCTTTTTGGAAGTAAATTACCAACACGTCTGAGGAAAATGTTGGTATTCCCGACGTCACTGCATGTTTACATTTTCCCGTATGAAAGACTAAACAGCCGTGCGCTGTTAAACTTACGATTTCGTTAGACTACACATAGCACTTATTTTCCTCAGATCTGTTAAACAATTAATAAAATAAACACCTCCTATGAGTAAAATTACTATTTTGCTAAATAGCCTGTAGCTGCTAGGTCAAATTAGTGTCACTTTAATCGTACGTCGTCATAATTTTACTCGTATCGAGTCATTTCTTAGTTATTTTGCCGACTCATCTGAGGAAAAAAAAAAAGTGCATTAAATGTTTTTCGATATAAATAACTTAAAAGCTACAAAATTGTCATTTTTAGTCAAATCAAGCCTTTTATTTTTAAACAGATCTAAAAGACATAAATTTACATTAACCCCACCAAATCTGAGGAAAACGTTATTCCTGACTGTCTTTTTTTTTTTTTTTTTTGCAGTGCCATTTTTCTGTATATATATATATTTAAAAAAAATGCAGTGTAAGAGCTACCTGCTAGTTAGCAAAAGCATTATTTTAGTAAAATGGAGCCTTTTCGTATTAATTTAATGACGCATCTGAGGAAAATGTATTCATCTAAAAAATGTGTTCATTTTTCAACACTGTATTCTGCTCTTTTAACATGTATCCAAACCCATTTTCTCAGGGCAAAATTAATACTAAATAATAAAAATGAATTTGTAATGTGCTAATGCTAATGGGGAAAACGACGAAGACGTGTTAAACGAGCACTTTGAACAGAATTGTTTTCCTAATTTTTTTTTTCATTCCTTGTATTCCTGAGTGATGGTGCCATCTTGTGGCCAGTACCTGAAACACACTGGAGTCCAGAATGAACATGTCCAAGAGGCACTCCATGGTGCTAAACTGGAGGCTATAACCTTCTCTTACTTATTAGCAACATTACCCTTGACGCTCAGAGAGCAGAATTAAACATGTTAGACTCTACATGCAATTTAATATTATAATTATATATATGTGTGTGTGTGTTACACCTCCACACACACACATTCACACAACCCAAAACCACCTCTGTCACTTAATAAAGGTGATGCTAATGTGATGCCATGCTAACATCTATTTTGTATCTTGTTGCAGAGTATTTACTTCAAATTAGCAAAACATTCACCTTGGAACACAGCTAACGCCAACACTACAGTCACTAACGCCAGGTGCAGGGATGATAAAGAGTATTCTTTGTATTTTGGAGAACTCGATCGTGCACGTACAGCGCACACACGTTGGTGACGGAGGTTTTCGCAGAAGGACAGAGTGCTAGCGTGTTTCGTGCAGCTGTTAGAGACCAGCGCCGCGCTGGTATGAAAATTAAAATTATTAAAATAAAAATTCATTTCTGATGTGCTAATGCTGATGGGGAAAACAACGAAGATGTGTTAAACCAGCACTTTGAACAATTTTTTTTCCTAAATAAATTAATAAATAAATAAAGTGGGTCAGCGTGCCCGTCTTCCACGGTTAACAACTTTAACAATGTTTAAAGTCACGCCGTGATGGACAGAACGTGTTTCTAAGTGCAACAATGAACTAAATCATCTTATTCGTCGTCGTTATTGAGGTCATATTTTGGTTAAATTGTTTATGATCGTTATATTGCTGATGTCAAGTTGCTTGGATTCTCGTTGCTTATGTTGTGTTACTGTTAAATTGTTAGCCATGTTCCATTGTTGGTTGCTGTACGACGTTATATTAGCGGTGTGTTAAATTGTTTGTTTTGTACCTCACGTTAAGTTGTTTACCGTTTTATATCAAGTCGTTTTGTCTTGTTTTACGCTTCGACTCTTGTGTAGTTCTATCGCAACACGGTTGCATTGTTAATATTCAATCATTAGATTGTTATTATTGGTTGTAAACAAGTTGTTTCTAGTCTTTATGTTGTTCTACAGTATTACTACGTTGTTTCTTGTTATGTTCATGTGGAGATGTGGGATCGTGTTATATTGTTAAGTTGCTTTCCAAGTTTCTTTTGTTATAGTTGTGTCTTTTCTAGCTACGTTATATTGATACTGTAAAGTAGATCTTTTGTTGTTTCTTGGTGTATACTGTTGCTAGGTTACGTTACGTTCTGGTTCGATTGTTTATGTACACGTGCTATTATTTTATAGTTAAGCCGTTTCTTCTTGTTTTATTGTTGCTGCGTCGTATTAAGTTATTATATTGTAGTCTTTCCTCGTTATGTTTGTCATTTTATGTTATACTGCTCATATTATTGTTCAATTACGTTGCTTCTTGTATTAATGCTGTTTATCGCTACTTGTAGCTTCTTGTCAGTGTTATATGATGCTTACAACTAAAAAAAATTGTATTGCCATGTTCTGTATTATATTATTGGTAATATTTATTATTATTATTATTATTATTGTTAGTGGTATACTCAGTTGTAATAGTTACTTATTCATGACTAAGCGTCAGTAATTGAGAGCACACTTCATTTGGCTGGCATCATTAGAAGAAGCATCATCAGTGTGTATGTGAGGGGTGTGTGTGTGTGTGTTCACCTCACATCCTGATACAACAGCTGATGGTTTTACATGCACCTGGAACCATAAGAGCAGAACAATCTAGATCACCGTGTTCAGGTACACCGTATCTCCTGTGTCCCCTGCACGTGACGCACCACCTCAGTCTTACTCGGCTGTCACGCGACAAACAAACAAACAAATAAACTCCAGAACACATTCCCTGTGCGTCTAATTAACTCCCCTCCCTGCCAGGCAACACACAACCACTGGAACAGACACACTTATACACAAGAGCTACATCATTAACACCACTATAAGGCCTACATTAACACACTATTACCACCGCGCCGCGTGATGTATAGCCTAATAATTACGCTTATATGACTCGCATTTAAAAGCGGAACGATTATATGATCGTACATTTACATTAATCCTGGATTCTGATTGGTTAAAAGGTGTCGACTATGCTTTTGGTTTTAGAGGGGAATGAAAGGTTAATCGTTGATACGGTGAAGTTTTCTCTGCGTGTCTAACATTCACGGAAGGAGTCTCCAGTGCCAGTACTTTGTAACAGTCAGAGGGAAATCTGTAACGTTTACAGTGTGTGATTTTTCTTCCAGAGAGAGGCTTCTTTCGAGATCGTAACTAAACGCATAAAAAGTAAGGCGTGTCGCAGTTTAATAATAATAATAATAATAAAATTCGACCTGATTGGACAAATTGCTGTGGTATAAGAGGAATAAAACCTCAAGTCCCTGTGAATGAGGGGTTACTATAGAAACAGAGCACTTCCTGATTCTGACCAATCACAATCCAGTTGGATTTGTAAACCGTTAATTCACCAGTGTAGAATTCCTTCCAGTTCAGATGATTTTTCTGAGCTGGATCCTAACCCGTGTTTCCTCACCTGTACTTTCCCGTGTTTGTTTCAGTTTAACCTATCGGAGAGAAGGGAGGGGAGGGAGGGAACGGAGGGAACGGAGGGGAGGGGGGTCACGACCTCTCCATGGCAACCATTCAAAATAAACACCGGCGTACCGGAGATGCTCGGCGTCAGTTCTGCGCGCGCGTGGCGCGATCACTTCGGTTTATTTTCTCTGCACATAATGTTGTGTTTGTGTTTATTTATTTATTTATTTATTTATAAAAAAAGATCATTAATACGGAGTGATGCAGTTTTCTTAACACTGAATGATGGCGTGCACGCGACTGTCTTCGGTAATTTCCGGTAACTTTCGCATCAGTATTTGGAACGGAGATTTAATCTCGCGCACTCGGTGCTCAGAGTAGATTTTCTGATTTATTTATTTAACTTTTTTTAAATAAAAATAAAAAATAGATATATTTAAGTTAAAAAAAAAAAAAAGTAAAAGCGATGTCTGGTGAGAAGCCGAGTTTCCGCGCGCAGCCGGCGGTCAAGAGCATCTTCGTGTACCGGAACGGGGACGCGCACACGGAGGCGCGGCGCGTGCTCGTCCACGAGAGGCGCGTGTCTGACTTCGAGACGCTGCTGCGCGAGGTGACAGGGCGCGTGCGGGCCCCGTTCGGCGCCGTGCGCTGCATCTACACGCCCAGAGCCGGACACCGCGTGGACGCGCTCGAGCACGTGCGCCACGGCGAGCAGTACGTAGCGGCGGGCAAGGAGAGGTTCAAGAAACTCGAGTGAGTGACGAACACCACGAAAACAAACCAATTAAGCCATTTCATTAAAGAGTATTTAAATAAATAAATAAATAAACACAACGGCGAGCCCTATTATATTATGCATAATATATAGTCTATATATAAAAAGGGGCGTGTTTATAGACATGTATAGAGTTATCACATCAAATGACCATATGTTAGTTATAGAAAGTAGATGTAGTAAAAACTTATTCATGTGGAATGTTAAACGTAGTAAAATACATAATTGAATATTAATAGAAATAATTTTTTTCAAATTTCATTTGTTTTAACAAAAGCTAATAACACTAACTCCACCCCTAGCTCCACCCCTAACCCCACCCATCATTCAGTAGAACACTCAGACTTCCTTGGTTTCTACACCTTAACTTCACTCTCAGCGCTACACGGATTGTTTATTACATACATGTATGACAGACGAGAGATGACAGTTCTTTCCTTTCCCAGCTACCTGCAGATCGGAAGCAGGAAGAAACAGATGCTCCAGAACAACGGACTGGTGAGGACAAACGGCAAATATCTGCTTTATAATCTAGAAATCAAAACGCTTGCGTGTGTGAACGATGCAGTTTCCATGGTTCCACAAGGCTCTCTCTGGGGCTAAATCCTACACCGCTAGTTACGTTAGATAGCTAGCAAGTAACTCAGCCAAGCTGTCAACACACCCCCCCCCCCCCCCAACACCGTTATAGGGAAATGATCAACTTCAGTGTGGCATCACTTACACTACTCTAACAGCAAACACAAGCGAGCTTCCACACATTTAACATCTGCCCTTCAGCTGCATTAATTAGCACACATGTTCTTGACTTTCAGGATTTGGTGATGAATTATTCATTAGGACAAAACTTTCGAAACAGATTGGTTATATGTACCGTTTTCAGCAGAACTCGAGCTGTATCGTTGGTAATCGGCACCTCGATGGCTCGAAGTGATTCCAAATAAACACCGTCCTTTGCTTTCCAAGAAAAGCCTGGCTGTTCCCTCGACACTCGCACCTTACCATGTTGCTACGAGCTGACGCTAAACAGGAGAGAGGAGCTTTAACAGTACGCGCACACACTTCAATAGCGAGGGTGTGTACGACTCAAGAGTCCAGAAGTCGGTCCTAATTAAAATAATAAATAAATAAAATAGTCAGTGTGGGTTACCATGTTCAATTCCCTATACGGAATGATCAAGTCCCTGTTTTTAATAAACTTGTCCGCAGAGGAAAACCTAGCCGCTTTCGCAGACGAGGAAACGCACTCGTGCTATAACTGGTGTGTTTTATCTGGACAGGTGAAAGCTGCACCGCAGAACCGGATTATCGTCTCAGCCCGGTTCCTGAAGCCCATCAAAGAGCCGTGCGCAATATTGTGAGTTTTTCTACTATTGCAGCAACGTCTCAGTCTAAGACACTGGGGCAGCGGTGGCGTGACGGTTAAGGCTCTGGGTTACATTTACATTTTACAGCATTTGGCAGACGCCCTTATCCAGACATTTCTCTCATTTATACAGCTGAGCAATTTAGGGTTAAGGGCCTTGCTCAAGGGCCCAACGCTGGCAGCTTGGCAGTGCTGGGGCTTGAACTCTTGACCTTCTGAACAGTAACCCAGAGCCTTTAACAACTGAGCCACTGATCAGAAGATCGGGGGTTCAATCCCCAGCGCTGCCAAGCTACCACTTGTGGACCCTTGAGCAAGGCCCTTAACCCTCTCTGCTCCAGGGGGCGCTGTATCATGGCTGACCCTGCACTCTGACCCCAACTTCCTAACATGCCGGGGTATGCGAAATAAAGCATTTCACTGTGCAGTAATGTATACGTGACTAATAAAGACTCATTATCATTATATTTCACACACATCTACATTAAGCTGCTTTTCACGAACAACAGAAAGTGCAACAAACATGTCCGTCTGTCTGTCTGACTGACCGTCTAGCCATCCATTCATCCCCGTCTTTCTGTCTGACCACGCATTCATCCGACCTGTCTGAAAATGCATCTCTGCACTGATCAATCAATCAGTATCAATCGCCTGGTATGATTGTGTGTGTGTGTGTACACGTGTGTCCAGCGTCATCGCTAACGGAGACATGCTGAATCCGGCTGTGAGGTTTCTGGTTCCGAACCGTCTGCTCGGTCAGTTTGAGCGGATCCTGGAGATGATCACGGAGAAGATGGGGCTGAGGATTCTGGGAGGAGTGCGCAGGTATCAGCACACCTGTACATCACCCGTTCATTAGGTAGCTAGCGAACAGGATCGTAACCTTCAGCTACAGCTGAAGTTGTCATGTATGATATCAATATCAATATTCCAACACTCACTGCTCTATCACTAGCAGGCTGGTTTACCGTACAAGCAGCAGACGCGTTAAAAATGGCGGCTGCTTTAATATGACCCGTTGAGTAAATGGCCGATTAGTGTTTTTGTTTACGTCCCGCAGTCTGTGTTCGTTCGACGGCGTTCCTGTTACAGACGGGAAAGATCTGGAAAACGGGCAGTTTTACGTCGCAGTGGGCAGAGACAAATTCAAACGCCTGCCTTACGCCGATTCGCTCTTCACCAAACCTGTGGGCATGAGGAGGATCGTCAGGTGAGACAACATTTACCATACCACTTCTGAGGTGAAGAAGTTTCTAGAACAGCCGCTCTGACAGTAGTGCAGATGCAAAGCAAGTTAAAGCGCGTTATTGTTTCGCGTTCAAGTTTTCCAGAACTTTTATGCAACGTTTGTTGGAAGGAGTCTCCGGTTTCAGCGGTTTGTAACAGCCAGGGGTGGCGCTGTAACGCCGTAAAAACAGATAGCATAACAGTGGGGCTTTATTTTCCTTTCTAACTATAAACGGATAAAAAGTGTCATTTACAAGAAAGTAAATCATGATCAAATTGTTCATTTGATAATAGGCTAATATTAAAATGAGACATTGCCTCATTTGCATATTTTAATATTCATATTCAACAGAAAGAGAATGTATACATTATATACTGTATACTGATGCAAGTCAAAGAAATAAGCTTGTTAGAGAATTTTTTAAGGGGGAAACAGTTACGCTATACTGCTAATTATTACCGTTAATGTACAGTGAGGGAAAAAAGTATTTGATCCCCTGCTGATTTTGTACGTTTGCCCACTGACAAAGAAATGATCAGTCTATAATTTTAATGGTAGATTTATTTGAACAGTGAGAGACAGAACAACAACAAAAAAAATCCAGAAAAACGCATGTCAAAAATGTTATAAATTGATTTGCATTTTAATGAGGGAAATAAGTATTTGACCCCCTCTCAATCAGAAAGATTTCTGGCTCCCAGGTGTCTTTTATACAGGTAACGAGCTGAGATTAGGAGCACACTCTTAAAGGGAGTGCTCCTAATCTCAGCTTGTTACCTGTATAAAAGACACCTGTCCACAGAAGCGATCAATCAATCAGATTCCAAACTCTCCACCATGGCCAAGACCAAAGAGCTCTCCAAGGATGTCAGGGACAAGACTGTAGACCTACACAAGTCTGGAATGGGCTACAAGACCATTGCCAAGCAGCTTGGTGAGAAGGTGACAACAGTTGGTGCGATTATTCGCAAATGGAAGAAACACAAAAGACCTGTCAGTCTCCCTCGGCCTGGGGCTCCATGCAAGATCTCACCTCGTGGAGTTGCAATGATCATGAGAACAGTGAGGAATCAGCCCAGAACTACACAGGAGGATCTTGTCAATGACCTCAAGGCAGCTGGGACCATAGTCGCCAAGAAAACAATTGGTAACACACTACGCCGTGAAGGACGGAAATCCTGCAGCGCCCGCAAGGTCCCCCTGCTCAAGAAAGCACATATACATGCCCGTCTGAAGTTTGCCAATGAACATCTGAATGATTCAGAGGACAAGAGGAAAGTGTTGTGGTCAGATGAGACCAAAATGGAGCTCTTTGGCATCAACTCAACTCGCCGTGTTTGGAGGAGGAGGAATGCTGCCTATGACCCCTGGAACACCATCCCCACCGTCAAACATGGAGGTGGAAACATTATGCATTGGGGGTGTTTTTCTGCTAAGGGGACAGGACAACTTCACCGCATCAAAGGGACGATGGACGGGGCCATGTACCGTCAAATCTTGGGTGAGAACCTCCTTCCCTCAGCCAGGGCATTGAAAATGGGTCGTGGATGGGTATTCCAGCATGACAATGACCCAAAACACACGGCCAAGGCAACAAAGGAGTGGCTCAAGAAGAAGCACATTAAGGTCCTGGAGTGGCCTAGCCAGTCTCCAGACCTTAATCCCATAGAAAATCTGTGGAGGGAGCTGAAGGTTCGAGTTGCCAAACGTCAGCCTCGAAACCTTAATGACTTGGAGAAGATCTACAAAGAGGAGTGGCACAAAATCCCTCCTGAGGTGTGTGCAAACCTGGTGGCCAACTACAAGAAACGTCCGACCTCTGTGATTGCCAACAAGGGTTTTTAAACCAAGTACTAAGTCATGTTTTGCAGAGGGGTCAAATACTTATTTCCCTCATTAAAATGCAAATCAATTTATAACATTTCTGACATGCGTTTTTCTGGATTTTTTTGTTGTTCTGTCTCTCACTGTTCAAATAAATCTACCATTAAAATTATAGACTGATCATTTCTTTGTCAGTGGGCAAACGTACAAAATCAGCAGGGGATCAAATACTTTTTTCCCCTCACCGTATAACGAGCCGCGATATACATTTTTTTTTCCTGCTAGTTCTATTTAACCGACGTGTCATTTTATTGTCGTTTACAGATCGAAAGCAGCTTCTCTTCCACCTATTTACAAATACACAAGACAAAACGGGGACGTAAGTAACCACTTATTAACCATTCGACGACTCATTTCCACATGTGTCCACAACGAAACTAAACGTTTAACGTTCAGATCAATATTATCTTCAAATTTCACGCGTGAAATTTTTAGCGGCGATTCAATAACTAAACATTGGATTTTGTTCCGATGCTAATCCATCTTAGCATCTTAAATCTTAGCATACTGTATCTAGCTCAGTAAATATCTACGATTTAGTCGATATTTAGTTTAGATTTCAGTTGTAGTCTCGTTGTAGCAACTCATACACCCTATTCTTTAAATTTTATTAGCTTTCTGACCTACTGCTGCTAGATTAGCATTAACCTTAGTAAATCTTAATATTTCCATAACAGAAACTAGCTTGAGATTAGCTCCGGTTCATATATGATGTACGGTGTGTAAATATACTACATTTAACTTTATGAAGCTAAAAACGTACACTCAGTGGACCGAGTTAAAAAAAATACCTAGCATGTGTGTGAACATCGTTGCATCACATAAACATAAAAAGGTTAGCGTTCCTGACGTTAGCCGTAAAGAAATCCTTCACACGTTGTGCGTTTTTAACTCTCCATCAGGCAGTGAACGGCGTGAGCAAATCGAATCACTGCGACGATGTGAAGAGCACCGAGCCGGCGATGTCCCTGGTGCGACAGATTTCCCAGGCGAGACTCATGGCCATACGGAAGAAACGGAGCAACCTGACCAACTCATTTAGCACCCAGGATAACGGTAATACACGCTCACTTCGCGGTCGTCTTAACGCGGTATCGCGTCATGCCCATTTGTTACACTTTACCTGCGGAATGTTCTTGATCATGGATCACGAGGCAGCCAATTATATTTGAGAATTGCACAATATTAATTTAAAAAAAAAAAGTTACTTTCAATTTCATGTTCGGTTGGAATTGAGATTCGGCGTCCAATAGGGTCTAGATCAACACCTTTGCTGTCAAATAGTCAAAGTCACACTAATCAGTGTGAATGTGATTTAATTGAACAAAATCATTTATTAATGGTCATATTTACGTATGCAGTATAAGCCCCATCATTTATTCCAACCTCTGTATAGCGCTTAAGACCGACGTTTTAGTATTAAATCCAAACTACACACTTGACTTGAAACGCATGGTTTTAATGAACACACACTGTAATATTGTGTGTGTGTGAGAGAGAGAGAGAGAAAAAGAAGGGATGATGTCATGCTAATCAGAGCTTACTTATAATTAAATGCACAACATGCGTTCCTTCTATTTAGGCCTTGCCTTTCTTGCACTTGGGTGCATACGGTATTTATTTTTAAAACACACACACACAGATCGTGCCAGAACTGACATCACCATGTGGATGCCATCATGTTTGGCATCCTTCCTTCCTCTCTCTCTATCCCTGTCATTTAATCTCTGGTTTGCCGTCTTTAATCTCTTCCCTCCCTATGACGTAATGCAGTTGTAGTTTGGTGTTATGATGCGTTCCGACCCAGAGATGGCACTGTCGCTTCACGAGCGTTGTCGAGCAGACAGTGTCAACGAGTTCATGGTGGTGTGAAAGGCATTACAACATCCCTCTACTTGTCCCATCATCATCATAAAGCTAGCGTGCGCGCGCACACACACACCAGTTATTCAGTTGTTCATCAACACCCCGGGTGGCTGATGACACACTATTAAATCGCCATGGCGATGAAATAAACATCTCAATCTCCAGGGAGCTCATGTTCTTCCTTAAAAACGCTGATGTTCTTAGGATATGGACTAACCACTGAAAAAGCGATTACCGCTCAAAGTTACGGTTTGGTTCTGATCGAGGGATTTATTCCAAGCTTTCTCGACATGTTGGAATCTGTTCTGTTCCATCGTGCCCTGCCTTCATTTCCATTATATTTGCTTCGTTCATTCTCTAATGCATTTCTTAGAAGATTCCTTCATTATTTGGGATGGTAATGGAGATTATTTGTTTATTGAGGTTGATAACGGAGACTGGTTAGGTTATTGAGGTTGATAATGGTGATTGGATATTGGGGTTGATAACCGTGATAGGTTGGTTACTGGGGTTGATAACGGTGATTGGATATTGGGGTTGATAATGGTGGTTGGTTACTGGGGTTGATAATGGAGATTGGTTGGTTACTGGGGTTGATAATGGTGGTTGGTTACTGGGGTTGATGATGGTGGTTGGTTACTGGGGTTGATAAAGGTGATTGGATATTGGTGGTTGATAACCGTGATAGGTTGGTTACTGGGGTTGATAATGGTGATTGGATATTGGGGTTGATAATGGTGGTTGGTTACTGGGGTTGATAACGTGATTGGATATTGGGCTTGATAATGGAGATTGGTTGGTTACTGGGGTTGATAATGGTGATTGGATATTGGGGTTGATAATGGTGGTTGGTTACTGGGGTTGATAACGTGATTGGATATTGGGGTTGATAATGGTGGTTGGTTACTGGGGTTGATAATGGTGATTAGATATTGGGGTTGGTTACTGGGGTTGATAACGGTGATTGGATATTGGGGTTGATAATGGTTGGTTACTGGGGTTGATAACGGTGATTGGTTGGATATTGGGCTTGATAATGGAGATTGGTTGGTTACTGGGAATGATGGTGCAGAATGATTGCTTAATAGTCAAAGGTTACAATATCTTCCATAGTAGTTTTTTAAAAATATGTATATACTTTGACACTCTTCAACCACAATTCAGTCAACCCAACACTTTAACCTCAAACATTAATTCGTTCTCCATCTACATTCACTGTAACGTTTAGAGCTCATATGTAATTTGGCATGCAGATCGTATGGTAGCTGCTTTGATTTCCAAAGCAGGTTTCTGCACTAAAACATTTCCAACCTATGAATTAATCCCTATATTTTTCTTTGACTAAAATCATCCAGCAGTGGGTTTTTTTAACACCTAGAGCAACATGCTCGCAGTTTAAAATGAATCTTTCACAGGGGAAATGGCACAGTGTGCAACAAACTGAAAATGTTAAATGACTGCAGGGCAAATGACATCAGTTAATGAAGCCAAGGAGATGGAGCGATTGATGGAAGAGAGAGTGTGTTTGTGTGAGAGTGAGAGAGAGAGAGAGAGCACACATGAGTGGAACAGAGCAAGAAAGACAAAGGCAGAACTAGAGATGGAAGGAGGTAGTGAGGAAGATACGAGGAGGAAACCTGGCATGGTGCAGCTGCCTTGCTCTGATAATGGCAGGAAAGATGAGAGGGTTGAGGAGGCTTGCGAGAAGACCAATGATGGCTTTCACACACTCGTTATGTTCCTTTCCATGGACAATCTTTCCGTAATGGTGAGAAAATGTTCAAATGGGTCGTCAGAGCCTCGGCGTCCACTCCGAGCAGAACACATCCCTATTGTCTGGCAGAGTTTCTTCTTCTTTGAAGAGACCAGACCCTGGGAAGCTGTAAAGACTTTCTAATCAGATGATAGCTGGTAAAGAAGGAGCTAATACGATAATGGAACTTGATGGATCGACAAATTGAAAGCGCTTTTGTACTTCTGGTGCCCGAGTTCACTATAATAGGGGCTTTTCGGTCTTTTCAAGCCTCTTTGGTGAACTCTGCAGAAAGCTCTGCCGCACCATTACCACCATCTGAAACCCGATTACACGACGCAGTTACAGGAAATACAAGAAGCTAGGACAATTGGGATTGATTTAAAAATATATATATATATATATATATATATATATATATATATATATACACACATATGAATAGAACGAACAGAAGCTTACAACACTCTTGACTTCAACACGCAACGCAAGTTCCCATGTTGCAAAAACAGCGCCGCTGGAATTAAAGATTTCTATACAAATTAGTTAAAGATGCTTTAACGCAACAAATCCAATGAATCCCCAGAACGATCCTATGGCGCCTCTGATACGACGTTTCCACTCAATTAATTCCTTAATTCGAGTAAATAGTGCAACAGTTCCATTCCACCACACAGTAAAGCCTTAACTTCATACTGCATTCGAGAGCATTCGGAGCACGTCGGTATCATACTGCTCCGTCTCTTTATAATACCGAGGAAGTGTGCTTGAGGAACGAGTATACACACTGCTCACCCTTAAGCAAAAGTTCGAATTTCTTTGTTCATGAAGAGCCACTCCGTTCCCTTTCACTGATCAGAGTGGGTGTTGTTTTCCCCCAGCTGGTATACAAAGACTCCTAATTAAGTCTCAGTCTAATGTTTGTTTCCGTCTCTGCTGGTACGTTTGGGGATTAGCAGTGCTGCTCAAACGGTCCACGCTGGCTCAGGCTGGTTTATGCTGGTTAGTGCTGGACTGGTGTTGACCGGGCTGGCTGAAACTAGTCTTGCTAGTGTGGTGCCGATCTGAGACACACTGTACAACACACTATAAAGCTTAGAATACAAAGCTACAAAGGATAGAAATATTATAACGGATATAATACGCTAAAGCACACATTTACGCCTGTAATACACTATAGCCTCTACATTAATGGCTATTAATGGCTACATTATTCACTAGTACACTGGTCAGTAAAATAATGCGGATAAAGCAATGCAGTTACTGTAACTTAAAAATGAGAATCTGCTGTTCCATCACTTCTTGGTCTTGACAACTTGACACACTGTCAGTTGCTTTCATTCACTGTTGTGTCAGTTTGTGACTATTAACGATGACCTTGTTTGGAATATACTACAAATGTGTGTGCGCACGACATGAAAGACCCAGACGTTTCCTTTATACGCGGGATCAATAGCTGGTTTGAATTCTTTTGTATAATTTCACCAAAAAAAAAAAAAAAGTGTTTTAATCACTGGACCTTTGTTTCTTCCTCCCAGGTGAGTTTATAAGCACCTCGTACAGACTACGATACGAGGAGAAGTGGTGAACGGAAAGCTTTTTAAAGTCAGCTGTAATCAGTTTGCAGATCGTGTTCTCGGAATGCGACAGGACTCGAGACTCGGGTTCTATTATGCCCATTTCAGAGGCGTCTGGATTCTTTGTACGCGTCAAGGGCTTTCCCTATTCATAAAAACAAATTCTTTTTTTATTATGTTCAGACCAAGTCAACGACCTTGTTCAGAAGTGCTTCGTTTCTCCTCTTCTCAGGTCACGCTTTCAAACCCGTTTATTCCATTTAAAAAGCACCTTAAAAGCTACCGAGCGCCAACTGAGCGGACGTTTGTGACGGAACACGGAGAGAAATCTGACAAAAGCAGTGCCGTGGCCTCGATCGGTGCCGCGGAAGCAGCAGTACACCGCAAAACGTGTTCGATATTTGTGTCTTTAATTTGGCGCTGGAGAAGAGCCTAATAGCTACATATCATATCTATGGGGTTTTGTGGTTTCATCTCCAGAACCGTGTGTTTCCTCCTCCAAGCGGAGAGGCAGGAGATGGAATCGGATTCCCAGAGGCTCCATTACTGCAGTGCTGGCCTCTCGCACGCACACACACACACACACACGTGTACGTGGAATAAGATCTCGAAAACAAGTGAAACATGGTTTAAGCGTTACGCCGTTTCCCAGAGGACATCTCATCAAGCTCATATTTACAGAGTGAAGCTGTTATTTACAACAGGAAGTAGGTTTTATTTGCAGAACCGTGGAGACTGGGTTGCTGGGGAATGCCATGGATCCCCTGGAGGCTTCCAGTTTATTAAAACGGTCCATAAATATCACATCGTGTCGTGTTACACCTCGGAAAATGTCTGGCTCAGCGCTAACGAACCAGCGGATATCGGACTGGAACACTCGAGTATTCCGTGTTGACCGGAATAAATCACACGGGGACGCACTGGTACGGGAAAATAATCAACTTCCGGGTAGTAACAGTAGCTCCGCCTCATTATTCCAGCACAACGTTAATTAGTTTACTGTATGAATGTCTCTGAGCGGTTCATTCGGTTCTAATGACACCGTTTCATGACGGTACGCGTGTGTTACAGAAAACTTTACATTAGCTACGTTAGCTCTAACTGCATTTCCTAGTGGGGGTGGGGTCAATTAAATTAATTAAAATATTCTATTAATAATTAATAAAATAAATTATTAATTTAATATGAAATTAAATATTTAATTTGAAAAATTTAATATTTTTTAAATAAAAAAATATTAAAAAACAAACCAACCCTGGCATTAAAATGTTGTGTTTAATTCGACTTTGCAATTTTTTTTTTTTTTTTACGAGTCCTTTTCTCTAATGAAGACGTTTATGCCGAGGCCAAGCGTTAATAAACATGCATTATTTCTGTAAATGAGCCATCATTTAACATTTGACACCAACAACATTCGACACGCATTAAAACATCAGCACAGCAGTATTTCTTTTCTTTTTTCATTCATCCTACTGCTGAATTATTAAGTGGTTATTGATTTCTGGCACATGACCTGGCTTTCTCAACACAGCTAAGACACGGGATCATTTTACTCACTCAACACCACCTCAGACTGAAAGGTCGTTTTAAATGGGATAAGTCTCATTAATATTAACAACAACAAGGCCGTGGATGTCATCAGCTATGTGTGTTCATCTGTACTTCAGAGTGTTAAGACTTTAAATAGACTGCATAATAAGAAATAAACAAAAACCCATACTGCACAAGCACACCTTTCCTCAAAAGTTCCTCAAAGACGAGAAGTAGAAATAAAACGGATGAATCTCGCCAGCAGAATATTTTACTGCGTCCAAATGATCCACGGCTCACGTGCCTCTGAAGTCTCTCAGCCTTAGACTACTGCAGTAAGAATGGATTTTAAAAGGGGGGAGGGGGGGGGGGGGGGGTGAGTAAAAATGATTAAGAAACTAACAACTGGATGAAACACTGACAAAAATTAAACATGAAACAAACTTAAAAATACAGAATTTAAAAACATTAAAAAGGGAGGAAGGAAACTAGATGGGAAAAAACACGTTGATTAAACTGAACACTCAGACTAGATAGAAAAACTAACCACCAAACAGAGTTAATCACCTACCAGGTGAGATTTATTAGCGAGCAGGTGAACTGTGGGTGTGGCTTAAAGCAGGGGATTCTGGGAGTTGGAGTTCCTGGTTCCATTTTCATACTTAACATTAGTGCTACCTCAAAAACCTAACCATATCATCGATTACACGGTTTTTTTATTTTGTTTTGTTTTTTTTTGTTTGTTTTGTTTTTTTTTGTTTTTTTAGTAGATGTCAAAATGTAATTAAACTTTATTGAAACGATAAAGTGAGACAGTCTGCAGAAAGTCTGAATTATACATACACAAACATGTCTTTATATACTTTTCTGAAGCAGTAAAATTATCCCTAGGCAGGGCATTCACCTTTTATTTCTAGAAACAAACCAATCTCCACTGCCTTAATTAATTATTCATATCCATATGATACCTTATATATGTGGCGCACGTGTTGTCAGTTGTATTTTATTAAATGTTTTATCAGGACAGGGTTTTAACTTTGTCCCATAATTCACCCTTATTTTTTTCCAGTTTCATTTTTATTGAACATTTCTGCTGAACATTTCTGCTGAACTTTTTTTTTAATCAGTTTCAAATCATTCAACACCTTCTGACCAATCAGAATCCAGAATTCAACAGCGCTCTGGTGTGCATTTTCCATCATCACGTTTACAAAAAAAAAAATTCCATATTGACATATTGACACACAGAATCTCTTCTCCTTGCGGTGTTTTACACTCCATCCGCTCTTTTTCTCTCTTTTATTCGGTCCTTTAACAGATGATGCAGATCCTAAACCTGAAGGCGAGGACGCGGAGAGCGAAGAAAACCCTGTGGGAGACGACAATTCACCAGCTGAGCAGGTCCGAGTTCTCTACACCACTGACCACGCAAAATAAACCTCCAGGGTTTGCCCAAAGTCCAGTACACTGTATTCCTACTGGCTGTGAGCTGTACAGTGTGTTCCTATTGGCTGTGAGCTGTACAGTGTGTTCCTATTGGCTGTGAGCTGTACAGTGTGTTCCTATTGGCTGTGAGCTGTACAGTGTTTTCTATTGGCTGTGAGCTGTACAGTGTGTTCCTATTGGCTGTGAGCTGTACACTGTGTTCCTATTGGCTGTGAGCTGTACACTGTGTTCCTATTGGCTGTGAGCTGTACAGTGTGTTCCTATTGGCTGTGAGCTGTAGAGTGTGTTCCTATTGGCTGTGAGCTGTACAGTGTGTTGCTATTGGCTGTGAGCTGTACAGTGTTTTCTATTGGCTGTGAGCTGTACACTGTGTTCCTATTGGCTGTGAGCTGTACACTGCTCATATTGGCTTTGAGCTGTACAGTGTGTTCCTATTGGCTGTGAGCTGTACAGTGTGTTCCTATTGGCTGTGAGCTGTACAGTGTTTTCTATTGGCTGTGAGCTGTACAATGTGTTCCTATTGGCTGTGAGCTGTTCAGTGTGTTGCTATTGGCTGTGAGCTGTACAGTGTTTTCTATTGGCTGTGAGCTGTACAGTGTGTTCCTATTGGCTGTGAGCTGTTCAGTGTGTTGCTATTGGCTTTGAGCTGTACAGTGTGTTCCTACTGGCTGTGAGCTGTACAGTGTGTTCCTATTGGCTGTGAGCTGTACAGTGTGTTGCTATTGGCTGTGAGCTGTACAGTGTGTTCCTATTGGCTGTGAGCTGTACAGTGTTTTCCTATTGGCTGTGAGCTGTACAGTGTTTTCCTATTGGCTGGCAACAGTAGGGCATCTGCACACTTCCACACTACACCTGCACACTTCCATACTACATCAGCAGCGTAAAACTTTTATCAAGAAACATCAAACTAGGAAACGTCTCACACTTACCGACTGTGAATACTAGTAAAGTTTGAAGGGTGATCAAAGACATTCACTTGCTCACAGGGGTACAACAGCGAGGACAAAGCAGCTGGAGAGGAAGAGGCAGCGGCACAAGAGGAAGAGGCAGCGGCACAAGAGGAAGTGGCAGCACAGGAGGAAGAGGCACAAGAGGAAGAGGAAGCAGCACAAGAAGAAGAGGCAGCACAAGAGGAAGAGGCACAAGAGGAAGAGGAAGCAGCACAAGAGGAAGAGGCAGCAGCAGAGGAAGAGGCACAAGAGGAAGAGGAAGCAGCACAAGAGGAAGAGGCAGCAGCAGAGGAAGAAGCAGCAGAGGAGGCAGAGGAGGAGGCAGCAGCAGAGGAAGAAGCAGCAGAGGAGGAGGCAGCAGAAGAAGAGGCAGAGGCGGAGAATGAAGCAACAGCGGAGGCAGAGGAAGAGGCAGCAGCGGAAACTGAGGAACCCGCAGAAGAAACGGGAAACGGAGGGGCGGAGGGAGACGACACGGCAGCAGGAGAAGGAGGAGGAGAAAGCTAAACGAAGAAACTAGCCACAGCGATCTAATAAGAGTAAATACAGAGAAATTTAGCAACAGTGTAAGAGACCGTAGCACTTCATATTTTATTTCTTTTTAACAGGCGACAGTGGGGGAAGTCCATATAAGGTCAAATGAAAACATATTCCCAGATCACGTCAGCATGAACAGAGAATATCCAACTAACTCGAACTTTCCGCACACTACAGCAGGCGTGTCTTTGACTCCATATACGGGAATGAAGCTCGGAACGCGGACTCGGGGCCGTGTATGAACGTGTGGTGACGTATATAATAACGCCAGTCTGAGCCATAGCGTGTGTGTGTGTGTGTGTGTTGGTTTTAGTTATGTAGTAGTGAGCGAATGTGTCAAGTTTTGATGTAACGAATGCTGCTTTGTTTTATACACGTAAAAAAAATATATATATTTACAGAGGTGTATTTTGGGATGGTGCTTCATTATTCTGTGCAGACCTGCTAATCATCTTGAATAAAGAGAATGAATAAACTTACGTAGTCGTGTATTTGCAGTGTGCTTTATTTGCGAATTTGAAAATTTCGAATTCGTATTCTTGTGTAAGAGTGACAACGGCACTACACCATCGATACACCAAATTCAGAGGAACAGGCAGCCATTTTGGGTTGTAAAATAGTTGGTTCTTTCCATGCGAGCTCAATGATACCGCCATGTACCCTGTTTAGTAGCTACGCCCATTATGATTTGCTGACATTTTTTCTCTTTCGTTGCTGCTGTTGTTGTTGTTTTTGAAACCGTAGTCATCGATTGGAAATGTCTAAAAGCTCCGAATTGCACGATGTCACGTTATAAGGTCCCTCCAGGGTTCCGTGGATTTTGCGATCGCGGAAATGAACGCGAAAAATCGAGCAAACTTTTCAAAATTGTCCGAGGAGACGTGGGCCGAGACGCGTCACGTGTGACGTCATCAGCCAGAATCCCTCTTTGATTCACGTGCGTTAAACACGAGTACAGCTTAAAAGGTCTCGTTTACCAACGGACGTCGCCGCGACTGGAAAAAAAAATGGCACGGTTAAAACAATTAGTCAGCATTTTCAGAATTTAACGCTATACCCGTCTATAAAAACATCCCCAATTAAATCGCGGCCATTTTTTAAAGAAATCACGCGAAACAGACTGTATATAATCGTGCAGAAATGATTCAAATGCAGAGCTGAGGCGTGACAATAAGCAAACACGGACGCAAACGTCCACCTGGCTTTTATTGTTTTTACCAATATGGTACACTCAGAACATAAACCATCCAACAGACTTGACTTTACATGTCAAACTATGGGATTGTTGTACATGAGGATGTAAAAACAAACGCAATATCGTGAGTATATTTAACAATAATTGTCGGAATTAGCACCCCCCCACACACACACACACATACCCCCCCACCCGATTAGCATTAGTATCTGGATTCGGCGGTCATACTTCTGAGTCTTTCAATCAACACATAAATAATTACAAATGTTAAGCATGGAAATAAAAGTCACTAAACAGTGAAGTCAAAAAGAAAAGAAAAGAAAAAAAAACACGTTTCAGATGACATTCACAAACATTCGCAAACGTTTTACAGAAGTTTAAAAAAAAAAACGCTAGACGTGAATAAACGCACAACTCAATATCAAAGCGTACGGACAGACTTTACGCTCGGACCCTTACGGGATCCAGGTGCGTTTTTGTTTGGTCAGCGCCATCCTGTCGTCGCTGTACGATAACACCGCCCATTAAAACGAACAGACGGATCGGGTTAGGAACGTCCCTCGTAGCTCTGCAAGCAAAACTTCATCGTAATCGTCGTCGGAGGGAAAATCCGGCACGGATCAGGAATTGGATTCGCACGCGGGAAAATTCAGAAAAACGCTCGCGCGGTGACGAGCCGATCGGGATGAAAATCGGCCTCGTCGGATCTCACGACTAGCATAAATGATTAGCATTGTTGGAGAAAATATAATACACGTCTGTGCACCGCAGTGACGTAGACAGAAACTGACGCAGAACAAATAAGGTAGCTTTACGTAACATAATTTTTACGGTTTGTTTATTTATTTATTTATTTATTTATTTATTTTTACGGACGTAGAGATCAAATGTACTGCAGGATAGTGCGGTTACTTTGGGATTAGCATGTTTGGAGAAATCGGCTGTAATCAGACGTGACAATAAGTTCCTATTTTGTTCGGGAAAACTGTTCTACAGTCAGATAGTTAATGCTTCCGACGACGACGATGTCATGTAAAAAAAAAAAAAAAAAAAAGCTATTTAAAAGTTCATCCCTGAAGAACTACGTCCTCGTATAAAAACGTGGCGTGGTCACTTGCTGGTGTGAACGTACAGTAGTGTGAGGACACTACACTTCAACTTGAAGGCCTCATGGAATGAACGTCGCGATTTAAATGCTACTTTGATACTTGACCATGGACTTCTCTCTTCAAATATATTACCGCTTGACTTGACCACTTTTTTTTTTGTTCCTTCTCCAAAACAAGAATTAATGACAATCGAGGTTTAATTATGCGAAATGTCTTGTCTACATTTCTGAGTATACATATTTCATTACACTGGTGTCGTCAGATGGCCAGGGTTTTCCATTTAACAGAAAAAATGTGACTCCCGTGTGTTCCAGCGAAGATTAGCAGCTGCTAATAGATTCTCTTGCTAAGCTAATTTGTTCCTCTCATGATATTTAGCAAAAATGCTTAGCTTCGAGATATATATATATATATATATATATATATATATATATATATATATATATATATATATATATATATATATATATATATATATCTCAAAAACTAAATAATCTAGGCGTGAACCGATCATCGGTTTTACGATATATTGCAATATAAACACGTGTACGTATTTAATTTAGTCGTTTTCTGTTATTTAAGGTCATTTTCAAACTGACATTTTATTTCATTTCGAGGAATTCAGTACGACGTGTCGTCCTCAGGAAAAAGAGCCGCTAGGGAGAACCAGGAAGGAAAACTGTACGCATCAGTTTGTGTCGTAAATTGTGACTGGTGAAGCATTCTTAGGCTTGATGTGTGCTGCTCTACAAACGAAACATATTTATGTATTATATAATAATCAAACATGTTGACGTTATGTGTGTGGAGGTCAGGGTTCAGCGCCAGGCTGGATGTTCTGGACTTTGGACAGCGTGACGGGAACCTTGGCCTCTCCGGTGTTAGGAACGGACGCCTGGATCTCCGCTAGTCGCTCTTTGAAGCGTCGCTGGAGGCGGAGCTCGTCTTTGACTCCGCCTTGCCCGCAGGCGGCCAACAAGAGGAGACCGGTTGCCACGCCGGCCCCGCCCACACAGAAGAGCACGGCCCCGCCCAGTTTGCAGGCATCCAGGGCCCGGTTAAAGCGCACGGCTCGGCCGTCTACGAACAGCAGCTCGTCCTCTCCGAACGCCTCCAGACGTGGGGGTGTGGCATAACCCACGAGCAGCACCGACAGACCTGAGACCAGGATTACCGCTCCTACCGCCACACACACCTGAGACAGAAACCAAAAGAGAGTTTCAAATGAAATACGTTCACCTGGTTTGCTCCCAAGCTCCCAGTCACAGACGAGGCAGTTATAGCTACTAAAAGGCCGTCTAGTTAAATATTAAAAACGTATGCAAAGAGGTGTACAGATTCTACTGGAGTAAAAAGGATGCTCCCAAACGCCAAATTCAAACCAAAGATCGTAAAAACCTACATGAATAAATGTCATTTTAAGAACCTGTAGCTATTAAAAGGACTACAGTGAAAAAAGTCTCAAATATTACAACAACGTCAAATACACACACACACAAAAATAAAGATCTAAAGATGATTCTAAAAGACAAAAATGAAAACATGAAGGTCTCTTTAAAGCTACAAGAATAAACTCATTAAGGTAAACGCCTACCGTTTCAATGAAACATTTTCTAATAAAATTATAATGATTATAGGATGAAGAGGATTATAGTAAAACCTTGCGATTGAAAATTTGAATCTGAAAGGCTACAGAAAGGACTACAAGCCGAAGATGAAAACTACGAGGTTTTTCAAACTATGAAAATGATGAGGTTTTAAAAAAGTTAGTAAAGACTTAGTGTTAGACTGTAAAGAGCTACAGACGACACTAAAGGTCCAAAGTTACAACAACTAAAACCCTACAGTAAAACTGTGATCTAAAAGGTGTGTAAAAGCTGTTTTTCAACAGAACCTGTCCTATACAAGCCCGTTGAGGTTACCGAGATAAAATCAGAAAATAAAAATGCTAATTAGCTTCTAAACGCCTGAGAAGTTAAAGAACCTAAAGCTACTAACGCTGGAAACCGTCGGTTAGAACCTGAAGCCTTAAATAAGACAGTAACTGAGTAAAGTCAACATTTTTTAAAATAAAGGAAATATCCAAAACATGTAAAAAATAAGAATCTGAAGATGTTACTAAAGACGGTCTTTTAAAACCTAAGCGCACAAAATTTTAAAAACACACAAAATTAGAAGATAAAAGGCTACATTAGCTCATAAAGGCTCAAAATTCAAACTTTAGCACATAAAACTATCAAGTAACGGCCTACGCTAGCTCCAAAAATGTAAACCACTTCAATTAAAACCCGGAGATTTTGGAATATAAAGGGCTAAAGCAGCTGGTAAAGAGCTAGCAAGAACCACAGAAGCCATCACAGAAAGTCCAAAAGTGAAAACCTAAAACAACCTGAAGGACTAAGAAGGTGACTGAAGGCGCAATCTTAAAAACCCAAACACATAAAAATATTACATTATCGATTAAAAGAATTAGGACCTTAGAATTAGGAAAACAAAGACATATGACTGCACAAAGCAGCGACTAAAGGCCCAAACCCACAGCTGAAACGCTCCAGTTTAAACATGCTGTATGTCTGACCTTCCAGAGGACAGAGCTCCACCGGCTGGGCGATCTCTGCGTCTGGAACTCGTCGTGGTGGCGCTCCCAGATGGAGGAGGTGCAGTCCTCGTAGAACTGGTGGAGGTAGGAGCGAACGCCGTAGCGCTGTGGCCCTCCGTCACCGTGCTCCGAGCCGCACAACTCCGGGCATGACGCCATCTTCACATCTGCCACACACACAAACAAACCTAAACGCAAATGCCGCAACACCGAGACTTTAATTATCTGAGCGGCTAGTCTCCAAGGAGAACCAGTAACCATGCAAAGAACCACTGACGAGGGTCTACACCTGTACTCTTACCATTACTCTTACACTCAACATGTGGACACGTTGAAATGGCTATCATCCGTAACTATTTTTTTTTTTAAACTATATAGATAGTCGTTATTTTATCTTGGCGCGTCTCTGAGTCCCAGAGAAGAGGATTAATCAGGTTCAATCTAGAACCCCTAGCATTTACTCAAACCCTTACAGCTTGTATGAAGAAGTCTAGAGGTTTCCATAGTAGCGAGGATACAACGTATAACTCCTTCAGAAGGCTACACGCTTTACTAGCCAAAAAAAAAAAAAAACGTCTATGTTTTAGAGTGTGGGTGATGTTTAATGAAGGTAGCACACACACATCTGTCAAATTCGCGTGTAGCTGATGTTCTTACCGTATTACAACGTCCAACGTTTTCCTACACTTAGGAAAATAAGAAACACAAAGCTTTCTTCAGTTTGTTCCTCTGGAGGAGAAAAAGGTTTGTAGGACGCTTTCAGAAACCCAAGAACCCTTAATCATCGAAGAAACCTTGAGGAACCCTTTCTTTTCGAAGATGCACAGCTTTTTTTTTTTTTCTTCTCCTGACATGAAGCCTGTCCTTTTCGTTCCACACGGAAACCGTCCTTGTTTTGTTATTTAGGACGAATCCGGAGGAGTTGAGAAGATTACTTCGGTAGATTTTTATTTATTTATTTATTTTAAATACAGCAGCGTAAACCGTGATGAAAGATCTTCATGGTATTAACATTTCTAAATTAGATTCAGTGGAGGACATGAGCAGAGAGAACCAAACGAGCTTCCTGCATAGTGGTGTAATTAAATCATGCCTGGATGAAGACGATGATGATGATGATGTGTGTGTGCGTGCTCCATTCTGGCTTGGAGTCAGCACGGTGCGCTATTTTCAGGTCCTCATGAGTCACTTCTCCTCCACGAGGAACCAAACGACACATTTAATGAGTGTGTGTGCTGCTATTTTTACCTGTCTTCGTGACGCATCCTCATTGTTTTGCGTATAAAGGCATTAGCGACGAATTAGTAATTAGTAACACGTGTAAATATTCTTTCTCTTTAAAATTTAGACTACTTGTAACACTGTTCGCTAAATCAGCTTGCTAGCTGCACTAACGTTAGCTGATCAGGTCACGCGACAAGGTCCGTACTTGGCTATAAACTTAACGTTAGCTCGATTTGAAGTTGTTGTGTGACGCTAGTCATTAATAACACACGACGAGTGTGATAAAGTTCATAAATAACTATCGTGTCGATGGCGTACCGTGATAGGTAACTAAGAAATCCACACGGAACTCTTGTCAGGCTGTCTTGTAAAGCAAAACAACTCAGCAGTTCAGCGGTTTATGGAAGGATGGAAAGATAACGCGACAAAGGCTAAACATTAGCAACCGACGCGTTACACACTCAGCGTTGTGACAGGACAAATTTCCGACACATGTGGACCTCACGGTTATTTTAAACCCTGGTTACAGTCCTGGTTGTGGATGTTACAACGATCGAGCCAAATCTGGTAAACTGTCATACATTAATTGTATAAATTTAACCAGAATGGAATCTTGCGTCGTTTCCATTAGGTTCGTGATTACTAGCTGGAAGGATGGAATGTGTAATCTGTAAATAAAAAATATTATAGAAATGAAAGGAAGATTTTCTCTCTCTCGTCTAATTCTGTGCTACTCTTGGGCCTCTGTGGTCAAGAATAAATAAATAAACCTCCCTCAAATAAAGTTTTACAAAAGATATATATATATATATATATATATATATATATATATATATATATATATATATAAACACCAAGTCACAATTTTTTTTTCTTTCCCTGTAGTGTTTTGGCTTCGGACACGTGGCGCGCGCCAGGACGGGATGTAAGCGAACGTATTGCGTCATCACGCAGTCCTACCGTTGTCTTGGTAACAGCAGCTGCTCTCGGTTGGCTCGGTCACGAAGACACGAAGGCAAAACAAAACCACTCTTCATTTAAAACATATATATATATATATCCAATTTATTTTTAAAACAACATCTAAGATTGTGAGCATCTTTAACCAGCTAATTTTACTAATCTTCTTAAAAAATAAATAAATAAATAAAATAAATTTAAAAACGTATTTTCAATAGCATAGCGAGTGACGTCACGCTCACCACTTCCATCACATCCGTTTCTCCTTTGCTTTCTAGCAGTAGTTTAAAGATAAGATAAGAAAGCAAAAGGTGACCTATTTGTTGATATTTATTAATTCATTCATTCATTCATTCATTCATTGAAATAAATATCCATTATTACTGTCTTACCAGCGTGGCAACGTATTTATCAAAGTGCTAATAAACCCACATGTTCATATGATGACTTTCTTACAAAACAGGATTATTTTATTTTGTATACATGTATTGTTTTAAATAACATTTCATTTTATAGCATGATATGATCATAGCCAGCGATGAAGAAACGATTCGGAAATAAAAAGCTGTCGTGTATTTTGTATTATATATATACATATATATATATATATATATATATATATGTTAATACTTTCTGCACCATAAACACCATTTTAGACATTTTCCCGCGCTGAGAAATCACCCCAATGCGTGTAGGGAAAACATTAGAATCAATATTTGTGTATAAAAGTGTAGAAAACGCAGTCGTACCTGTGCTATCCGGCGGTGGAGAGTGATAATTGTCCTCCTGCTGTCTCCCATCACTCTGAGCTCAGCATCTCCTGCAGGAGAGCGTCCAGACGCGCACGGACTCCACTGCGCATGCGCAAGACCCTCGCCGCTTATATAACGCTCTAAAGGGTTTTAAATCTTAGTAATGCAAAATATTTACAAAGGTAAATAGAACACAGAGCATAGGACATTTACAATCATATAAACAATGATATTCATAAAATCGAAATGCCAAACATTTTTATAACCAGGCCTATATAGTAAAATACATACATACATAAATAAATGACAGTGATAAGAAAAGAAAAAAAATTGGCGAATAAATAACTTAATTTACGTAGCACGTTTCATTTTGAGTGCTTCACATAAAAGCTTTTTAAAACATTAAACAACAAATGAATCCAATTCATAATACAGCAATGCACATGAGAGTGATAGAATTTGAAAATAAAAGATTTTAAATAATAATAATAATAATCATCATCACTTTGGGGGAAAAAAATGTATCAGGAATGCCCAGTTCCAGAAATACCCATTTGCAAAGTTTTCACTTTAAGAGAGATGAGCCCAAGATTAGATTAGATTAGATTAGATTAGATTAACCTTTATGGTCAATGAGAGGAGTACAAGTACAAAGCCAGTGAAATGCAATTAGCATCTAAGCAGAAGTGCAAAATAGCATTAAGTGCATAGTGCAAGAGGAGACAATGAGGCAGGGTGGCAGTGAAACGCAAACGTGACACGTGCAAATGGGACAATACGGCATGATCCGTGAGTAACGTGAGTCCAGAGACACGGATTAATATAATCCCAGACAGTGGCTATGGATCTGGTGACATGAGTGCAATCCAAAGGCGCATCAGTACAACTACTGTAAAAGATAGACTTGTTTGGTGTGTTAAATATGAGCAGATCCTGGACGCAAATCTGTCACAGCCAGTCGAGTCACTGAAGCTGAAAAGAGACTGGCTTTTACAACAGGACGACGATCCAAAACATACCTCAGAATCCAAAATAAACGCGAGCGGAGGCTTTTATAACGGCCCTCACGGTCGTTTGGATCCAACGCCACGTGTGCAGATCTCAAACACGCAAGAACATCTCAGAGTTAGAAACGTTCCGTGAGAAAGAGTGGGTGAAAATTCCTGAAACAAAAACAGAAAGAGTCCTACCTGGCTACAAAATGTTTGCAAGCTGGGAGATCTGCTAAAGACGGTGTAGTAAGGTGTACAAATTTTCGCACACACCACAATGACTATTTTGTACATTTTTTGGGAGGGGGCAGAAAAATGCAGAGGTTATATTTGTGTGTTTTCAGCATTTTTTTTTTTAAGAGAGATTTTGTGAGGGGTGCCAAAACTTTTGCATACACATTGTATTGTACTGCATAATAACGTAGGATTTATGCTGAACCTTTCACACAAGTACTGCTGCGTGTGACATTAGCAGCGTTAGAAAGTCTGAGCAATTCTTGTGTTAGTGTTACCGTAAGGACAGTGTCCTTGGGTCTGCTTCAATGACACACACACACACACACACACACACACACGGCCATATGTGACTCATCCAGCTGACTCATCGCTGTATCTGCTGTACTCAGTGATATTTACAGATCACACACATACACCTCTGTAGATTCACTGGATATTATACAGGAAGTGTGTGTGTGTGTGTGTGTGTGTGCGTGTGTGTGTGTGTGTGTGTGTGTGTGTGTCCAGATGGAGTTTGGTGAGAGCGAGACGCCAGACTTTCAGCCTCCTGCTGCTTCACTGCTGTTTTTTTTTTTTTAACTCCATAATGAAAGAAAGATACAGACAGACAGACGGACAGACAGACAGACAGACAGACAGATAGACAGGACAAATAAACTGACAGATGCAGACAGACAGATCAACTTACAGACAAACGGATAAATAAATAAACACATGAATAAATAAATAAATAAATAAATAAACAGGCAGACAGATAAATAAAGAGGCAAGGAGACAGACAAACAGGTAAACAAACATATGTAAATAAAAAGTCAGACAGATAAACAGACAGATAAATAGTTGAGCAGTTGAACAGGTAAATAAAGAGACATACAGGGAGACAGTAAATCAGTTGTAATTACCACAAACAGTTCTGCACTCGAGTCTCCATCAGTGATCAGTGGAGAAGTTCAACACAACAGACCTCATGTAGAAATTGTGATGAATTTCCTGCTTACACAACTGCACTATTTGAGCATGTAGTATTAGCACATTTATAGAAGGGGTGTATTTATTTATAATCGCACTATCCGGTGTCACCCAGAAGATGATGTAGTATTAGCACATTTATAGAAGGGGTGTATTTATTTATAAGCGCACTATCCGGTGTCACCCAGATGATGATGTAGTATTAGCACATTTATAGAAGGGGTGTATTTATTTATAAGCGCACTATCCGGTGTCACCCAGATGAGGACGGGTTCTCTTCTGAGTCCGGTTCCTCTCGAGGTTTCTTCCTCATATCGTCTCAGGGAGTTTTTCTCACCCCCGTCTCCTCTGGCTGCTCATTAGAGATAAATACATACACTTAACATCTATATCCTGAGTTTATATCGTTGTGGATAAAAATGACATGAAATAAACATGAGGGAGACTTAGTATGAGTAATATGTAATTTTATTGATAATTCACAGGACTGGTGGGAGCGGTGGGGGGAAGAAAATGGGGTGTGTCCTGGGAACATGGGCTAGTCAGCGAAGGTGAAGTGAGAGGACCACTGAGAGTGGGGCGGACTGACAGGTGAGAAGAGGGAAGGATGGTCAGAGCCCAGATCAGAGAAGGTGACATCTTCCTCAGACTGAAAGCTGGAGGGGGGTTTTGGCTGTGTAGAGGCGTCAACACACACGTTCACGGGGCAGATTCTGTATCGGGGTGGGGGACCCTGCATTTCCATTTCCAGAGGGGGTGCTGCGAAGAAAGTTAAGTAGCACCATGATATCAGCAGTGAGATGCGCAAGCTGATAATGAGTGTCCAGATCCAGATCCAGATCCAGTAAAGGGGAGAAGAAGGACTGACGACGGGCACCTAGACACACAGAAGCGGTATTAGGCGGATATTGACGAATTGGATTTACACTTTAAAGATCTTTAAGAGTAACACACTATGGTTTATTAGTCGAAGAGTCAAAAAGAAGTATAAGAGCTGAGGAGTGCTAACACACACACACACACTCTCGCACAGTCAAGTTCGGGCATGTAGACATAACACACACACACACATAACATTATAACTTTATAAGAATAATAAAAAGGAGTATTAAGATATTATAAGGGTAATATCTTATAATAATAGAAAAACTCTTTATAAAATACAGAATAGTAGGATATGTAGGACAGTAGAAGGGTAATATAATGATATTATGAAGTAGGAAGTACAGTAAACCGTTTTTCAAGCAGTATAACTATATATAAAATAGAGATATAGAGCAAATATGAAAATAAATTATAAACCAGAAATACAGAAAAATGTAACTTACTCATAATTCAGATGGTGAAGATTCTCGTCTCGCAAGGAAGGCGTTAATTTTAAGAGAAAACCATGAGGAGCCATTTATAAGGGCAGCTGAGTCAAGCTGCCCCCCCGCGAGATAATAGTACGACCAAGGTCACTCTAGATTGTTTTGTCTCTCCACTTTTGAAGCTAATGGTAAATTGAAATACCCTGTTTTAGACTCTATTGGTAAGCTGAAAAGCCCTGTTTTTTGAGCTAATGGTAAGTGGAATAGGCCTTTTTTAGAACATAATAGTACTGTAGATGAGCTCTTTTTTAACCCTATTGGTAGTGAGATCGTAGTCTTCTTGAAACATCTGGGTTATTTACTGTGTAAGTACAGTATAAATACTGGAGCTCAAGCTCAGGGTATCGGATCACTTCTGAGAATTCTCATCGGTGTGGATCTCGTGTGGTGGAACGGAACAATAAAGCTGGACCCTTGCTTCTTCTCACTCACGGCTGGTGTCTTTTTCCTATCTCCAACTGGGCTCAGAGGTAGATGTGAGTATTGGCTTCTATGTTGAATTTTAAGTGTTTTTAGGTAATAGGCTAAATTTGAGCCAGCAATATATTTCTGTAACGCTGCTCTGGGACAATGTCCACTGTTAAACACGCTACACACACAACACTGAACTGAACTGACTGACAAGACTACACAGACAGACAGGCAAACAAACAGACAGACAGATCAATAAACACACAGGTAAACAAACAGACAGGTAAATAAACACACAGGTAAATAAACAGACAGATCAATAAACAGACAGACAGATAAATAAACACACAGGTAAATAAACAGACAGGTAAATAAACACACAGGTAAATAAACAGACCGATCAATAAACAGACAGACAGGTAAATAAACAGACAGATCAATAAACAGACAGACAGATAAATAAACACACAGGTAAATAAACAGACAGATCAATAAACAGACAGACAGGTAAATAAACACACAGGTAAATAAACAGACAGATCAATAAACAGACAGACAGGTAAATAAACGACAGATCAATAAACAGACAGACAGGTAAATAAACACACAGGTAAATAAACAGACAGATCAATAAACAGACAGACAGGTAAATAAACACACAGGTAAATAAACAGACAGATCAATAAACAGACAGACAGGTAAATAAATACACAGGTAAATAAACACACAGGTAAATAAACAGACAGGTAAATAAACAGACAGATCAATAAACAGACAGACAGATAAATAAACAGACAGATCAATAAACAGACAGACAGGTAAATAAACACACAGGTAAATAAACAGACAGATCAATAAACAGACAGACAGGTAAATAAACAGACAGACAGGTAAATAAACACACAGGTAAATAAACAGACAGATCAATAAACAGACAGACAGGTAAATAAATACACAGGTAAATAAACACACAGGTAAATAAACAGACAGGTAAATAAACAGACAGATCAATAAACAGACAGACAGATAAATAAACACACAGGTAAATAAACAGACAGGTCAATAAACAGACAGACAGGTAAATAAACACACAGGTAAATAAACAGACAGGTAAATAAATAAACACACAGGTAAATAAACAGACAGGTAAATAAACAGACAGATCAATAAACACACAGACAGATCAATAAACACACAGGTAAATAAACACACAGGTAAATAAACACACAGGTAAATAAACAGACAGACAGATCAATAAACAGACAGATCAATAAACAGACAGACAGATAAATAAACACACAGGTAAATAAACAGACAGACAGGTAAATAAACAGACAGATCAATAAACAGACAGACAGGTAAATAAACAGACACACATGAATGCATAGATAGACAAGCAAACAAACAGACAAATAAATATACAGACAGACAGATCAATAAACACAGAAAGATAAATAAACAGACAGACAGGCCAACAGACAGAGAGACAGATAAATAAACAGACAGAGAGAGGCAGACAGATAAATAAACAGACAGACAGACAGACAGGCAAACAGACAGATCAATAAATAAACAGACAGGCAGAAAGACAGACAAAAGCATACGATAGACAGATAAATAAACAGGCAGACAGACAGACAGATACATAAACAGACAGGCAGACAGCCAGATAAATAAACAGACAGATAGACAGACAGACAGACAGATAAATAAACAGACAGACAGACAGCCAGATAAATAAACAGACAGATAGACAGACAGACAGACAGATAAATAAACAGACAGACAGATAGACATACAGACAGACAGATAAATAAACAGACAGACAGACAGATAAATAAACAGACAGACAGATAGATAGACATACAGACAGACAGATAAATAAACAGACAGACAGACAGATAAATAAACAGACAGACAGATAGATAGACATACAAACAGACAGATAAATAAACAGACAGACAGACAGATAAACAAACAGACAGACAGATAGATAGACATACAGACAGACAGATAAATAAACAGACAGACAGATAGATAGACATACAAACAGACAGATAAATAAACAGACAGACAGACAGATAAATAAACAGACAGACAGGTATAATGACTGCTATTTGTTTTTTATGTACAAGTGTAATATTTTTCTCTCAGTCATGCTGTTAGTGCTGAGGCTAACAGGGGACATCAGCCTTAGCAACCTGTTAATGATTTGTTGCTTCAGTAAACCTACTCCATTTTACACACACACACACACACACACACACACTGTTCTTATTACAGCTGCATTACAGGTCAAAGGTCACTACTTCACAGGTTAGCGATGGGCTAGCAACATTCTATTGGAATGATATATTTCAATAATTAGATGAAGCACTGTATAATAATGTGAGTGAAGGTAGGAAGGGAAGAGGAAGGGAAAGTGTAAAGATATCATGAAAATCTGTTTGCGTAGCTATGTATAACAGCTTACTGAGCCCTGTGCAGCCTAGCGCTGTGCTAACTAGCATCCAGCACGTCTACACGCTACCACAGCTAGCCAAACAGCTAACTGACTCAGCTCTGAATACGGCCCTGAACCAGGAACAGAGCTGAGCACACTTGGCTCGTGTGTTTTATCTGTGATTATTGAGAATATTCATGGTTGAGTGCGGTGGTGTTTAATCTCTGATAAGCAGCGGCTCTGATTGCTGTGTTTACACTTCAGGAGCCACCGCACCTCTCTCTCTCTCTCTCTCTCTCTCTCTCCTCCGTTTCTATAGTTACAGCGCTGTAAAGGTCACCTTCAGGAAGTTCCCAGTGAGCATGTGCAGCATGATAATAAACACATTATCACACCACCATGATGGCTGGCTTCATTAGCTGTGTGTGTGTGTGTGTGTGCTAGTATATTTTTTAACTCTACTGACTGATTAGAGGTGTAAAACTAGCAAATTAGCCTTGTATATCATTACACAGATGAATTTAATCCACATGTACAGTAACATCAGTGAAGGAATAAGGATAAAGGTCTGGGAATTAAAGAAGAAACTAGCACACAAACGGAGTGCTCCCAAAGCATGCTAGCATCATGCTACCCCTGACATGCTAATGCTGAGTCCTTCAGCAAGAGCTGAGAGAGCAGGCTCACACGAGTTGCCACCAATCACTAATGTTCCTGACAACCAATCACTAATCACGATTGTTCCTAATAACCAATCACTGATCACTGTTATTCGTGCAACTGCACACTTCTTTGTTCTTGTTTTTTAAAAATGATTTAAATATTTTTAGCGACATATAATTTGTTTTGTAGTGCCGTGACCAAAGACAACGTCTATAAGATATAAGTTACAGTATAGTCTATCAGTTTCTATTCTGATAAAAAAATAAAACTGCATGATATGCAAATTATAATGAAGACAAGTCATTGAATATGCTAATTATGACATCCGTGACATCATTTGGTGACATCTAGCTACTTTAAGCTATTTTTCCCCTGAAAGAGCTGGGATAAAATGTGGTTCAAATTCAGCCGGACTCCTCACACTCGTACTTGACTTCGGTGCTTTGAAGCATGAAAAATGACGTTGTGAAATTTGTAAAATCACAACCTAACTAGGGTTAAGCTAGCGTTTACAGTATAAGACTTTTCATATACAGACTTTTTTTATGTTACCACTTTTTCATAGGTGGTTAAAAGAATGTGCAACCAACACGGATGAATTTATAACATTTAGACTTGCTCAAAAATAATAATACATTTATTTAAAAGGGGGGAAAAAAGACCGGTTTTTAGCTCATCTTACGATCAAACAAGAAGACCAAAGTGCATTATGGGATTTGCTGCCACCTTGTGGATGAGTTTGAAATTGCATTATCGGCTAATTATTCGATGATGATGATGATTATTTTGTAGCTATTTTTTTTATTTTTTTTTTATTTTTGCAGTACTACAGTACTAATAAGAAACAACTTTGAAATATTACAATTATTTGAAGTTTTAGGTTGAATTATTTGCGCTCTGTTTGCTTTTAAAATCAATCCAAAAGGCAGATAGAAATGCGATCTAGTGATATATGTTAAGTGTCATTATTAAAAGGGGAGATAAATATATCTATACATCATGTATCATGTTTCGCAGATCTTCCCCGACATTAAACGCAACTAGAAACATGATCTATAAATGGAACTGAATCGGTCGGAATCATTTGAACCGAACTGAATCATACGACACATTTCTGAAAAGTGACTCAAGAAATGAAAGCTTTTCTCAGATCGTCTCTCTCATTTGGTGCTTTTTATCATGAAAACAAAAAGCATCGCTCTCAGAGAAGATGCTATTCTTCAGTCTGTATTTGTACGGTGTTATTTTCCTCTCCTTCCTGCTTTGTATTGATTCTTTATCGTTCCTTTTGTTTCCTTTTTCCCTCCCCTCTGTCTCTCTCAGTGTCTGAGGTGTTTGTGCTACTGTACTCTACGTCTTTCCATTCCTCTCTCTCTCGCTTCCTCTCCATCTGGGATTTTTGTTTTCATTTGCTGAATGGACTTTGGATCTGGGGGGGGGGGGATGGGGGGGGCTTTATTCCCATCATAATAAGACAGAGAGACATGGAGAGAGAGAGAGAGAGAGAGAGAGAGAGAAGCCGTTTCCTAGGCAGCAGGCGATGGGCATTTCAGCGCTCAAATGATAGCTTTGGGCCCATGTCTCGCTTTGCACCTGCCTCCATTCCTCCTTTCCTCCTGTCCCCTAATCCCTCCATCCACCTGCCTTGGGTGTTCAAAAACGCTTTGTGGTAAACAGGGGAGACAGAGCGTGTGTACAAAAGATTATGTACAAATATTAAAACCAAATGAACTCCAATTTAGTCCATAACGAACACTTAACAACACTCAGATAAAGAGCTGAACACACCGACCGGACTCGCAAGCTTCTCGTTGTAATGATAACATGGATGTTTAAACCCCGCCCCTCGCACATGTGTAACTTTGTGTCAGATTAGTTATGCAGGACAAATTGTGATGTAAATAAATGATTGTAAGTGTGTCTGTGTGTGTGTGTGTGTGTGCGAGAGAGAGAGAGATGTAGTGAAAAAAATGTGATGTAAATAAATTGTTGTAAACATCTGGCCCACAAGAAAAGATAAGCACCTGGCATGTCTCATGAGGACATCTGGTCCATTTATTTCACGTTTCCTGAATGTGTATAGAAACACGGCGTGTGTGAGAAAGGGAGACACGTTATGGATAAAGAATGATCTAACTAAATTGTTGTAAACATCTGGCCTGCAAAGTAAGCACCTGACATGTCTCATGAGGACATTCGGTCCCCGTAAACCACTCATTTCCTGAACGTGTGTATAGAAACACGATGTGTGTGAGAAAGGGAGACCATGTAATGAAAAAAATGTGATGTAAAATAAATTGTTGTAAACATCTGGCCCACAAGAAAAGAAAAGCACTTGACATGTCTCATGAGGACATTCGGTCCCTGTAAACCACTCATTTCCTGAACGTGTGTTTAGAAACACGGCGTGTGTGAGAAAGGGAGACATGTTATGGATAAAGTATGATCTAACTAAACTATTGTAAACATCTGGCCTGCAAAAAAAGCACCCGACATGTCTCATGAGGACATTCGGTCCCCGTAAACCCCTCACGTCCTGAACGTGTGTACCCATTAGCACAAACTCCTGTAATCAAGACGCATGACTTCCATCTCCTCAGCGGAGTGCAACAGCGTCATGCTGAAATTAGATAACGGCGTTCTCCTTCTCCTGCTCCGCTCCTCCGTTCGGGTCAGTCAGATCGGACGCCCCCTGCCCGCTGACTGCGCTCTCTGATAAATGACGAGACACAAACGACACTTTTAACCTTGCTGTATTGAGTAAACGACCCCTGGAGCTGAATGACGGAGAGTCCATTTTATTATTTATGGTACATTATTCCCATTGAGAGTTAAATAGCACATTACACCTCATTCCCGCGCTCGACTAAATTACACCGCTGTCCGTCTGAGAGAGGAATGAAGAATATCCAGACGATAACCGCGCAATGCAACATTACCCTTTTTTTATTTTTTTAGACTTTTATATATAAAGCAGGTTTGTTATGTGGTTCGATCTGATGGGTTTTTTTTTTTCTTCGTAATGCTGTTTTCTTTAAAGTCGTTGCATCAAGAAATGACATTTTTATGCTAATGGTACAAATAAACATTACCGCTATAGCTAATCCAGTCCGCGCGCTACGAAAATAAGCAGCGACAGTGTAATGAAGCGGATTTGGATTATTCTCCTTTAACATTTTATCCGTTTGTAGATACGTTTAACGTTGTGGAACATCTGTAGAACAAGTTGCTTTGTGTTACAGCTTGGGGTTTTTTTTTTTTTTTTTTTTTTTTTTTGCTTATGTGCTTTTTTGAGGGATTTATACTGAGCGCTACCGTTTAAATTCGTTAAATTGTCTCCGAAACGCACGCTTTTATTTTTTCCCCCCACGGCTTTTTCCATCATAAAAAAAAAAAAACAAAACAAACGAAACTGAGGCTAATTTAAATGTTAAAGTCATTTAAATAAGCAACAGCGATTTTATTGGATAGAGCTGCAGGGAATTATGGTTAACCCCCACACTAGCCCCGCCCCCCTACCCTACGTTAACCGTACGTTCACACTAGCTAGCGACAAATCCCCAGGCGGTCAATCACAAAAGAACGGGGTTTCTTCGGGGGGGTTTTTAAAATTTTATTTATTTGTTTATTTTAGAAAGGCCGTGCGTCAGGAGTATACGAATACAAATTATCGACGTGTACATTTAAGATTTCCACCCGAACCCCATTCATTACTGCGATTTGTCTTTTTCTCTGCATCACGTCACATTTCTGTATGAGGATTGTTGCCACAACCCCCCCCCCCCACCACCTTCTTCCATGCATTATGCATCTCGATCCGTCATTTCGTTGCCGATAATGAGCCCGTACATCCGCTCGCTGTCAACGTTCACATCCTGCCATGTCTGTCGTGTGAGAAGAAAGCGGCTGTGTGATTATTTATACACTTCCACTCTCACACACGCTGCTGATGGAGATGTGTGTGCACGATTCCCAGGAGTAAAGCAGAGCTGATTAGGCTTTTACAATGCAGTCCTTATATATTACACCACTGACTATATTTAATTTCAGCTGAAGAGACTCGACAGAGATGGAAGTTTAGTACTTACGGCGTTTGTCTTTAATAATTACTAAACAAAGAGAAGTGAATGATAAAGGCGATGGGATTTAAGTCAGGAAGATCAGGACAAATCATTTAAAATCACAATTTAAACGCGGGTTTATATGCGCAGAGGTGCCAATATTTTATCACGATTTCGACCTGTTGTTACAGCACTACGGTCGAACTTCGCTTTTCCACCAGACCCAATAAAGCGGATTCACAGAAAGGGAAAGGACGCCGGATGCGAAAGACGCATTTCTGTGTGCTTTTTTTTTCTTTGCGCTTTTATGAGCCAATAGAAAACAAGTGGGCGGGACTTTGGAGCCTTTGCTGGGAAAACAAAATGGAGTCGTCACTAATAGGCTAATTAAGCCACGTCACGCCGTTTAAGCAACGTTTGCCTCGTTGTTTATGTAATGTACGAAATAAACAGCTAGCTAAATAATGTTCCTTTTACATTCGCTTTCTCCTGATTTAAATTTTGGGGTCTTGGTAACAGAAAATTCCTCAAAATTGAAGTCGTTTAACCCAATTCTGACAAGTCCAGACATAATAAAGGACATCCTAGTACAAGAATAATTGAACTAATGCGGCTGTGATCCAATAACATTAAAAAGAAGAAAGAAAAAAAAACAAACTTTCATCCGGTGTCTAATTAACCAAACCATACGAGTGTGTGTGTGCTGAAGGTTAGGAGCCTGCTGATCTACAATCTTCTCTCACACACACACACACACACACACACACACACACGCACACACAGGTCAGAGGACCTGCACGCTGCTCCGATCCATCAGTAAGTAATCAAACTGTAGGTGGTCTGGATTAAATACAGTAGTGAGCACTTACTGCCTACAGCCAAGTCCCCTTCTCTAAATTAGCGCAGTGATGGATTCTGCCCGAGTGTCTAGATAATAAGAGACCTCGTATGCTCAACATCTGTCTCTACACGCACGGGAAAAGATAAAAAGAAGGACAAAAAGAAAAATGGATGGATGGAGGGAAGGAGGGAGGGAGGGAAGGGTGCTGGGCTTTAATTGTGAAAAGAGCCGATTGTAATGTAACAAATCTTCTGAGAGAGAGAGAGAGAGAGAGAGAGAGAGAGAGAGAGAGAGAGAAATGTAGTGAAAAAATGTGATGTAAATAAATTGTTGTAAACATCTGGCCCACAAGAAAAGATAAGCCCCTGGCATGTCTCATGAGGACATTTGGTCCCCGTAAACCACTCATTTCCTGAATGTGTATAGAAACACGACATGTGTGAGAAAGGGAGACACGTTATGGATAAAGGATGATCTAACTAAATTGTTGTAAAGAGAGAGAGAGAGAGAGAGAGAGAGAGAGTAAAACAGTGGGACACAGAGAGTGAGAAAGATGCAGAGAGAGACAGAAAGACAAAGAAAGAAAGAGAGAGACAGACGGAAAGAGAGGGAGAGGGACAGAGTCATGAAGAGAAAGAGAGCGGGAAAGAAGGAGAGAGAGACAGACTGACAGAACGATAGGGAGAGACAGAAGGACAGAAAGAGAGAGGGAAAGAATAACAAAGAGAAAGAGAGATAGAAAGAAGGAGAGAGAGACAGGGAGGGAGAGAGAGAGAGAGAGCAAGAAAGACATACTGACAGAAAGAAAGAGGGACAAAGAGAGAGAGAGAGATACAGATGAAGACAGAAAGATACAAAGAGAGAGAGAGAGATGGATTTTCTTTTTCTCCTCTTCACGTTAAAGATGTCCACACACCAGGCTGCTGTGTAAAGACGTCTGTCTCTCCGTCAGCCAAACCCGTCTGTCAGGAAGGAAAAATGGTCCTGTTGTAGGAACAAACTTCTGGTTCCACAGCGGGTTCTCTGAAGCAGAACAGTAGATGGCACTGTTACTCCGGAGTCTGCGCTCGGCCGCGGCGGCGGAGCTGGTGGTGATGATGTAATCCCTCCACCAAGTGGAGATGAATGACATGACTATGGAAAAACATGCTGGTCTGACAGCGCTGCGCCCCAACACACACACACACACACACACACACACACACACACACACACACACACACACGTTCTCCATGCTCTCCATCATCCAGAGAACCATCATCCTCATATATCCACTTACACTCCTGTTAGATTTATTATTATTATTATTATTATTATTATTATTATTATTATTATTATACACCTGCAAGAGAATGTGCTCCGCGTTTATCACATACACATGCACCGAGGTCACTTTATAGCAGATCATTATCCATAAAAAACAGTCGAATGGTACAGAGAAACACTTACACATGTCGATAAAGTAACCTTCCTGTCTTCCTTTGAGGTTAAAATGAAGAAAATTTTATGATATTATGCCATAATTTCAACATCATAAACTGTTCCAATAGACACGACGCGTTGTTTCGATTCCGTTTTAAAACATCACGTCGAAATAAGGAGACGTTCATTAGAAATGACGACAATATCGTTTTCTTTTTTTTTATTAACAAAAACAACGCCGCTCTTTTATTACTTTGACTCAAACCAGCGAGATAAAACCACCTTCATCCTACACACGCATTATAATTCACAACCTCGGTTTAGTATCCCGCGACTTCGTTAGTAACCGCTATCAAAAATCGATCAAGTGCTATTCTATTCTAGTGTGCTGCTTAATAACCAGCGCGGACGCCGTTTTGTTCAGTTAAACCAGCGATTAACGCCATCATAACGCAAACAAGCGCCGTTCCCGCAGCGATATACTGGAAATGTTTCCAGTTCATTTTTAAATTGTGCTCTGCTCTTATGTTAGCGGAAGTGCAATGACGCCATCTCCGTCTTCAGTCCGCATTTTCTATCCCGGAAAACGTAAATGATCTAGAAATCCAGCCTGTCTCAAACGTATACACTCGAATTATATTATGCTAATTTGAACCAAGCCAAAGCTTAGAACGTTGTACGAACAAGTTGTTGTTTAAAAAAATAAATAAAAATATATCGATTTTTTTTTCTACTTCCTTCCACCTCCTGTTGTGACATTCCGACATCCGGAGCGAATGAAATGTCACAGGAGGTCTACACGGCCAATTTACTGAAGAACATGAGCAGGGACATGAAAATCATTACGGCGAGATTCATATCGACGGGCGTTCTCTTAATGCGCCGAGTTTGGTTTAAAGTCCTGCAGCCAAAACACTCAAGGATAGATCAATGTCGTCCGAGCGGGAACGGGAACGGCAATGGGAATGAAGCAGCTCAAAAAACGAGCAGCTTCAGGCATGAAAAGCCATATCAGGGGGTTTCATTTCATGAATTCTTTAATGTGAGGTAAAGTCCAAATGGTTCCCCCAGTGCACAGGTCCCAAAAAAAAATAATTGAGGACTTTTCCAGGTTCTTTCAAAAATGACCTCGTCGCGTTTGAGAGCTTTGATGGCTTCTGGGCCGAAAGATGGAGTCGTGTCGAGCTGTAATCTGGAGAGGTGTCAGGAAATGGCCCCCCAGAGGATTCCCACATATCCAACATCATTTATCCGGCTGTCTAATCTAGGGGCTCGCAGATCAATATTAAGAGCCCAAGTGAAAGAAAGTGGAAGACCAGAGAACATGGAGTGAAGTGACTTCAGGTCTGGGATTGGAGATATTTTCAGGGTTCAGGGTCTACTTGGTAATGATCAACCATTGCATACGAAAAAGTACGACGTGAAATAAATTCCTTAACGTCCGAGAGGACTCAAAGCAACGGGACGACTCGGTTAAAAGTCAGGACTGGAGATAGTGAGATAGTGTTGCTCATGAGGAATTCAAAATGGAGGTCATTTCATTTGAAACCTTTCTTTGATTCTTTTTATAGACGTGTCATTACCTCAGTGAGAACTCCTACGGCGTAAATCGCCAGTGACAAACGTATAAACATGTAAATAAATCACCAGTTGGACTCCTGCTTTTGATTTCGCCTGGCAGCAGGTTTAAGCGATACGGATCTGGTTCCTATTTTTACACCTAAATAAATAAAAAATAAACACGCCTCTAAGTACGGACCCGAACGTTATGGCGAAAACGTGAAAGCGGCCGCGTACGTGCACCGGCTCTTCTTCCCGTCACGGCTCGTAGCGCGATAAATGTCCCTGACTGCTACGCCGCGTCCCCACAAGAGCCGAGAACGATGGCGTCATTTTCAAGATGAATGAAGCTCGCAGCTTTCAGGTACACAACAGAAATCCAATGAAAGTGAACGCAGCATCATTTGATGAGGCGTCCCGGAGGTGGGGTCCCTGGGGAAATTGAGACCCGAGGCTATGTGACAAATATACACTAGTCGTGCTGGGTTTTTTTTTTTCTCTCTCTCTCAACCCACCATCAGATATTTTCAGACATTTGCATGTTGGTGCACCCGCCACCAAGTTTCTTTTACTTTCACTTTTTCTTTAAGAAAGTGGGTCTGGGAAACAAATCTGCTTTTCCTGATAAACTGCAAGCGGGCGTTTAAATCCCAGAGGTCTCGATCCGTTTTTCAATCCGGTCCGGCGTTCGCAGTGTCGGATTATTTCATTTCGTTTATTTCATCTCGGCACAGGTTTTCAGCTATTTATGAGAGACCGACACCACATCCATCCTCTCTGACAGACCACAAATAGACCTCAGGCCTCTATCCGTCTCCTCTGGGGATCCTCGGAAAGCGAAATATAGCTTCAGCGGTGCATTCGAAGGTCCTCAAACTCTTCGTCAGACAAAAGCCCACACACCCCACGACCCCCCCCCCACCCTCCCCCCTCCCCCGTCCTTGCTTTCTTTTTAAAAAATGAAACTCCACAACATGTCTTTCACTCGCTTCGGTTTAAGCGCGTGAGCCCTGTCCATTAAAGAACTCCTATCTCGGGTTTGAATTGCGTTATATCGTCCCGCTCGGTCGGCAATCGAATACGCTTTGGGTTTTATAAATCTAAAGAAAGTGCCGCGGCTCGAATAGGGGTCTCGTATTAAATTTGTAAAGCTTACAGCCAAGGACTAATGTCATATTCGTTGCTTTTTTTCCTCAAGGATGGCGGAATATCTCTCTCTCTCTCTCTCTCTCTCTCAACGTCTTCCTGTGTCTCTATCCATTTCTGTCTCTGTCTGCTTAATACTCTTTCCACTCGTTATATCTGTTGACTTCGTACGCTACAGGGTATTAGAACACAGAGCACACTTCAGCTTTCCTAGAACACTTCATGAAAAAAAAAATCTCCAATATTTCTCCACAATATTTCTTCACGTACTATAAAACGCTGTAACTATAACCTGAAATGTTTTAAATTCCATGCAGTTTGGATTTCTAATGAAATGAAATTGAATCTCTCTTCAATAGAAACTTAACAGGTTCGTTTACAGTAGTACTGTGACGGCGTGTTATGATCTCGACCCCACGAGTATGGATACGTCATACGGCTTGGGGCGACGCATGCGCGCTTCTGTTGGCATTTCAATTCCACGTGAACCCTCCCATCCATCGCTGCGTGACACAGTAACGCCCGTCGACGTCAAGACGCAGACTTATACTGTACATCACGATGAGAAAACATCCACGCATATACGCAGATCACCGTCTCATGCGGCACGGTCGTACGGAAAAAAAATCGCATTATTGTAATAAACATTGTAAAACAAATCGCCCTATTAATATGTGAGAGGAGTTCAGTGACGGTGTGATGTGATCGGTCTCTCACGTCCTTCACGGTTCTCTGCTGCACGGCGAACAAGTTCCGTCGCATTACCGCTGTAATTTAGTGTGACGTTGAAACGCTTTCCAGACTAAGAATAAATATTTCATCATCGATAACTTTATTAAAGGTTACTTCTGAGTACAGATTAGGATGTGGATAACATCACTCAGTTCTCTCTGAGCAGGGTTTTATTCGATCTTACATTTGAAAAACAAAGCAAGTGACTAAGTGAAAACAGCAACGTTGATTGTTAAATGTTTTTTTTTTGTTTTTTTTGAAGCTGAAAATATTCTTCAGTTTCCCACTGGGGGAACCCTTATAGTTATACTGAATCTCATAAAAACAGTGTTTCCCAAACAGAAACAGAATTAGAAGATTAACTGTCCAACGAAGCCTTAAGGAACCCTCGAGGAACCATTAATTGCCCTTTAATTGTACCGTTCATTTCCTTTTCGGAATTCAAGAGTTGCTTAGCCTTAAAGAACCTTTGAAAACCCCCTTTTTAGAAACTAAGGAGGAAATAATATCTAATGAACCTTTAAAGAACGCTTTTTGAAGCTAAGGACCCTTAACCATCTGATCAAGCATTAACGAACACACCAAAGGACCATTTTTGGAAGCTAAAACACTTAAGTAGCCAATGAACGCTTCACAAATCCATCAGCAAGCTTTTGTAGACTAAGAATTATCCAAGGAACCCTTTAAGAACCAACAAAGAGCCAATTTCAGAAGCAAAGACAACTTCTAGTATCCAGCGAACCATTGAAACCGTAATAAATCTTTGAAAACTCTTAAAGAACATTTTCATAAATGCCCAAAAAAATTTCACAACTCGCTGATTCCTTAATTAAGCTTTTTTGGAAGCTAAGAATCCACAAACACCCAGTGAACCCTTAAAGAAGTCTCTTTTTCTAAGCATGTATGTAACTTGGTAAGTGAGCAGACCTCCAAATAATTGGTACACGTTTAGAAAAAAGGGTTCTTCGGGGGTTCTTTAAGGGTTCATTGAAAACTTCGGGGGTCTTAGCTTCCTAAAAGAAGTCTACGTAGAATCCGTTGGATAGTGAAACGCTGTTGTACGGCTCTACATAAGACCTTTAAGGGTTTCCCCCTAGAGGGACACCCGAAGAACACTTACGGGTTCTACAGTTTCATCAGTCCCTGCATTTGATCTCTACGAACGCTGGTGTAGAAATAAAATGATTACTCTGATCTGGGTGACTTCTCCTGCAGCTTCTCCTGCAGATATTAGTGGATTCTAACACAACATTAACAGCTTTCATATCCCTCATTTCTCAGACACTCACCCCGCCAAGGTCACCTTCACTAGATCCCTCGAAAGGATGCGTGATTACTCCGACTGCGGCCATCATTAAGGCGAGAGGAGGGAAGAAAAATAGACTGGGGCCTGGCCGTTAAATCAAAGTGTAGCAATATCTGCACGTTAACGCCAGCGCCACGTTAATTATCCCTCACGGGTTTGAAGTTTGCATATTTAAAAAAAAAAAAAAAAAAAAGCACAGGTGATGAGGTCTCTGGTGGGCATCATGAGACGTGAGTAATGTTTCATTTACACGCTGTTTTCGAGAATTCACAAATGTGTGCGCGTTATTAAAGTCATTAAGAGTGGGGTGATACATCAGCGTGAGGAAATACGTTATACTGATGAAGAGGAGTTACTGATTCCATCCTGAAGTGGATTATTTTCACATATGAGCACGTCCTGAAGATGTCAGAAAACAAAATGACAGCTTTACCTCTTGCTGTTACAAAGTAGTGACACTGGAGACTCCATCCACAAATGTTAAATAACGTCTCCAAAGCTTTGGAGTCGATTCCCTGATTCCTGGCGTTGTACACTAAGAGTCAACTCGAAAGGTTTGGAGTCGATTCCCTGATTCCTGGCGCTGTACACTAAGAGTCAACTCGAAAGGTTTGGAGTCGATTCCCTGATTCCTGGCGTTGTATTCTAAGAGTCAACTCGAAAGGTTTGGAGTCGATTCCCTGATTCCTGGCGTTGTACTCTAAGAGTCAACTCGAAAGGTTTGGAGTCGATTCCCTGATTCCTGGCGTTGTACACTAAGAGTCAACTCGGAAGGTTTGGAGTCGATTCCCTGATTCCTGGCGTTGTACACTAAGAGTCAACTCGAAAGGTTTGGAGTCGATTCCCTGATTCCTGGCGCTGTACACTAAGAGTCAACTCGAAAGGTTTGGAGTCGATTCCCTGATTCCTGTCGCTGTACTCTAAGAGTCAACTCAAAAGGTTTGGAGTCGATTCCCTGATTCCTGGCGTTGTACTCTAAGAGTCAACTCGAAAGGTTTGGAGTCGATTCCCTGATTCCTGGCGTTGTACTCTAAGAGTCAACTCGAAAGGTTTGGAGTCGATTCCCTGATTCCTGGCGTTGTACTCTAAGGGTCAACTCGAAAGGTTTGGAGGGAATTACAAAAAGGATTGACTGCCTGATCCCAGGCTTTGAAAACTAAGATTCAATTCCAAAGTCGATCACAAAAAGAGTTGACTCACTGATTTTCATTAAGTAAACACATCTGAGCTGGTAACCAGAAGCAGGTGAAATGAGACTTCGCAGTCGTTGCCCAAAAATAAGTCACGTTTTTATTGTTACAGGTTTAAATGTTTATTCTTTTTTTTTTTCAGTGACGTTTTATCTTCGTTCAGCGTGTCATTAATGCAGTCACGATATCGCTGCTATCATAATTCATCATCCAGTTCCATTCTAATGAGCAGATCCATCTCAAAATGTTCCAAACTCCCACCAGCTTCAGGTTTTAATCACAGTGTAACATTAAGGCTTATATTTAAGGAACACAGCATGCAAATGACCGAGTGAGTGGTAACGCTCATGATGCACTAGCTAAAGGTCAGTAGAGTGGACGAATTCAGGAAGGGCATTTGCGCTTCAAGCCCACGCCTCTCGCTGCAGGCTGGCCCTCTGACTTAAACCGCTTAATGTAAAGCCAACTGTCTGGGGTCCAGGAGAAAAAAATATAGAAACATTTGTGAGTGAAAAATGAGCAGCGGGAAAAACGAGTTCTGCGGATTTTGGGCCTCAGAGGAAAAAAGAAAACAGTAAACGCAGGCAATTATGGCAGAGTGATTTAACGAAGCAGTTTCTCGAACAGCATTTCTCTAACTGCGACCCGAGGAAACGCTGCGATGTCCTAGAGTAAGAGCTTCACTTTAAATGCGCATAAATATGACATCATGACCTGCATACTTTTTACTGGGTTTACTAGGAAATCACGCACTAAACAACAAATAAAATAGAAAAGAACATCAAACATTATAATTCCATCGTCAAAAAGGTGTGTGGAGTGAAGGAGGCGTGGTCTTTGAGTCAGTCTCAGTGAAGGAGGCGGGGTCTTTGAGTCAGTCTCAGTGAAGGAGGCGGGGTCTTTGTCTCAGTGAAGGAGGCGTGGCCTTTGTCTCAGTCTCAGTGAAGGAGGCGGGGTCTTTGTCTCAGTGAAGGAGGCGTGGCCTTTGTCTCAGTCTCAGTGAAGGAGGCGGGGTCTTTGTCTCAGTGAAGGAGGCGTGGCCTTTGTCTCAGTCTCAGTGAAGGAGGCGGGGTCTTTGTCTCAGTGAAGGAGGCGTGGCCTTTGTCTCAGTCTCAGTGAAGGAGGCGGGGTCTTTGTCTCAGTGAAGGAGGCGTGGCCTTTGTCTCAGTCTCAGTGAAGGAGGCGGGGTCTTTGTCTCAGTGAAGGAGGCGTGGCCTTTGTCTCAGTCTCAGTGAAGGAGGCGGGGTCTTTGTCTCAGTGAAGGAGGCGTGGCCTTTGTCTCAGTCTCAGTGAAGGAGGCAGGGTCTTTGTCTCAGTGAAGGAGGCGTGACCTTAGTCTCAGTGAAGGAGGCGGGGTCTTTGTCTCAGTGAAGGAGGCGTGGTCTTTGTCTCAGTGAAGGAGGCGTGGTCTTTGAGTCAATCTCAGTGAAGGAGGCGTGGCGTGCAGGAGTGGAGGAGGCATGGCTTCTTTACCTGCCAATCTTAGTGAAGGAGGTGTGGCTTCTTTATCTGTCAATTAGTCCGTCCAGGATTTCACGATTTCAGAAACGAACTCAATCAAACAAAAGCCGCAATATTCGGAGGAACTTGCAATGTTTCAAAATTACTGCAGATTTTCCACAGATTTGGGCCAAGACGCCTCATGTGACGACATCACAACGCGCATTCAGCCAAAGCCCTCTTCGATTCACGTGCGTCGAACACGAGTACAGCTACCAACAAACACCTCAGTGAAAGAGTGTGCACAACTATTTTGTGCGATTGCAATTTCACCAATTAAAGTAGTTTTCAACAACAACAAAAAAAGCACAGAAAACCTGCAAATTGCTCGGCAAATACTGAATCAAGCATTTTTTGGCCACAACAATCACAAAAAAAACTCTCCAAAATCCTGCATGCATCAGTCTTAGTGAAAAAGCATGGCCTCTGTACCTGTTAATCTTAATGAAGAAGGTGTGGCCTCTGTACCTGTCAATCTTAGAGAAGGAGGTGTGGCCTACGTCAGTCCCGGTGAAGGAACCGTTGCATTTGTGTCAGTTTAATTGACAATCAAACTGTATAAAACTGAATCACATGGTTTGTAAAGAAACGTGTCCTAAGAACTATGGTCATATTGAAACGCCGGCTGTGTTAAATGCGTCCCTCACACACCACATCTTAAACGCCGTATCACCATGGACGTCATTTCACCTCAGAAACAGAGCCACGCCCCCACCCCCCACCCCCCATCCCCCGTACTGCTGAGGAATAATACAGAGGTGTGTTCTGTCCTCCTCTCACTGACCTTCACTGCTTCCTGTTTATTTATAAAAGCATTCTACATTCAATTGCCTTCATACATCACCATAACGGAAGGTCGATAAGATCCATAAGGCTTATAGCGGCGCTGTAAAACCCGATCGATGAGTTCACTCACGCTCCCGGCTCACCTTCCTTCTGATGTGGCTTCTCATTCAGGAGGAATAAACTCTCAGTACACTGAACCAGGTCAAATATTAAGTGATCAGATGTGAACTCATTTCTTTTTGTTCCTTAATTATTATTATTATTATTAATAATAATAATAATAATAATAATAATAATAATATTATGATTAGCATCATTGAGGTCTGATTAACTGATTAGCTAAAGTGGTTGTTGTATAAACCTTACTGATTAAAAGTAATTATTCGGTAGATGTTTTTATTTGAGGTAAATTAGCGAGAGTTCCATAAATCCATCGTCTCCATACTGCGCATTCTCACACGTGAGGAACGGCATTAAGGTGATTATAACGAGGGTAATGCACGTGTGATTTACGGTGCTGACGCTGAAATGTTCACTTCCATTAGCGTATAACACTCAGAGGCAAAGTGACTCGACTGTTTCATTTCTCTCTCGCTAAAGAGTGTTATTAGAATCGTTCCATTTCCACTCGGCGTTGTGCATCATACAATGAAGAGGAAGTAATTCCTTCAACTTTTGTACAGTGTGTAAAGTCTACGAAGTCATATTGTCATGATAGCAAGCTAGATGGTTTGCTAGCTAATATTTCAACATACCGCTGACTAAGTAGTATGCTAACAAGCTGGCTTTCTATTAGCTCGTGTGTAAACTAGCTGGTTTGCTAACTCATAAAATGTTTGCAATGTTTTAGCAACTTACAGTAACATGTCCTTTCAGTGGTCAGTTTTCTTCTAAATATGTCCCGAGTTACATTATCATTCTAACAAACCATTATGCTAACTATGTAGCATAGCGTGCATACCTAAGAAAAATTCATCACAACTGTTTAGAAACTTGAAATTTCCTTTCAGTGGTCTCGTTTTCTTTTTTTAAAAAAAACCCCGTCCCGAGTTCTATTAGCATCCTATCAAGCTGTTATGCTAATAAGCTGGCATTCTTAACATGCTAACTAGCATGTTAACTAGCTGGTTTGCTAACTGATAAAATATTTACAACATTTTAGCAAGTTAATATTTCCCTTAACTGGTCTGTTTTCTTTTAAGTTATATGAATATTCTAACATATTGTTATACTGCGTTTTGTTAATAAGTCGGCTTTCTACTAGCTAGCATGATAACTAGTTTGTTTGCTAACTTATAAGTAATATTTAAAAAAAAAAAAAAAAACTGTACCTGAAATGATATCCTTGATGATTCTGTTGCGAAAATGTTTAGGAAGAGAATTAACAAATACACAAATTTTGGTTCACTAGCATCCATGCTAACAGTGTGAGGACATTCTAATAAGTCATTACAATATGAATCATTTACTTTCAAGTCTGTAATTCGGGTAGCAGCGTGACCCCGCCAGTCGATATCTTTGAATTCTTCTATTTAAAGAAAATCGAAGGAGAGAGCATACTTTTTCTTCTCCGAGCAGTCCTCAGGAAATTTTGGACGATGTAATTTCCAGTCGTGGAACATTCCAGATAGTTCATACGGAGGGATGTGTTGATGTACTTCACACACATATCGCAGAATCACGGCCACGGGAACGCTCTTAAATCCCTGAGTGAGCACAAATGCACTGTTAGCGTAATTGAACCATTAAGCTAACTGCTACACCATAATAATAACTCACCTCACAGCATCAGCGTCATATCTACAATAAAACATTACCTAACGCAATACAACAATATTGCTAGTTACTGCATTATTGCTAATGCTTTATAATTCATTATATTGACGGCATGGTGTTTAAGCGCCGTCATAACGGAAGGAAAAGATATAATCAGCGAGTTTTGCTGCGTTTTTACTTTCTTTTTTTTTTTTTTTACTTCCTTCCTCAATTTTAATGGCCACTGCATTACGCCATTAGCTCACGTGAAGTTTGTTTGATAACCAATTCAACATCACTGGAGATTTCAACATCAGAATTTTACACAGAATGCTACCCTCCAATCTCATTACAGGAGAATACACAGAGCTAAATGCAGGGGTGCCAATAATTGTGACATATGTTTTTGTTGAAAAAATAAGCCCCCCGTTTAGTACAAATTTTGACACTAAGCTAAACGACCACAAAGCCTAGAGTTCATAAAATAATACATTTAAGTAACTAACTAACTAAGTGAATAAATCATTTTTAATATTATAGAGCAGACTCTATATACTTAATCATTTTTTTTTGTTGAAATTTGTTTTGTTGTTGGTTTATTCATTGAAGAAAGTCAACAACCGGTTAGCTAACTATCGCCATTTCCTATATCATATTTATAGCTTAGCATAGTATGACTATTATTGTTATTGTTACTCAATTAAGTACATAATCATATAAAGTGATGTAACTATTACTATAATAGATTAATAATCTTAGAACCCTGTACATCAGGATTTCTGTAAAGTTAAAGCACTGTAGAAATAAAATAAAATGAACTGAAATAATAATAATAAGAATTTATTATTATTATTATAGTATATATGCACAAAGTTTGTCACTTTACCTTAGTTAGCACATCTGGAAAGAAACGTAGCTAGCACATTTTACATTAAACTGCGTAAAGATGGACTTTATTTCAAAGTATGACATGCTACTCATGCTAATTTACGTTATATCCTGTACTGAAGCCCCTCTCCTATATAATGGAGATGGAAGGCCATTATTAAATATGTTAATATATATGAAATATGGAGCACAGGAGTCGTTTCCGCTCGGCTAATTCAATTATCCCTGACCGCATCGCTCTCCATTTACCGAACTGATTAACGCCGGAGTCAGGGCTCTCGAGATCCACCAATCAAACACGCCCATTAAACCTGAAGCCTCACACTCACACGGCTCGTGAAAGAAACGGTCAGCTAATTTCCATTAAACTTCATTCCTGCATGTCTTAATCGCTTGTGCTCTGAATTCCGTTTTATACAAGCGTTAGCATAGACCAGGGAACCTGAAGCTAATCGTTCAATTACGTAGCCGCGTGTATGAATATGACATCCGTCCTGGTGTGTGTGCTGTTTTTATCAGTGTGATAAAGAAGTGTTAAAGAATGAAACAGACACATCGCAGCCTGTGAGAGAATAAACTGCGCTGGATAAGAATAGCTCATTTTCTTTGTAGTTGGCTTAATTCAGATGAAGTAAAACGCACCAGTAACTGGATAAACGAACCACTTTAGAACTTCTGTGTAGATATAAATACCTGTAAACAACTATTTTCATTATCGCTAACTTTCACTGTCGACAACAATTGTTCATTTTTAAGATTATTTAGTGGGTAAAAAATCCACAAAAAAAGTTTCATCAAATATACATTTCTTATACATTAAGATTTAATTAGAAATAATAAACAAAAAACAAACAAAAAGCAAGGCCCAAACGATTTTTAAAAAAAAAAAAAGCTTATACATAAACAAATACAAGAACTAGATCTAACAAAAGCAATGAAAAAGAAATTGCATAAGTAAATAAATAAATAAATAAATAAATGAACAAAATTATAAATGAAGTAAATAAATAGTAGTTTAAACATAGAATAAATAAATAAATGAGTGAAAGAACACACATAAATAAAAGAACATGGCATAAATAAACAAACAAATAAATTTAAATACATTTTTAATAAATAAATAAAAATAAATAATTTTACATTTCTATATTTACAGAAAATTATATTTAAATATTTCAAACAAGCAAGTTCATTCATAGTCAAAAGACAAGAAATGTATTAACAAAATAATCATGTTCAAAAATGAATAAACTGAGCAAACAAACAAAATGATTTTTTTTTAAAAAAAAATCCCAAATCCTTCCCAAAAAACTATAAAAAATAAACAAAAATAAATATGTAAATAAATCGTACACAAACGAAACACCTAGACTTGGCAAAAACAATTACGGAAATACATTAATATATAAACAAACAAATCTATTAATTAATTAGCAAGCAAATTAGACATAAATAAATAAAACATGAATAAAGAATACATTATTACATTGCTTATAAAAACAAAAAAACGAATACAAGACTGAGCTCATGAGCAACGTCTTGGTATATTTAACAGACAATCTTTTCTTTTTTTTTATAAATTTAGAGCTTTACATTTAGCTTAATCATCATAATAACGTTTGCAGCTGCTTGTTCGATATAAAGTTTGTCGCATGAGATTAATGCTTAAAATTAACAATTAAAGAAACGCATTAAAAAAAAAGACACGTTTCAGTCAGCGGATCTTTTTTGTGTACAGCTGTATTACGTGTCTGTAAAAGCCATATGCAGAACACATCAGTGAAGAACACTGTTGGGGAATTCCTCCACATGGGCTTTCTCAACGTAATATTACTGCACAGACGGGGATTTTTCTCTTAAAGCATAAATCTAGCTCTGAAAGTGATTTTCCAGAAGTCTCAAAGCAACACTAAATAATAAACCACGCTCATGAGCTCACGCTGAACACCGAGACATCTGATGTTTTACTTCAACCTGAAGGTTTTGTGGAACTCATATTATGGGTTATTTATTACAACATCTTCACGTAAGACTTAACCGAGCTGAACAACAATGTGAAATAAGTTACCCCTCTGAAGCAAATCTAAAACGTTCTTAAGTTGAAAATTTTGACAATTTTATTTCGTTTAGCTAGTCAGCTAGCTAAAAGGTTTACACCTTCTCAACTAGATCAGTTTCATGAACGCAAAGTGTTAAACCCGTCGTTTTCCGAACCGCAGAATTTTACTCACTGCGCATAAAGTAGCTAGCAAGCTATCGTATGAACTTAGCATACATACAAATTTTCAGCTAGCGTCAACGGTCAACGTTACCTGAATGACAGTACAAAACATCTGAAATTCAGGATGCAAAAAAGCATTTCAAGCATTTCACGTAATCAGTGACAAATGATTAGCTAGCTAGCTAGGAACTAGCACTAACAACATTAAACATGTCAATTCTCGTGCTTATCAAACCACTGTGTAGATTCATAGAAAAAGGGAAAAATACAAACAAACCCAGGATTGTTTCCAGAACTAGTGTTTGTTCAATGTTTAAATATGTATAAACTGACATTAGTGTCACTATTCTATTCGTCACAAAAAAAAAATCAGGTGATTACAGGCAGTCCTGGTGAAATGTGCTGTGATTTTGCTGCGAATTTGAACAGCTAACATCGGCTAGCTAGCTAGCTAGGTTTGCCAGCTCAGTGGCCACATTCTGTGGCTCTGTTTGCTAGTTTAAGCACTAGCTAGCTCTCTTAGCTTCACCAACAAGGCAACTGGAAGGCGTGGCTTCCCATAATATAACCACCCAACTTTCAAGTTAAAGTTGACCTGTTTAGAAACCGTTTCTAGAATATGTAACGTTCACGTCAAATTCCTAATCGTAAAAGTTACCGCTAGTCGAGTGCTAACGTGACAAAACGTGACTCGATTTATGAGTCACAAACGCTTGATTAAATGCTCACCGCTAAGTCTAGTCATCCAGCTAACAGGAGCTAACAGCACCTCTGAGTCATTGCTAGCTAGAAAGGATTTTCATAAAGGTCATATTCATACATTTTCATCCTTCTAATCCTCCACATGGTCCCTATGGGTTATTCACTGGGTCTTCAGAGAAGATTTGAACATGGCAATAGAGCGGGGAGATCTAATATGATCAGGAAAGCCCGGTCACCTTTGGTTTTAAAACGTGAACAAGGGACTGAGAGGAGTAGTTGTCTGGATGATTGAAGAGACCTTGATGCAGTATACGGGGTAAGAAGATCGCGTGTGTACTATGGAGCAAGTCCATGTAAAGCTTTAAAAACGAATAGCGGCGGAAATTGACTAGCAGTCGGTCTAAAGAGTTGAGGACTGTGAGTAATATGCTTGCGTTTTCTGGTGCCGGTCAATAATCTAGCTGTCGCATTTTGTACCATTTGCAAGCAAACTAGAGCGATTTCCGGCAATCCAAAATAGAGGGGATTACAGTAGTCAAACTTTGATTTTATAAAAGCATGAATAACCGTTTGCAGGTCCTTCTTAGATGGCATTTTCTTGATTTTAGCAATAGATCCCTGCCGAAAAAAGCTGCTTTTGACAACAGAACTGATCCGCTTATCAAAACTCAACGTAGGATCTAGAACCAAGCTGACAAAAAAGGTCCCCAGTACGTCCCCTAAATGGCCTCTACGATCGTTCCCTGATAAAGCTGTGTCGTGGGCAGCGTAACGGTGTAACAGGACCCCTGAGGAACACCATAAGAGATCTGTGCATGACATGAGAAACAATTTCTTACATTACCAGAAAAGGTTCTCCCCTTAAGGTAAGAGGAAACCACTTCAACACGGGTTCCTGAAACCCAGCCACGTGATTAAGACTCTTTAACAGTAGGAATACCATACAGCAGGAACCAGAGTCAAGAACATTGGTAACCTTTAACAAAGCAGATTCAGTACTATGTGTTTCCCTAAATCCAGACTGAAATATATCTCATGTAGGAAGAGATCTGAGAATAAACAACTTCTTCCAAGACTTTTGAAATAAAAGCTAGTTTGGACATAGGTCTGTATTTATTCAGATCATGTTAGTCAAGATGTTGCCTTTTTAACAACGGCTGGACCACAGCATGTTTAATTAAACGCCGCTGAAACAACTCCATTTTCAAGGGAGCTATTAATAATAGCAGTAACAACCGGACTTAAAACTGGGAAAGAGTCTTTAAAAATGTGTGAACGCAAATCATCTAAAGGACAGTTTGTGAACTTCATAGTAGAAACAATATCAGAGAGTTGTGAAGGTGACACTGATGTAGAGAGCTCTGATACAAGTGTGTTTCTAAGAGAACAGAGCTATAGGGTGGTATTTACTAGCTAAATGAGATCCCTGATCCACACATTGTCCACCCCGCCCTACCCCGCCCGCCCCCACCCCCCCAAAGGGAGGGCAATATCAGCTAGCATGCTGATATTTATATATTTCTGCTAGTGAAATGAATAGCACCGCGTGTTCCTCGGCTGTTTTGCATTTTACAATACGCGAGGTATTCATTTTTCCTTCAGCCTGTAATCAGCTAGCATGACCGGAGGGTCGCTGTGGAAATGGGAAATAAAAATGGCTCATGTTTAGACAAATGCAGCGAGGAAATGGTCTTGTAGTTAAATTTACAGTACGCAGAGCCCACATTCTATGCGCCTCACCTCTGTGCTCGGAGACTAGCCGACACAGAAATATATTTGTTTAAGCGAGACGAGATTTAGACTGAGATAATGACACTGCTGCGATGGTTATTCTTCACTGTGCCCTTTATTTTCATACCTCATAAGCATACATTCTCAGGTTAATATGTCCTAGGATTTAGGATCTAGTGTGTGTGTGTGTGTGTGTGTGTGTGTGTGTGTGTGTGTGTGTGTGAGAAAGAGAGAGAGCGATAATAGAATCTGTCTTTGGATGTCTTTGCTTCATGCATGAAAATGAGAGTGGCTGGTAGCCAGCTAGCTAACATGAGCTAATGTTACAGGATTTCTTAGAAGATTTAGCCATATTCCTAAATGCGCATAATCTACACTAATGCTAGCTAACTAGAGCTAACCTGCAGATTTTCTGAGAGAATTTTTAATGCTAGTCAATGAGCTACTCTGAGCTAATTTGACAGGGTTTCTGGGGGGATTTTCAATCCTAGTCAGCTAGCTAACGTGAGCTAACGTGACTGGATTTCCAAGAAGATTTTGTTATATTCCTAAACAATCATAAGCTTCACTTCTAGCATGTCTTTATCTGACAAAGAATTCTGACAGGATTTGAAAGTCATATTTGTAAATGTTCATAATTTTCACTGCTGATGCTATTTAGCTAGCTTTTTTCTGAGAGGATTTTCAAGTCAGCAAGCTAACAGCAGTTAACATGACAGGATTTCTGAGAGCATTTAGTCATATTCCTAAATGTTCATTATCTACACTAACACTAGTCAGTGAGCTAACTTGAGCTAACGGCAGGATTTATGTGAGGATTTGGTCATATCCTCCATAATCTACATGGCTAGCTTTATAACATGACATTTCTTAACCTGACAAGAATTCTCAAGGTCTATTCTAAACATTCATCGTGTTTACTGCTAATTCTAGCTAACACAACAGAAGTTCTGAGAGGATTTTCAGGCTAGTCAGAGAGATAAATTTAGCTAGCACAACAGAAGTTCTGAGAGGATTTTCAGGCTAGTCAGAGAGATAAATTTAGCTAGCACGACAGAAGTTCTGAGAGGATTTTCAGGCTAGTCAGAGAGATAAATTTAGCTAGCACAACAGAAGTTCTGAGAGGATTTTCAGGCTAGTCAGAGAGATCAATTTAGCTAACACGACAGAAGTTCTGAGAGGATTTTCAGGCTAGTCAGAGAGATAAATTTAGCTAGCACAACAGAAGTTCTGAGAGGATTTTTAGGCTAGTCAGAGATATAAATTTAACTAACACAACAGAAGTTCTGAGAGGAATTTAATGCTAGTCAGAGAGATAAATTTAGGTAACAACAGAAATTCTGAGAGGATTTTCAGACTAGTCAGAGAGATAAATTTAGCTAACACAACAGAAATTCTGAGAGGATTTTCAGACTAGTCAGAGAGATAAATTTAGCTAACACAACAGAAATTCTGAGAGGATTTTCAGGCAAGTCAGAGAGATAAATTTAGCTAACACAACAGAAGTTCTGAGAGGATTTTAATGCTAGTAAGTTAACTAGAAAAAGGGATTTTTAAGTCTTCTTCATAAATATGCATAATTGTAGTTCACATGAGCTAACTGGCAGAATTTGTAAAGGATTTTTCTTAAAGCCATGTTGATAATTTTTTTTTTAATATAATTGCTGCTAATGCTTGTAGACTAAAACGAGATCATTTTTGTCCATGGTGTTTGAAGTAAGAGAAAAAACGTCATTATTAACGTTATTATCAGTGCTATATGGATTGTTGATCACATATCCAGATGCACATTCCCACAAAGCACACAAACGTGTCACATTCAGACGTAAACACAATGTCATATAGAGGACATCGCCTCCTCCAGGTGATGGTTTATTAAATCCACACAAAAACAAATTCAGTTTGTTGTGCAACTTTCCACCTGTAACTTACTTCTTCTGGCATTATTTATGCTAGATTTATCATTTTTTTCAGAAATATTTCTATAGCTATATTCAACAATATATTGATATAGAGGAGATATATATATATATATATATATATATATATACACACACACACACACACACATACTGTATATATGTATATATTTGTATGAGATGTACTGAAATGCATTTTTTTTTCCATTTCTGTGCCATTCCTTGTGAAATGGACTTACAAGTTGTTACAACCCTCACTTGATTTTTGCCTGCATATAAATAACATTATAGAGAATTGTGGAAATGCAATCTGTCCATCATGGGTTGAGTTATATTGGTCCAGTGCTGCTATATAACACTATCTGCTCTGCTCCGGCACATGTTCAGATCTGATACACAAAACCACTGATGGAAAATCCAGAGAAGAAGCGTGACGATGCTGGCTCAGAGCAGAACGAGAAATAAAAATGGCACAGCTGTAGAATATATGCAAAATGTACATATTATATATATATATATATATATATATATATATATATATGTATGTATGATCTCCCAACGTCTGTCTGAAAAGATAAAAAATCTAAGAGAGAGAAAGAAAGAAATAGGTTAAAAAGTAAAACGATATAAAAGCTAAAAAAATAAGATACAGTGAAGTTAAAGAAAGATATCTAAAAGTTAAAAATAAAGTTCAAATAAAACACATTGAAGTATAAAAATAAAATACAATACAAAATATAAAAGTTAGAAATAAAAGAATGGTGACGAAAGATATGTTAAAGGTAAGAACAAACAGGAGATAAATGGTAAAAGATTTTTATTTTTAAAAAGTACAATACAAAGTACAAAAGTAAAAAAATATATAATAGAATAAAGATTCTACTATTAAAGATTTAAATAAAATCTTTAAGTAAAAACTATTAAAGATTTAAATAGAATAGGACATAAATATAAAAAGACAAATATAAAGGATAAAAAATTTAATAAAATATCAAAGCTCTAAAATTTTAACTGGAAAATAAATCAAATATAAAAGAACGAGATTCATATTTGAATGATTTCTTAAAAACCCCAAGAAGATTCACAAATATTCTCTTTGTACTTTACACACCCAAAAAAAACCGGCACAAAATCACTAATTAACATCTAATTGCGTCGTTTCGTTGCCTGCCAGTGAGCCCTTGTGATTAGCCGTGACAGACGCTATTAATCTACACTGATGGCTAACAGCACTTTACTGGACCTCCCCCCTCGAAGAACATCAGTCATGAGGCGAGACTCTCTCTCTCTCTCATCTCACTTAAGCCGTGGTTCTTAACCATCTTTTATTCTGTCTGAAAAGCCATCACTGAGCAGATGTCACATTTCTGCACGCTCCGAACAGGAAAGATGCGTGACATGGAATGAATCTGATGCAAGTCCTCAATTATTTGTCCTGTTCCTTGTTTACTGAAAGGAAGAAAACAAAAATTCGGCTCTATTCATAGTTCAGGCAGAGAAACATGGGGGATTTAATGGAAACAGCGCTGTTTGGCTGAAGAGCGAGGCATCATTGTGCTTGCAAGGCCGAGCCACAAAAACAAGCCTATTCAAGCTGGAGATGTGCACTGGCACCAAATTAAAGGAAAACATCTCCATCTCGCTCTTTACCTCGTACAGATTCAATCAGAGAAATGTTCATTAAAAACACTTGTGTTGACACTATGGCCTGGTCTTGAGCTCGTGCTGAGGGCTTTCATGTCCTCACGATGGCGATCTGAGCCTGTGTCCTGTACTTGTAAAAGCTTCTGAAAAGCAAAAAATTTTTTTTCATTCTGTTGACTAACTCTTTCATGCACAGCGTTCAGACTAACACAGATTCAAGGCTGTTTTAAGGAAAATATAACATCACCTCCAAATCACATTCATTTAATATCGTTGTTGCCGTTCTCAATGTGGCATGCCTCTCGTATAGCTTTATAAACTTTCTACACAAAATCCCAAGGTTTCCAGTCAATACCGGATTCCAGTGAATACCTGAGCTTTTGTTTGCTTGTTTTTAACTTTGAAGCTTTCTTTACCTAAGAAATCTTGCGACAGTAACCTCTGTAGCAGTGTACGTCCAAGAATATCGCTATATTTTGCTCAAAGAATGATACTTTCTATATTTTGGTCATCAACATAAAAAATTTTAATACTGAATGTTAATGTTTTTGTTATAAACCCATTAGAAGAAGTTTTTTTTTATTTCAGCTAAAATGTTTTATAAATGATCTTGAAAAAAGTCATAACTCGTATAACACAGTTCAACCTATCATTCTGATGCTAATATTTTCTATAAAATTTGGTCATCAACATTAAAAATTATAGACCAGAAGATTGAATGTTTGTTTATAAACACATTTATTTCAGATACAATATTTTATAAGTGATCTTTAGGAGGGAAAAAAAATATCATATAACTATGATATAATAATTCATATAACACAATTTTATTTTAAAAATTCTATCATTTTGGTCATATTTCAGACCTGAATGTTACATTTTTGTTCATAAACAAATTACAAGTTTGTTTTATTTTCGGCATAATGAAACATGAGATTATAACATATATAACATACAATTTGATTTTTAAAAATTATTATTTCTATAATCTGACATCAACATTGAATATTTCAGACCTGAATGTTACATTTTAGTTTATAAACACGTTGAAAGATTTTTTTTTTTTTTCCAGTTAAAATGTTTTATATGTGATCTAAAAAAGTCATCTATTAAATTTGATCTATAATATTGACAATAATGTTTTCAATAAGTTTGGTCATCAACATTAAAAATTTTAGATTAACAAATTAAATTTTTGTTTATAAACACATTTATCTCAGGTGTAATATTTCATAAGTTATCTTATAATAAAATATGGGGGGGGGGGGTCATAATTCATATAACATAGAATTTTATAAAGAAAATTCAATCATTTTGGTCATCAACATTAAATATTTTAGACCTGAATATTAAATTTTTGTTTATAAACAAAGTATAAGTTTGTTTTATTTTAGGTATAATGTAGCATGCAATTAGAAAATACTATAGCATGAAATTGAGTTTTTATTTTTTTTATGATTATTTCTCTAATCTTGGTCGTCAACATTGACTACTTTAGACCTGAATATTAAGTTTTTGCTTATAAACACATTGGAAGATTTTCTTTTTATTTCAGACATAATGTTTTATAAGTGAACTTTCAAAAGTTGTCACTCATATTACATGCGGTTTTAAGAACTAAAATATAAAATCTAATAAGAATAAATTATTTATACATGAAAGGGTTAATCCTGACTGAAGAAAAGTGAAAATATTTGTTTTTTATTTATGTTCCTGGAATATCCATATCCAATATGAAAATATCCATTAATCCCTTATTTTTAAAAAAAAAAATGCAAATAAATATTGCTCCCCATGATCACCAGAGCTGGAGCTATACTCTTAGAGAAAACCTTTCCTCAAGGGTTCCTAATGAGGGTGGGACAATTTTGCATAGAAGTTTACTGTTAAATTGATTAATGTTCCCCGTTGACCCTCCATACACTGCGCTGCATCTGGTCCTTATATGGTTATTATTTCCTGTTCTTATTACTCTGTTGTTAATTAATGTCACCTTTTGTGTGTTAATTCTGTCTAATTTGTTGGTACGAGAATGCGCAGCAGAGTTGCTTCTAACCTGTATAAAGTTCCACGTTATTTGGGTTCTAGTTCTTAGTTATACAGCGGTTCTCTCCTTTTCACCTCAGTCTGCTTCATCTGAGTAACGACAGGATGTTAAAGGAGTCATCTCATGACTTGGGATCTTTTCTCAGTGATGTGAGATGGATGGAGTTAAATGGAGTCAGCATCCATTTTAACATTTTAATTTATTTTTTTTTTATTTGTTTACGCCTCGGGTCATTCCGAGCAGATTATAAATATCTCTCTATTGTTTTTCTTTCATGGATCAGTTCATTTCCTGACCTGCAGGGGCCCTCGACGTGCTTTGGAAAACGCTGGAAAAACAACATCTCAGCACATTTTTATGCTGAACACAGGAATGTGAGAGAATTTTTTCCTAAAAAAAAAACCAAGAGGAAACACACCACCAGAGGACGTCTCTGGACATGGAGAACATTTGTTGTTGTTGTTGTTTGTTCTACATCATGGTACTTTTATTTGTCAAACAACAAAATGGGATTTAAACCCTTTGCATGTACAGTTAACATTTACAAATCGCCAACCTGAACATAGGAAAGTGAGGAAGTTTTTTTTTTTTTTTTTTTTTTTTAAAAATGCATTACAGTAAAAAGTCTGTACATTTACATTGCAGTAAGAACCCGCAACTCTCCTGCCAGTAATTTAAGGAATATTTAAAAATAAAAATCATGATCAGAAACAGGGCACAAACTCTTATTTTAGTAAACATCTGGGAAACCAAACACACCCAGTGTTTTTCGTTTTTTTTTTGTATTTTTGTTCATTTTTCTAATTTTTCTCATTTTGTCCTGAGGGTGTACAAACTTTTGCACTCGACTGTGATACCTCTGTAACGTACCTCTGTGGGCGGGATCGGTTGATTTTATTCCGAACGTGTTCGCCTCATCCCGAATGAACGCTCAAATGTGTAATTTGCGTTCTCAGCCAGTAGCCACGCTTCCTCGCTCCAGCGGCGTCTTGGACACGTCCGTTATTGGATTTTGAACGGAACAAATGAAGTTAATAGGAATGAGATCACTCTCGTTAGGATTGATTGGTTCTCTTGGTGCAGAGCCAAAAACGCTTGTTGTTATTTATTTATCTCCTTCCAGTATTCACCTGACTACAGACAGACGGCCCAAGGGAACCGTTTCACTCGCATTACATCATCGGCATCGCGCTAGCACGGACTTCTGCTAGCATTATGTCATCTCAGGGTTCCTCATTAGTACTGAGATAACTGGAAACGATTGGCGCAATCCCAATGTGGCACAATCCCAAGTGTTCACTTTGGAAAATGGGTTCTTCAGGGGTTCTAGCGTTCTACCTGGAACCCTTTTGGGTTTGAATCATTCCTCCTGAGGGACAGACGGAAGAAATTTCTTCTAAAGTGTACACTTCCACAAACCACTTCAAAATCTAGTTCTTTGGTTCACGCCGGTGTCAGAACCGTTTAAGATTCTTTGTAGAACCCTAGAAAAGAGGGTTTCCCTTTGCAAGAGGGATTTAAGAACCCTTCATTCGCACTCTTTTTTTCTAAGTGTGTAAAGATTATGTACTTGCAATATTTTCAGAAAGGAAAGCCATGTTTTGTTCTATGAGGATTCCCCCAGAAAATCAAACTGAAAAACCAAAAAAAAGTTCTAGGTTCTAGATTTAACCTGTATTTTACATATTAGTTTGATGTCTAGTTTGGCGTCTAGTGTGAATGTGAGGCCATTTGATTTGTAGAAACAGTTCTTTGAAGAGAAGAACTCCTAATTATCAGAAGAACACATGAAGGAACTGTTGAAGAACCCTTTTTCTAAGATAGTTCCAAGTAATAAGACAGTTTACCTTAGTGTTAAATGAATCATGGGTTCTTGGTATTAAGAAGACAATATTTAACAAAAAGGTCTTAGTACATGATAGATTCTTAGAAAATTGGATTCTTCAAGGGTTCTTTATTCTGACAGTTAAAAGTTTGTATTTGTTTTCTTCTTAATACCAGTCATGGTTCTTCAGTGGATAATTAAGGGCTGCTAGCTTCAAAGAACAGGTTCTACATGCTTCATATTCACACAGGATGCTCTCAAAGTGTACACACTTAGAAAATAGGGTTAGGGTTTCTTAAGGTTCTTTAAGGGTTTGTAGGATAATTAAAGGTTCTTTGTTTTCCTAAAATGGTTCTACTTGAATCCCTTTCTGATAGGGAGACATTTTGTTGTATGGTTCTACATTTATGGGTTCCCCCAGTAGAAAAACCAAAGAACCTTTAAGGGTTCTACAATTTCTAAGAGTATGTACACTTAGAAAAGGGGGTTCTTCAAGAATTCACTGGATAATTACGGTTTCCTAGCCTCCCAAATAGAGTCTACTTGGAACCTACTTGGAATGTCTGGTAGGGAAACATTCTGTTATAGGGTTCTATAAAGAACCAACCTTTACAGGTTGCCCAGAGGGACAACCAAAGTACTTTTAAGGGTTTGGAGTTGTCTAAGAATGCACTTTCTTCAGGGTTCTTTAAAAGGTCATTGGATAATTACGGGTTCCTAGTTTCCAAAAAGGGTTATTCTTGGAATACTTTCTGATAGAGAAACACTCTGTTGTAAGGTCCTATAAAGAACCTATAAGGGCTCCTCAGAGAGACAACCAAAGAACCCTTAAGGGTTCAGAATTCTTTGAGAGTGTACACTCTTCAGGGTTGTTTAAGGGTTTGCTGGACATTTAAGGCGTCTTAGTTTCCTTAATATAGTAGGTTCTACTTGGGACATGTTCTGATAGGAAGACTGTGTTCTACCATTCTATTAAGGACCTTTATGGGTTCCCCTAGTAAGCCAAACAAAGTCCTATTAAGGGTTCTATATTTTGTAAGAGTGTAAGGTTTCTTTGTGTAAACATAGTAGGTTCTACTTGGAGCCATTTTTGATATGGAAACAAACTGTTGTAGGGTTCTACGTGGAATTGCTAAGGCTTCTAACATGTTTATGAGTGTATACTCATTAACAAAAAGGGTTTTTTTTCCAGGGTTCTTTGGATAATTTGGGTAAGTATCTTAGCCGCCTCAAAGGACTTTACTATGTTGTATCATTTCTGTAAGGGAAACTCTGTTGTAGGGTTCTACACAGAACTTTAAGAACACAACGATGCCATGAAGATGGACAAATGAAGAACACTAATGCTAATCTTTTAGAATCTAGTAAAGGGTGAAACATTTTTCTCTTTTTGAAAATAAAATCCTGTCTTTTTAATGGCGCCCCCTGGTGGCCTGATGGTTCTAAGCGACTGTGTATCGCGCTTGCAGCTATACTTTGAAAATGCAAACACTTTAACTTTCCTAAAGAGTATCTTATGAGGTAAAGTTTGAACAAACATCCACCAAAACTGCTCTCGTTGGGAATTCTTCCTAAAAAATGCCTCTGAATGGTGAATGCTTTATACAGAAGGTGACACAATCAATACCGACATGCTCTCTGCGGTCCTCTGAGGAAACGTCCTGGCACAAACACACGTGCTCTGTATTTTACTGCAGTCCCTGAGGATTCTGGGTACTGAGTGGGCTTCTTTATATTTATCCATGACGTCCTTTTTCTGCCAGTGTGCTTACTTAAATGAATGAAATGTACACGAGACTGCACAGGTGAAAGAACTAGTGCGAATGGAGTGCTGGTACCGTAAGGAACCCATAGTTTAGTGATCATAGTTTAAGATTTGAAACTGTAGAGACACGGGACCGAGTCGGATCCAGAACAACACACGGATGGATAAGTCACATTTCACATACGAATATGCGCAAACCATGCGAAGGTGCATTCCAATATGTTATGCCCTAAAATTGAACAAGTCAACTCAAGTAAACATGTGACATCATGTGAATAAAAAAAATTACATTTCATTCAAATACACACGCAGAAAAGTCTTACGGTTCCAGAGTTAATGTTAGTCAGAGGCAGAGATTTATGGCAGGGAAGTGAAAGATTTCCGCTGGGATGAATCCCATTAGCAAACTCCCGCAAGCACAGAGACTTGTTTATTCTTCTTCAGCTCCTCAAGTTACCTCCTCGCTCTCTCTCATCATTCTGCATTTACAGGATAACAAAATCTTCTGGTCTGAAATCATATCGCTCCCGTCTCAGGCTCAAATCCCAAGGACCCGGGCTCCAGGCAGCTAATTTGTCCGACAGGTCAAAGGTACCATTTTTCAGCGATCCACTAGCAGCGCCTGAGCCTCACAGTGAGATCCCGTCGGTCCACGTTTGTGTTCTGAGGTAAAGAACACTGACAGAGTTGCGCTCTGCCATCGCAAATAAACGTACCAAGGGAACGTGCCTTCATAACTTTGCTAATTCTTGACCTAGCTAGCCTCAGCCAAAGACAAGTCCTGAGAGTAGCGACTTCCTTCATCGACTGGGAAAACGAGGAAGTATTAGTTTGGACTTTAACGAGACAGAGACGCAAGACTGCGGCTGTACGTCAAACGGGCTGTGTGCTAAATTCAAATTAGCTTCATAATGCTAACATCGCTCCATAAACTTTGCACTAACTGATGATGATAGCTGGTTCCTGAAGACAAGTTGTTTGAATCTGTTTGATTCATTTGAATCGGTTTGATTCATTAGAATCTGAGTCATTTCAATCAGTTCAGGTAAGTTGTTCGGATTCGTACACGGACTCATTTGTGTTGAACGAGCTCGCTTGGGAATGATTAATGTTACTGAGTCAACTGATTCACTGAAAGAGAGCGGAGTGAACTCGTCATGACCAAAACAGTTATAAATCATCAATAAGTGAAGTTGGTCATTTCCAAAAGATTCACTGAGTCAAATACTGAGGGAATCTCAGTCATGACTAAAACAGAAACAGGCCATAAATAAGTAAAGTCGATCATGTCCGAAAGATTCGCTAACCCACTGATCCACTGAATGAGAGAGGAGTGAGTCTCAGTCATGACTGAAATGATTCACTGATTCAAAGAGAACAGATTAGTTCTTCAAACTTCCAATTTGACTTTCATGGATGTTTAAGAAAGACCAAATAAAGCACATAACTTAAAATAAATGACAAAAGGATTTGATGATTCAAATACTGACAATGGAGCAAGTCTTGGTCATGAATGAAAGAGTCAAATTCTGATCCACTGAATGGCAGAGGAGCAAATTTCAATATTGACCAAAGATTCTCTGACTCAAATACCGATCTGCTGATCATGACAGGAACGAATCTCAGTCATGGCTAAAAGATTCAGTGAAATACTTCTTCAGTGAACAAGACAGGAACAAATCTCAGTCATGACTAAAAGATTTGCTGATTCAAATACTGATCTGCTGACCAAGACAAAAGCAAACCTCAGTCTGGACTAAAAGATTCATTGAGTCAAATACTGATTCACTGAACAAGACAAGAGCAAATCTCGGTCATGACTAAAAGATTCGCTGATTCAAATACTGATCCACTGACCAAGACAAGAGTGAATCTCAGTCATGGCTAAAAGATTCAATGAGTCAAATACTGATTCACTGAACAAGACAGGAACAAATCTCGGTCATGACTAAAAGATTCAATGAGTCAAACACTGATTCACTGAACAACACAGGAACAAATCTCAGTCATGACTAAAAGATTCGCTGATTCAAATACTGATCTGCTAACCAAGACAAAATCAAATCTCAGTCTGGACTAAAAGATTCGCTGATTCAAATACTGATCTGCTAACCAAGACAAAATCAAATCTCAGTCTGGACTAAAAGATTCGCTGAGTCAAATACTGATCCGCTGACCAAGACAAGAGCGAATCTCAGTCATGACTAAAAGATGATTCAAATACTGATCCTTTTATCAAGCAAGACTTGACTCTCAATCATTTTTATAATAGTATAAACCTGTGATTTGCAGCTACACTACTGTCAGAGCTGCAGTTATAGAAAACTAAATCAACACCTCAACCTTCTGACCAGAATCAGAATCTAGAATTGACTGTATAAAGGATAAAGGACAATCCTGGTCCTTAATATTCTTGTCCTTTATATCAGGACGTTGAGTTCCTAATATTGTCCTAATGAGGTGATATAATGAACCACAGGCTCATGAAGGTTTCATTTATGTGACCTTTGGTTTTACTCTACTGCAGAAGAGATTAGATGGAGAGGCCAACATTAAGATTAATAAAGACGGCGGGATTTATATCCGACATTACAGACAGACGCTCTGTGATAATGAACACCTCATTACGCCCAGCTCAATGACCACGGCATAATAACCAAACTTCAGTTCCTTATTAAGCTAAAAGATTAAATTAATTTTAGATAGCGGATTTAAAAAGGAAGCTCTTACCAGGATAACGATTAACACTTTGATGTGTTTATTCGTGTGTGTCGTCCCCCTCCCCCCATCATTTGAGGTCCTACAGTACATCTCTTTTCAAGATGCTTTGTTTTTCTCCCACCGGTAAGCAAGTTTTCAGTGCGTGTCATTTCTCTTTACTAACCGCAGACGGAGATGAAGATTTGGCGCTGGTTAGGACACCCTGCTGGGAGAAGCAGAGCCAATATCTCCGGCTCAACCAGAGCACGATGCTGCTAATGTCATTCCGGTTTAAAATAAAGTCGGACGCGAGAGATTCCAGTCCCGGCGAGGGAAACGAGTCGCGCTCTCAAATGCAATTTCATCAGCTTGCTCAGTCAGTGGAAAGCTGGAGGCTCTACCAGCCAAGAAACATTACACATGACATCATTCCTCCATCCGTCCATGCAAACGCTCGAGTGTGTGGAACGCAGAAGGAATGCTGAGTGTGGAAAACACGGCGCGCTGTTTAAATTCATGGAATTGTGCAGGACATAAAAACGACTATAAACGAACGCGTGGCGGATTCTGAACACCGAGCTGTTTGTGATCGGATCACTGGGAGAACATGTTCGGCACCATGATGGATGGAGTTGGAAAAAAACTGCTTTGAGGAAGGACAGTGGAGCGATGCGAGCTATCCGTATCAGACCGTTAGCTCGTGTGTACGTGTACGGCGCTTAGCACTCACCTTAAATGATTGTGCTCGCTCGTTGCAGGTTCAAAAAAGGTGACTTGTTAGCACGTATTAGCGAAGAAAATTGAACGAAACGGTTCTGCGCGCTCTTTCGCAGTGGTGTTTATTGGTAAACGAGAGCTATTAGCTGTACTCATGTTCGACGTCCTGACGACGTGACACGACTCGTCTCGGCCCGAGTCTGCGGAAAATCTGCGGTGATGCTGAAAAATGTCAAGCTCCTGCGAAGTTTCCTTGATTTTGCGTTCATTTCTATCACCATCACAAAATCCTGGAGGGACTGTGAGCCCAGTTTACGTTCGTGGGTGCGTTTATGACGTGAGACGTGAGACGTGACGTGAGACGACACCAAGAAGAAACTGCAGGTTGCACGTCACTCTCCGAACCCACTCAGCTGGTTTAGAGTCACATCAGAAGCGTATTCCGGCTCAAACAGGCTGATTCAGACTCCATGGATTTGAACACGGAGGAAATAAATCACAGACGTTGCCGGAGACATCCGGTCCTCCGTCCGAGGAAGCAGGAAGGCTCATTTGAGCTGTAATGACGGTGATGTCTAGGACACGAGCTTCCGTGCTGCGCACGCGCAGTTTCAGAATCGATTATTTCCATTCGAACGCGTTTTGAGAACTGTTACATCCTTATACAAGAGTAATCTCCAGCACCTCTGACTCAGTTATGATTGGCTGGTTTAATTTTGATTGACAGGCGAGAGAGTAACGCTAGTAAACGACAGTTACGCTGTCTCCCAGCACTGATCTTCTGGGTTTAGTCCGTTCTTCACAGGTCCTGCACTCCAGTTCTCGGACATCAGCGCTCCGGGTCGGTTTTTTTTCTGCAGTTGTTGGAAACCAGACAATTTTTTACGTTTCACGTTTCCTTTTCGAGTCATTCGTGACGTGACCTCGAGTGAGACGAAGCCACTTCCTGGACAGAACGTCCAACTTATCATCATCATCTGACCTTGCCTTTGACCTCGGGAGCGTGTCCTAATTCCGGGAACGTCTTTGAGCCTGCCGTTTACCTTGAGCTTCATAAATATATATTATGCTCGACCGCGAGTTCATCCGTCCACCTCTCGACACGCGACAAGTTCCTCGTCCCCAAAACAGATGGGGAGAGACGGCGAGTGACAGAGGGGACAAATTTCATTTCACCGCCAGGCGCTTTTTCAATTTCTACTGCCCTCGGCTGCTCACGTCTCTTGACCCTCGGGGAGTGTGTGTGGTGTGTGCGCGTGTGTGCGTGTGTGTGTGTGTGCGTGTGTGCGCGCGTGCATAACCTCGGCTCAGATGTCCAAATTGCTCAATGTAAATTGTGGCGTGTCTGACGGAGTTCATTTATCAGAGCGCTGTGAGGAGTCAGAATTTGTCATTTAGATGGAGTAGAGAGTATCAACACACACACACACACACACACACACACACACACACACACAGCAATCATCATTACCTGCAATGCTAACACCATCTGCACCATCTGAAGCTGCTGAAACCAGACATCTGATCAAGTGCAGTTGTTTTTTTTAAATATTTCGTATAACAGCACGTGCGCACGTGTTTTACTCGTCTTATACCACAGCAATTGATCAAACAATGACTTTTTATTTTTAATCCAAGTGCATTAATGAATAAAAATCTTCTGACCAATCAGAACTGAGAGTTCCGCAGAGCTGTGGTACTGAATTAATACTAAATATTAGCAGTGCCTTGAAATAACAGGGTGAAGGATCGGCTCGGAGAGCTCCAGAGATCGGATCAACTCCACTTCCCCCAGAACGATCCAAACGACACAATCTGGACGGAGCGCTGCTCTTGTTCTCCGCTGGAGGACTTTCACCGTCCACCATAAACACTTTATTATCTCTTCCTCCTTCCATCAAGCTCCCGCAGTAGCATATTAATGCCGTTCGCAATTATATTATTACTCTAAATCAGGTTTAACACAGACAGGATCATTTCCTGGTTTACTGCCTTCGTGAGGTGAAAGTCACAGGAGATATTAGAGGACAAAAAATAAATAAATCAGGACATACTGATTGTAAACGTCCCTGTTTAGGGACGACACGAAAAAAAAAAAATCATTTTTTGTTTTAGGAAAAAAATAAAAAAAGTCACCAAAATGACGTAAACGTGTTTCTGTGAGCTGCGAAAGAAACAAGATGGCGGTTTTTAACGCCGGATCATTTCGCATTTTATTGATTTTTATTCCGCTCGAATCCTGTTGGCCAGCCTTGAACGTCTAAACCGTTACAATTCATCTTTTCAATAATTCAAAAAATACCTACGCGACATTTTCTATGCAAAACCAACGGCCTAGAAAACTTCTCACCTTTACTCATGAATATGCAAATTAACAAAACAAACCCTGCCCCTTTTGGTCGTTCATGAACATCCGTCAACTGTTTAAAAATTTTTTTTACGAACATTTCGTTACCGTTAAATCCGTCGAAACACCATAAAAATAACTTTCAGCATGATAAACAAATAGTTTTATGGTTCAAACGGACCTGCGAGCATTAGTTCAGAACATGTTCGGATCTGCTGTACGAATATAAATAAACATGCGATTCTGAATAAAAACCTGTAACGCTGAATGAATTGTTTTCAAGTCTACATTTTATTATTTAACTTTCTTTTCGCTAGTTTTTGCTAGACGGACGATCCTTTTAGCTAGTTTGTAAGTTAGCTAAAAATTTGCTAGCTCATCTGATTCCATAAATACATATTTTTTTTTTTTAAAAAAAAGGATACAAACAAATTAGCGCATACATCAGTTCAGCTACCCGCTATCGAGAGGTTTTAGCGCCGCGCCTGAGCGCCCGGCTGGTCACGTGACGTAGGTGTCGAATTGACGTTAAATGAAATTTGTAGTGTCGAGCTTTCCCGAAAGTCCGCTCGTTACTTAACTTTAATAAAAGCTGCTTTAAAATCACAGAGTATAAGAATCCCGGGTCTGATCTTCTCGCTAGTCCACAGCCCGCAAGGCATTGTGGGTAACACTTCAATCTCTGTGATTTAACTCATCACCTAAAAGCAGCGTATTGATTTTTCCGTAACGGCTTCAGAAATGTGGGAAACTTTCAGCAGGGCAATTAAAAGAGTGCACAGTTACAGATGTGCGTCGCGTGAAGTTTTTTGAAAAAACAAAAACGAACGTAAACAATGAAACGGTTACCAACATTCAGTGGGACGTTATTACATTACGTTACGTTACGTTACATTGACGGAATTTTAAAAAATTACATTTTTTAAAAAAAAGCTAGACCTGGGGTATATTAAAACAAACGTTTGTTATAAAAAAAATTGACAGTGGCATATTCAAGTATTAATAATCCTCATTTCTGATTGGCTGGAATGTGTCCGTATTGTACAATTATATACGTATCGAACTTAATTAGAATATAAGGGAAAAAACTGTCGAGTTTCTAAATCAGTGCTGAATATAACAGTTGTAAGAGAATGTAATTCTCTAATCTGTCATGGATTCATCCTTCACGTTATGGTTTCCATGACGACAAAAGCCATGCGCTGATGTTTTTGTTGTAGTCCTGTCTCCAGCCACACCAGTTCGCTACTCTACTGTGTTCTCCTGTTCCGTGTTTAGTCCTCGATTTATTTTGTCTAGTTGGTCTACTTCGATTTGTTTTGTCTATGCCCATGATGACCTTGTCTGTCTGTGTTTTGTCCCCCGACATGGATTATGATTTCGGGATCACCCGAGATCAAGTAAATCCCTAGATCAAGTTTAATCGCTAGCCTGACTCACCACGTGTTACAATCCGATTGATCAGAGGGCGTTGATTAATTTTCTAGACCGGCTGCTCTGACAGTAACGCAGCTGAAAATCACAGGTTTATATCGACGCACTGGTTCGAATCGTTTCTATAGCAACAGCTAGTTCACAGGGGCGTCACATAAAAGCCAGCGCTGTAAGTTTTTGTGACGCTTTCAGGACAGAGGAGTTTACGCCTCGCAGTTTTTGCTTCCCCCCCGTAACAAAACGCAACTACGACGATCTTCTGGTTTCTCTGAACATCAACACGGTTGTTGGTTCTAAACTTTAAACCGCACTGAAAAGCTGCTTGTGTGTGCATTTCGCACCGTGACTGCAAGTCTAATATTCCTGTAATATCTCGGAAATAAACCGCCGCAAGCGACTTTATTAGAGGAATAATTTCAGGACCTGCGATCCGTCGACTGAATAATTAAGCATTTTAAACCCGTTACGGAGTCGTTAAAGCCAAAATGCAGGCTGGGAAATGAGAGGAGGTAAATTAAAGCGAAAGGAAACGTGTCCGAAGTCGGCGAGCTGAAACCGCGTGTGATTCGGTGAATCATGAGGTTCAGCCCGTAGGAAGTGGATATAATTATTACAGAACGCGCTACAGGCTGCATACATTTGCATGATCTGGATGACAAATGGACCTTTTAGTGCATGTCACAGGATCGTCATCGGGGAAAAGTGTGTGTGTATGTGTGTGTGTGTGTGTGTGTGTGTGTGTGTGTGTGTGCACGAATCCACTCCCTCGTCCACGTCGTAATTACATCAAACTGTGGAATTAGTGTTTCTCTGCAGGCATCGTTTCAATTCCTCACTCTCTACTCTGTAGATAAAGCACAGAGCAACTCTATAAATCCACCCGGCTCGGCTTTCACGCCACTCGTCCTGCACACATCGAGTAAATCGGTGAAATTAAAGCCTGGCTGGAAGACAGGAAGTGGAAATGGCTCGTTTTCGGCAGCAGTCATGCAACAGGAAAACGGTCAAGAACCTGGATTTCTGAAACGGAGAAAACATCACCGCCATTTCTGGGTGTTTTTTTTCATGTAATGATCGATTATCATCTTTTCGGTGGCAGTTAGGGTTCGGATTCAGGGTTCTAAGGTTCAGGGTTTGGAGATACAGAATTCTGAGCTTCAGGGTTCGGATTCAGGGTTCTAAGTTTCAGGGTTCTGAGTTTCAAGGTTCTAAGGTTCAGGGTTCTAAGGTTCAGGGTTTGGAGATACAGAATTCTGAGACTCAGGGTTCGGAGGTTCAGGGTTCTGGGTTCTAAGATTCAGGGTTCTTGCATGGGTCTGGAACACTTGCATCAAGTGAAGAGTATGTCAAAGTAAAAGCACTGTCCTAAATGTAAAAAAATAAAAAAGTGAAAAACTAGTCATGTGCAACACGACATCAAAATAAATTAACAGCATTAAAATAAATTAACAGTGACAAATGAATCATGTCAAAGCCCCCATGTGATCGTGCACAAAATCACGTGAAAATAAACGAATGGCGCAACAACAACAAAAAAAACGTGAAAAATGAATCAAATCCAAAAAAATATTACATAAAAATTACCGTGTTGTGTAAAAAAATGGAAAAAAATTCAAATATGTGAAAATATGACTGAAAATAAATGGCACGTAATAATCTCGTTAAAACATTCACTACTACATTGAGTGGCTTAGTTAGCGTTATTGTTAGCCTCCCTAGCATGCTAGCTAACATGAGGTAAACGACTGAACTTGTAACTATAGATATTTTGTAAACGCTGACACCATGCTAGTCGTTTTGCTAATTACTTTTTGTGATGTTACGTTATACTTTATGCTCAGAAGTTTACGCTTTTCTTCTGGTGAGGTTTTTATATATATACAGCGACCCCCAAAGAACGATTGTTTGTTTCACCGTTTTTTTTTTTTTTTTAATTTGCATGCGTCCACCCTGCTGCGGTGTGCGTCCGGCTCGGTGGAGACACACACAGACAATTTCCATGGCCATTTTCTCAAATCCCAACGCGGTACACGGCATTCTGGCGGTCTACTCCTTCTGACATGGATGCGATTTGTTTTCCATTTCTTGGTGAAAATCAACTTTTCACTCGCTCTTGAAAAAAAAAAAACAACAAAAAAAAAAACAAAACCTCATTTTCTTGGCGCGCTCGCCCGTCAAGTGTGATGACTTTAAAATGGCCGAAGCATTCAAGGCAGAACAAGTGACGGGTGATTTACCGTAGTGTCTGAGCAGGAAAAACACACACACACACACACACACACACACACACACACTTGTAAGTGCTGCCTCATTAAATAATCAGTCTGGACTGTTAATTGAGAACAACAATAACAGCGTTCTGAAGGTCAGGTGTGAGTAATAGTGTTGTTCATAACTCTCAGTGAATTATTGAGGTCATAATTGACTTGATTAATGAATTTATCATGAATATTCATAATTGTAATTATACCGACAAATTAGTTTAGGCGCATATATAATTAACGGGACGGAATAAATACATTTTAAAAATCGGCCGCGTTCAATCTCGCACTCGTTATTTAGAAAGAAGGACCTTTCAGTGGAAATTGAGATGATCGGTGAACGAAATGGAAATTTCCAGAAACGATCCAAAGCCGTGACGTTGCGGTATAAAGAGCGGACGACGTCACGGGTTCCCCGGTTTTCGGTTGTCCCTCTTTGGGAATCCTTACAGGTTCTATCTAGACTCCTACCTGGAACCCTTTCTGGAATCCTTTTGTGGACGCTAGGACACCTTAACTATCCATTGAACCCTGACCTAAATATTAATAAGACGATAACGTTCGATCATTTGGAGTGTACAGCTGACACTTAGCCAAGTAATACAGAAAGAAAAGACAATGGTTCTTCGACGTTTCTTAGCGTTTGCAGTTCGACGTTTTAAAGCGAGTTAAGGGTTTGGAAAGTGTTTGATTTCACTCAGACGCAAAACAACAGCTTAAAATGTATAAAGGACAACCTCTCCTCATGACACACTCGTGTTTCCTCCCAGAACACGTCGGCCAGAGTAAATGAAAAATACATTTCATCTCACTCTGCACCGTCGGTCAATTACGGGAGCACTGCCGACGAAAAATGGCGGTTCTCAGCTATGTACACGGTGGGCGGAGCCTTCAGTGCGCTCGTCCTAATACGTCAACGTTTCTATAGTAAAGGCTCATTCACAGGAGCGTGTCGACTAAACAAAAACAAATAAACCCTCCAGTAAGGGGATTCACGAACGCCGAACTTGTGCTGCTTGTGCACTCATTGTGATCTTTCGAACGCGAGCGTCGTGTTCGTTTCGATTTCCTCGACGGGTTTGATGTCCGTCGCGGGACGCCGAGTTTATCTACAAACCAATCGTTCGCTCTGGAGACGTGACACGTATCCAAACATCATGTGTCCTACCTTAACCACGTTAGTACAAATGCAATCAATTTTAATATCCACGGGTTTTTTTTCAAGCTGTGAGGAAAACCCACGGTGAGTGATGACTAATTTGCACAACACCTGACAAGGTGAATTAAGACAAGGGCTTTTTTTTTTTTTTGTGATGCATGATCCTCTCGCAGGTGTAATTAACCTTCCAGCTGCACTAATTAATTCGATTCCAACAAGGTCAAGCTCTTTAATTTGAACAATTAAGCTCCTTCCTGGTTTGCGAGAGTAACTTAGTTAGCATGTTGTTTCAATAATCCAGAAATGAGTGTAAGTAGGGGGGCAGCACGGTTGGCACACGGTGCGATCAGAGAGTTCCATCTTCATCCATCTGCCCAAGGGAGTCGACGAAATAAGAGCGATATTGCAGAAAATGAGATGCTGGCACGGACGCTTTCGAGTTTGATAGTGTTTGGAGTGTCTCCGGCCTGCTGCACCATCAGGGTAATGAAGCAGTTGGGCACAACAGTTGGGCAAGAACGGTACTAATAACTACGTATCGTCTACAACAGCACCCCCTTCAAGACCTAACCCATTCCTGTCTAATAGCGCGTAACACGCCAAATGCGACTGCCAACTGTTTCTTGGGCTGCGTCCCAATTTGGCCCCAATACAACACTGAAACGTGACATAAAGCCTCCATTGCGGAATCGTTAGCGGTGCCGTGTTTTTATTTTGCGCACATCTCAGAACGCCCTAGGGTTAAAAGAACGCCCCTGCTTTTCTACGGATTCTTTTAGTCGGAATCGTCCATCAAGGCTACCAAAAAAAAAAAAAAAAAAAAAACAAGCTTAAATTATGAAAGAATCCCATGAATACGCCATCCACCATCCACTTCCTTTTCAGACCTGACCGGCACACAAAATGACCCGATGTGAAGATGTGAAGGGCTGATATCACGGCCGAGGGTAAGCAAGCGCGCATCCTTCTTTACATTCCGGCCGTAATGTTGCCTTTCACGGCGAGATTTATCATACGATATTCCGTCTCAGGACAACACGGGCGGTAAAGCGCTTCTTTTATGAACCCGGCATAAATAAACCTGCAACGTTGCTTGGTATTCAGCACGTAAAAGACACCGAAGAGAAGAAGAAGAAGAAGAAGAAGAAGAAGAAGAAGAAGAAGAAGAAGAAGACAGTCCCGGACACAATTTACAACAGATGGTTATTTATATATTTCCAGGAGCACATTTTATTAGAAGAAGTGCAGCAAGACAAATGAGACCCTGCAGATCTGTGGGTTAATTAGCTCATTACGTATTCATTTTATATCTTCCTTGGCAGAGAGAGCGAGAGAGAAGGAGAGAGATGCCACCATCATTCCCCCTACCTTATTAAACACTACTTTAACAAAACCGGGAAGATGGATTTGCACGTCCGGTCTTCTATTACAAAAGAGGAAGAGTCCCACAAGACTAATGTACAGATTTGCACAAGAAACACTGCGTTATCTAATTAGCATGATGCTAACATGTAGGTAGCGCACACACGAAGAGATTAATGAAATGCTTAAAACCAAACACGATTCTGAGAGAGGCATGTTCATCAGCGAGGACTAACAAACCGCCTGCACGGCATACACGCGAATACACTGCATAATATATTAAAGGCCACTGCTGCTAACAACGTCGCGCTAACAAACACGATGACGGGTTGACTCACGGCGGAGGGAGAAAATTAGAAACACCACACAATAAACACCACAGAAGGTTTGATGCCAGATGGGGCAGCTACAATTTGCCTTTTGTTTGTTTAAGGTCCTGAGAGTAAGTTCCGTTTTTTTGTTGTTTTTTGTTTTTTAAAAAGACCATTCAGGACCAGACAAAAAAGCTAGTACCAAAACACACTTGATTCACTTCCTCATTAGTGTTCACTTGGAAGTGGACTGAGACCACCTCACCCGAGTGTGTTCTCATCTACCTGTCTAGTGTGGTGTATGGTCCCTAGTCTGAGAACCCTTCAAGATTCCTTGTAGAAACCTTTAATGTATGATTCTACATCAAACCTTCGAGGGTTCTCCCTCAGGGAGGAACACTTTGGCCATTTCCACTAATCATGCCCTTCAAAACCATCCATCCATCCATCCATCCATCCATCTTCATCACGGGGGAACCTGGAGCCAATCCCAGGGAGCATCGGGGACAGGGTGCCAGACCATCGCAGGGCACAATCACATACACATTCATACACTACGGACACTTTGGACATGCCAATCATCCAACCATGCATGTCTTTGGACTAGGGGAGGAAACCGGGGGAAACCCCCACAGCACGGGGAGATGGTGGGAATCGAACCCCAGACCCTGGAGGTGTGAGGCGAACGTGCTAACCACTAAGCCACCGTGCGCCCCCCTTCAAAACCCTGGAGGTTAAATCCAGTTCTTCGATTTGCCCCAGTGTGAGACCCCTTAAATACACTTTGTAGAACCACTGGTGTATGGTTCTACATATGACCTTCAAGAGTTCTCTTCGAGGGACTAACAGAAGAACCGTTCACTCCTTATAGAACGTACACTTTTGGCCATTTCCATTTCAAACCTCAAAACCCTGGCGGTTAGATCTAATTCTTTGGTTTGTTCCAGTCTGAGAACCCATAGATATTTGCTGTCGAACCTTTGGTATAAGGTCCTACGTTGAACGTTTTACCATTTCTCCCTGAGGGAAAAACAGAAGAACCATTCACTTCTTCTAAAGTGGCCCTTTCCTTTACAAACATCAAAACCAAGGAGTTTAGATCGGATTCTTTGGTTCTTCCCTGTTTGAGAACCCGTAAAGATACTCTGTAGAACATTTGACATGTGATTCTACACAGAAGCTTCAAGGGTTCTTCCTCGGGGACAAACCGAAGAGCCGTCCACTTCTTCTATTCTGGCCAGTTTCGCTAATCATGTCAAAACCCTGCACCCAGTGTGAGAACCCTTAAAGATTTATCGGAGAACCTGACATCACAGTTTCTCGCAGCTTAGAGGAAGCCAAGAACGTTCACGTCTCTGAACCTGCTAGAGTTTTCTCGCAGGCATGAGGCAAACGCGGACTGAAGGAGGAAACATCGTTGTGTGCGCTCGACTCAGCTATGTTCTTTAGCGTTCGCGTTAAACTGAGAGCTCTATTGATTCAGTAAAGCTAAGCCAAGCAAGATATTTTAAGAAGGCCAGCAGGAGCTGGGGGTCACACGGCCCTTAGAGACTTTTCCATTTTTTTTTTTTGTGGAGACCATTTTTGTGCACCCTTAAAACACGACTTCAATATATTTGACTCTTATCGACATAATGTTATGCACTGTCGGGGAATAATACGACTCGGAACAAGTATTAATTTGCTGAGAAGAGCGTTTTTTTTCCCCCCTCGGTTTCCTTTAAAAGGTCAGTCCACTGTAAAATAAACAAATTGCTTTAATAAATAGAAACACACACACACACACACACGCACACACACACACACACACGCTATGTGCTGTGCTCTCCATCTCACCATCTGCCAAATATGTATTGATTTCCATGCATATTTATTACAGCGCAGGTCCTCAGAGATTTCCAGGGAATTGAGGTTTCGCGGTTTACGAATTGTAAAAGCAGGGCTGCCGTTGCTTTAAGCCGGGAACCAGGATGACCCCGAGGCCAAAGCGCTTTTCCTCCACAGAGAACACTCCTTCCTTTGAATTCCAGCACAGCCCTGTGACTCTTCTCTCTGGCTGATTTTATTTCAGATAAATTCTCCACGCCTGCAGATGCCGGAAGCTCCTGGTAGTCCTGAAGCCAGAGCCATCATTCGTCGTCCAGCTTTCCCCCCGCTAGCTGAGATCACTCATCCGTGATAAGACGGCTGTAACCAGCCATTTTCGGTAACATATTTGTTTACGTCCCTGGCCGGTGTACGAGGAAGACATGAACGCAATCTTTCAGTCCTGACTTATTTCATTTCTCTCGCTTATCAGTTCCAGGTAGTGTAGATCTGGAACTCCAGCAGTTATTGGAAAAGGACTTCTCCCAGCGAGTGGTCAGAGAGAAGAACCAATACCCAACTTCTGATCGAAAAAACGTCTCAAACTCCATATGAAGTTCACAAAATTCCAAAAGATACAGACTCCTGGAGGATTATTATTCTCCACGTAGTGACGATTTAATACTGAAATTTCACACACCTTATTTTCAGACCACAGATCTCATTATAGATGTTCAGAAAGTTGACGGACATACTGGATAAGCCCTATGTAGAACCACTGTTGAAGAGCGTTTGAACATATTCATGCTCTAAAGTTGCTAAGGAAAAGGTCTGTTCATTGTTCCCGTGTAATGATCGTTTAGTTCCTTCAGCCTCGAAGATCTGAAGTGGCAACCTCTCATAACGATGATTGCTGGAGAGAACCTCCTGGGTTTTGCTTTGCATGCTGTCTGGTCCAATAATTTAATGGCGCACGAAGATGGTTTAATCCAACCATCCGTAGCGAGTATCTCTCCAGAGATGAAGGACCTACGCGAGCATGGATTGATCTCGCCTTAACGCTTCAGAAGCCTTTTGGTTTTCTTCAGTCTCTTCATCGAGTCTGAGGAACACGAAGCTGAAAGCGTTGATATGGTGGAGGCAATCAGACATGTAGAACAGTCAGATATATGGAGGGGGAAAAAACACAAGGCAGATCTGGTTCTCCATGTTTCTTCAAGGAACATCCAGATGTGTGTGTGTGTGTGTGTGGTGGAGATTTGTAGTTGAGCATCAGGGTGTTTTATCAGGATGGAAGATTACGTGGCTTGCAATACCTCCTACGGGCCGAGTGATTTATGGCGTCGAGGAAGTCTGAGTTGATCCACGGCGAATTAAAGGTTTCCAAGGAAAGTTGTTATCTGGGAAAGAAACCCTCTTCTGGCACACACACTTTCTCTCTCACGCGCGCAAACATGTCAGCCAGCATTTGATTTATGGCGTGTCATATCAGATGGTGGAAACGCCCAGGGACTGGGTCTGAGGTATGAGCGCCTTTCAGTAGGGGGTAGAGGAAGAATAAATGAAGTCCCTGAGTTACGATGAGACGGCTCGCATCATTATCAAGCGTCCCGGGCCACGTCCGCACGCTGCGTACGAAATCCTGATGATTCTGTCAAAGGCACGCTAGTTAATGTTGCCAGCTAAGCATATTGGCCTTGTGTTTTGACGGCTGCAGACGCACCGAGCCTTCATAAAAAAATAATAAAAAAAACTTCTGTTGACAAGTCATTACTGGGGAATGAGCTTCAGTGTTCCTGAAATGACAAGCGAAATAAGTTGTGTTATTCTCTCGCAATATATATGCGTGAATGCAATATGAGCTGGAGAGAAAGTAGAGAAGGAGAAAATATGAAAATCGCAGACAGGTGTGTTGAAAAAGAAAAGCAGACGTCTAGATTTATTTCCCAGCTTCTGGCGTACGCAAAGTCCTAGAATAATTAACGTTACACTGCGTGTAATCAAAATTCCTCTGCAGCCGTCATCATTGTGGTCGCCTGTGAGAACGATTACGACACGCGTGTCGTTAGCGCGACACAACAGGAAGGACGGGACGCTCGTCAAAGCAACGTTGAACCCTCCAGACATCTTCTGAGCATTAAATATTGAGCATGCAGTTCTGCAAATCCGAACGTATCGCAAGTCCTAGCTAAATAGCTAAACCTTCTTCTACAGCGAAAACGTAAACTTTAAACTATAAACTGGTAGAATGTAAAGTGCGCCGTGTCATACTTCCTGTTGGAAAACAGGAACTCTATTGTTTATGATGTATTTATGATAATACGCAGTACGTAACATATACAGGACATTTTTGCAGAAACCGTGATGTTAGTGCAGTTGCAGGGTTTGTTTTTATTGGTCATCATAAAGCCTGTTTTTATTTTGTCGCACAGACCTGGAAATCCAGCAAGTCATCGGTCAGAGTCACGGTTAAAGCTTTAAAACAAAGTGTGTTTCAAAAGCTGACATTTAAAACTCAAAGCTAAAACCCTTATCGTGACTCGGTGTCTCCAGACGATCGTTATTCCTGCGCTTAAGAAGTTCTCCCGTGAATCTGAAATGCAAATCAGATGTTAATGCGGCAGTGAGTTCACACCTGAAAGTGTCCCATCATGCCAGGGGTCACCAACAAATTGGACAAAGCCTCCAGAGTAAACAGCCCTCCATGCCTCATTAGGAGTCGAGCAGGTTCACTCTGGCAGATGAAACGGATCAACTTGCAGCTCGGCGGAAAACGCAGGAAGAGTTCAAAAACCGCCGGCGTGTGATTTCCTAATTATTCTCATTTTCCTGCTTTAATTTGCATCTCGTTATCGTCCGAGGTTGTTTATTAAAATGGAGGAGAAGGTCGTTTGGACAGAACGGTGTTAGTTACAGGACAGGAGGGAAAATTACCCCGGGTTAGAACAACACGAAGGGAAAAACTAACAGAAATTTTGAAGGGGGGGGCGGGGTTAGGGGGTGACAGAAGGGTTTTAAAGGTTCTTTCAGTGGTTAGGAGTTGTAGCTTCGTAGAACTTCATGGTTCTCTTAAAGAGATCTGGATTGAATACTGAACCTTTCTCCTAAAATGTGTCTAACAGAAAAAATGTCAAATATATTTTTTCAATTGTTAAACTATAACTTCCTGTTTCACAGGGGTATAAATATGAAGTGACACACAGGCCAAATTCCCTTAGTCGTTCATAACAATGGGTAAGAGCGAGGAATATAGCTGTGATGTGCGGCAAAAGGTTGTTGAGCTTCACAAAATTGGGTGTGTCTATAAGAAAATAGCACACGCATTGAAAACGCCCATTTCCACCATCAGGGCAATAATTAAGAAGTTCCAGTCCACTGGAAATGTTATGAATCGACCTGGAATTGGACGTGTGTCTGTATCGTCTCAACGCACTGTGAAGAGGACGGTTCGAGTGGATAAAACATCTCCAAGGATCACAGCTGGAGAACTGCAGAAGTTAGTTGTGTCTTGGGGTCAGAAAGTCTCCAAAACTACAATCTGAAGTCACCTACATCACCACAAGCTGTTTGGAAGGGGTTCAAGAAAAAAGTCTCTACTCTCATCCAAAAACAAACTCGAGCGTCTTCAGTGTGCAGACACTACTGGAACTTCAAATGGGATCGGGTTCTACGGTCAGATGAAACCAGAATAGAGCTTGCCACAATATATACCTCAAATAGAGAGGTAGCCATATGGAAAAGTACCTCATGCCCACGGTTAAATATGGAGGCGGATCTTTAATGTTTTGGGGCTGTTTTTCTGCCAGAGGAACTGGACAGTTTGTTAGGATACATGGCATCATGGACTCTATCAAATATCAACAGATATTAAATGAAAACCTGACTGCCTCTGCCAGAAAGATTCAAATGGGCCGTGGTTGGATCTTCCAGCAGGACAGTGATCCAAAACATCATCAAAATCAACACAAAAATGGTTTACTGACCACAAAATCAAGGTCCTGCCATGACCATCCCAGTCCCCTGACCTGAACCCCATAGAGAACCTGTGGGGTGAACTGAAGAGGAGAGTCCACCAGCGTGGACCTCGAAATGTGAAGGATCTGGAGAGGTTCTGTATGGAGGAACGGTCTCAGACCCCTCGCCATGTATTCTCCAACCTCATCAGGCGTTATAGGAGAAGACTCAGAGCTGTTATCTTGGCAAAGCGAGCTAGCACAAAGTACTGACTAAAAGGGTGCCAATAATTGTTGCACACCTATATTTATCAAAGATATTTTGGAATAAACCTGTGCTGTGTTTGTAATTGTTTGATGTCCATGAGAGCAGAGTAGTTTTTGTGAATTATTTGAACAAAAGATCGAAGTTTTTCACAGCCTTCCTTGCTCATATTTACCGAGGGTGCCAATATTAGTGGAGGGCACTGTATATAATTAGCTAGATATAGATACCCAAATACGCGTACCTATTTAATATATATCTTTAATGAATTTAATTCAGATAAAATGAGAAAAGGGGGAAAAAGAGACTGTAATGAACGATTAAGGGAAAACGTCATCAAAGTAAGCCTGTGATTATTTTCGTGTTTGCAGATGAACTTGTCGTTTTCACAGGAAGTGGACCAGAAGTAAAAATCAAATCAATCTCCAACACTTCACTAAACCCCAAACCCACACGTCCTGAGAGAGGAAACAGGAAGCAGGAATTCTGCAGGATTACACCAGCGTTAGCGGATTATTAGCTTCATTTCCATCTGACACACGAACGGATTAAAGGAGATGAAGATTTCCACTCACTGGTTTACACGCCATCGGATCAGCAGCTCACGCGGGGCACATCACGTGGGTCCAAAGCTCGAGAACTTCATCTGAAAACATTCGCAAACTTCAGTCACTCGTCCTGCAAACGGAAGGAAAACCAAACGAACGTGCTACGTTTATCCCTCTCATGCTGTTCTGGACCTGTAGCAAACTGATGCTAATTTTTTTTTTTTTTTTTTTTTAAAAAGCCTTTATTTAGTTAGCTTTAGAATAGACGTACAGCTACGAACGCTTTACGCTAAAACGTTTTTACGCCGTATAAAGAGAACGTTCCGATTCAAGTAGATGGAAGTACGGCGTGTTCAGATATCTTCCTGTATTTAAACATTTAAATCAGCGCCACAGGTCGAGAACTCGATGAACACCTCGTTAGCATAAATTACCACACCATTCGCTATTAGCTTAATGACACTGCTAGCTAGTTACTTCATGTGAGGAAACCTCAGACTCCTCAGATCACCGGCAGCGTCATTAGCAGTTCATGAGGAAACGGAAACAATGAACCAATGATAAACTAAACGATCAGCTGACGGCGACACGGCCACGGTAATTAAGCTTTAACGAGGATCCACAACGGATAGATCGGTGATTATCAGCGTGTCAGTGCTAGGTCAGCAGGGTTAGCGTCCATACCGTCGAAGGACAACGCAACAACCATCAGGTTTGTACAAATTTTCTCATGAAGCGGAGGAAATAAAGTGAAAACAACGAAACAGTCATAGGCTCTAAAGGGAAAAGGGAGTTAAAAAGGAAGAAAAATAAACAGGAAATTGATCTTCTAAATGTTTTTAAACAGTACAGTGAGGGGAAATGAAAAACGGATTAAGAGTAATACTTGAACAAATAGATTTTAAAAAATAAATAAATAAAAATTAAGGAACTTTTAAGAAAAACTAGGTTATAGGAAATAATTTCGGGCAAAAAAAAATATTTTAAAAACAAGTAAACATGAAAATAGGGAAAATGTCAATATTCCTTTATTAATTTAGCCATTATAATGAAATTATTATAATCTATCAAACTCAGGTGGGGTTTTTTTATTATTATTATTTTTTTTTTTAAACATATTACATTTTTTATTGTAACAGTCACCTCATCAGTCACGAACGTTTCGTCCTCCGAGGAAGTCCAAGCCGAACATCCGGCACGGATTTTAATCCTCATTTCCTCTCCGTCACGTGTGCAGCCGCGCGTGGCTAATTCACGTCACGGCAGAATGCTAAACGCCGCCGTATATTCGGAATCTGTCGACGTTAACGCGATTTCGTGTCCGTGTGTGTGTGAGAGAGATATTTAAATGCACGGCTCGAAGTCAACAAGTCACTCGCACCTCAGCGGGTCCTCTGGGACGCAGTGCGCTTTGAATAAACACGTCGTTAATTGTCACGTCGCAGCTGCAACCCCCCCCCCCCGACACGTTTGTTACGCAGACGTTGATCGATTTTCAACTGTTTTAATTCGCTTAACTACGTGACGTCCAATCAGCGTAAACACACTTCTTCCTCCTCTGTGGCTTGGGTTTTTACTTTGACACTACAGTCTACACACACACACACACACACACACACACACGCTCCAATTAAACGGATTAAAAATCTTTGTCTTTTTGTGTCAGGAAACAAATCTTAGATCAGTTTTAGCTATTTACAATCAACTATATATGATTATAACAAACTTTAAATAAATACTACATAATTACATGAATGTCGGCCATTTTGGCTCCGTCCTAAACGCTGTAATTCATATCCAATTAAAGTGCAGCGTCTGTAGCGTAACATTATTCTATAAACTCTACTGTAATGCTGTACAGTTATATACACTGATATATTACAACAACTACACACACACGCACACAGCTTCGATAAATAGAAAGCGCGCGAGGATGATCTAGTGGCTGGTGTTGGTGCGCGTCCAGCCGAGAGGTTCTCCATCACACTGATTGGACGCTGAATTAAAGAAGCTGCTCGCCGCTCGTCTTCTGTGCACGCCGGAGGATGATGGAGCTTCCGCCGCTGCCGTGATTTATGAGCTAAATGTTATATCACGTTCCTGAGAAAGGACAAATCATCAGAAGGGGAGACAAAAAAAAAAAGAGAGGAGAAATTACAGGCAGATATCAGCGCACGTCAGCGAACACCGCGATACGCGAGATGTTAAATTTACACTGTGTAACCGCAGAGTAGTTCTTATCGTTCCTCCTCTGCAGGATTAAAAATGTACTTTTATTATGACCGATTATTTGAGCGCGCGTGTGAAAATTGCGCACCGATATGTTTTTGATCGTTAAAAAAAAAAAAAAAAGTCCAGCCATTACTGGAACGTCGGCCATTTTGTTTTTTTGTCCTAAACGCTGTGATTCATATCCAGTTAAAAGTGCAGCGTCTGTAGCGCGACATTCTCTACAACTCTACCGTAATGTCAATATCAAAACGATCGTTAAACTTATCTCACGCTATCGAACGCGTAACGTAAAACCACGTGTACGGGTGAACTCGCCCGACAGGTGATCGTTCAGAGTGAATGCTTTGGGCCGAATAACAAACCATGGGTGTTTTTTTTTGTTTTTTTTTCCCCGCAAAAAAACCCCAGAAATAAATAATGAAAAGTCCTAGTGAGAACGGTCCGAGATTGAATTCCAGCGCGATAATTAAGAGTTACACGCTGATAAGAAACACGTCCAATTAAAAAGCGAGCGCTGACGTTAATTCATGCGGAATGTGAAAACCTTCCCGCGTTATTGTTTATTACGGGCACAGATCTCATCGCTAATAAAGCGGCGGCTCAGCGCGTGAGGTTTTAATCCGTGTCTTCATTCGGAGTAGCTGGAGGTGGCAATTTCATCAACTTCAGTGCGCTGATGTGGAGGAAACACACACACACACACAGAAAGAGTATACTGTAAATATAAAGTAAAAATAACAAGCGTATAAAAGGTGCACTCTGATGTGTGTGAGGATACGATACGATACGATAATACTTACGACAAATAATACTGACGTTATACTGTAGCAGCTATAAACAGCCAATCCCTTCCTGGCCTCGCTTTTTTCCCCACTCACGGAGTTAAGAAGAAGAAGAAAAAAAAACATCGTATTGTTTTTACTGAGAAACCGCAAAGCGTTGTCGTAAAGATGTCGGAAAACGTAAAGTTACAGCTTTACCTCGGACTATTACGGAGCGGCGACACCGGAGCCTCCTTCCGCGTTCTGCACTGTATCAACGATGGCACGCGGTTTTCCCCGAGCCGTCACTATAGAAACGATGACGTGTTAGAACGAGTGCGTTAATATACAGCTGCTGTTATCGGAAACGAATCATGAAGCCCAAACCCACCGAGTTCTCCTCGATTAAGACGTATAAAGAAATGCACAAACTGTGTGTATATACACTGTTCTGTACAGTATAGTGCGTACACTCTTACTGGTTCTTCAGTTGGCCCTATGGGGAAACCCTTAAAGGTTCTACGTAGGACAGAGTGCTCCCCTATCATCTATTGGAAGATATTCACCCTAATTTATCCGACGAACCCATAATTAACCCTTTTAAAAAAAAATCCAGAACCCTTATGTTTCCTTTTATTGTCTCTTTAGAGGAACCCTTAAAGATTCCATGGGCTCCAAACAGAACCCGTTTATGGACGCTAGCTAATCCTCAACTACTCACCTAACCCTTAAACATAGAGTGTACTCGCCTAGAAAATGCAGAACCCTAAAACTGTCTTCGAATTGGGATCCCTTAACATTCCCACATAAAATCCTACAACAGAGGGGTTTTTTTTTTCTAAAAATGAAGAAAAAAAGTTCAAAATAGAACCTGTTTTTGTTTTTTTTTGGAAGCTTAGAAAATGTGGAACCCCACAACAGAGTGTTTCTCTATCGGAAAAGGTTCCTTTAGGATGCTACGACCATTTAATTATCCAATGAACCCTTTAAGAACTCTAGAAGAACCCTTTTTCACTTATTATACTCGCAAGAAAATTCCAAACCCGTACAGATTCCACACTTGTCCATCTTTAGAAAAGTACGAACCCTTAATTATCCAATTAGCCCTTAAAGAACCCTTGAACCCCTCGCAACACCAAAAAGGGTACACCCTTGGAAATGCGGAACTGTCGAAATGTAACGTCTTCTTATGAGAAAGGATTCCAAATAGAAGCTAGGAACCATTAACTAGCATCAGAACCCTTAAAGAACCTTCAATATAACTCCCTTTAATTTTTATTTATTTATTTATTTATTTAAAAGTGTACAGTCTTAAACAATTTTGAAACCTCTGGGATTCTTTGTAGAACTCACAAACGAAGTGTTTTCTTCTCAAGGGTTCCAAGTACAAAACCATTTAGGAGGCTAAGAACACCAAATTATGCAGTGAACCTTTAAGCAACCTCTGAAGAAGCTGTTTTTTAAATGAGGCGTACACCCTTGGAAAATGTAGAGCTCTAATGTTTTCTTCGGTTGTCCATCGGGGGAGCACTTCTACGCAGAACCCTAAAGGAGAGCGTGTTTCCCGGTCAGAAAGCGGTTCCAAGTAGAACTCTTGAAGAAAGGGATCAGAGGGGAGTGTACACTTGTAGAAAAGGCTGGTCATTTTTTCATCATTAAAGAACATGTACTTTTTATCCGTTTATAGTTACCTTAAATGAGTATAAAACCAATCAACACCTGACGGATCAGAACGCAGAACCTTCCAGCGCAGTTCATCATTTCATAACAAACAGCCATTTTGGATTTTCTATAATAAAAAAAAAAAATCCAAGTGAATGAAATTCCGGCTTCTCTAACTAACGCATCGTTAAATTCTGAAATAAAACTCATTGACGTCTCCCGAGAGCGTTTTTATTTTCTTGTGTTTCTGCTGGGTGTTGTTGTTGTTGTTGTTGTTGTTGTTGTTGGTTATTATTTTTAGTGAAGCTGCTGAGCTGAACTGATGCAACTGGGTGCAAATCCCTGAAGCCCTGATGACCGCTTTTTGAGGATGTTCATGTCTCCAGATGGCTGAGTGTGATGGGTCCTGACAAGACCGACCTCCAAACACACACACACACACACACACACACACATCTCTCTCTTATTTTTTTTTAGAACCCTTAAGGGTGATTCGTGTTGTCCCCCTGCGGGAACTATGAAAGATTCTATGTAAAACCCTACAAGAGAGTTCCATTAGAAAAGGTTCCACGTAGAAATGCTTTAGGAGACTATGAACCCTTCAGTTATCCAGTGAACCCATAAACACCCTTTCTTCTAACATTCTTAAGGCTTGTCTCTCCTGGGGGAACCCTTCAAGATCCTACGTAGAACTCTACAACAAATGGTTCAAACCTTTTAGGAGACTAAAAACCCCCTTGATTATCCACAGAACCTCTAAGGAACTGGTGAAGAACCTATTCTATTTGCGTCGTCCCTGCTATGAGAACCGTTCAAGCTTCTATGAAGAACCCTACAACGGAGTGTGCTTCGTCCATTAGAAAAGGTTCCACGTAGAACTGCTTTAGGAAACTACGAACCATTAAGTGATCCAAAAGAACACGATCTTCTAAGATTCTTAAGAGTTCTGTGGTTGTCTCTCTTCGGGGAACCCGTAAAGATTCTACATAGAGCAACAAATGGTTCAGACATTTTAGGAGGCTAAGAACCTTTAATCATCCACAGAACCTCTAAAGAGAGTAAATTCTTAGAAAATTTTGAGTCCTTGTCCCTCTGTGGAAACAGTTCAAGATTCTATGTAGAACCCTATAAGACAGAGTGTCTTTCCATAATAGAAATGGTTCCACATAGAACACTTTTTTTTTTTTTTTTTTGGATGCTAAAAATCCTTACCTGTCTAACACACCCTTGAAGAACACTTGTTTAGTAGAACCTTTACATTGCCTTTGCGGTCCCTCTTGGGGGAAGCCTTTAAGATTCCATGTAGAACCCTACAACAAAGTGTTTAGAACCCTTCAGGGTTGTTCGGTTGTCTTTCTTTTGGGAAACCCGTAAAGATTCTATGTAGAACTCCTCTACAAAAAAAAAACCTGTTTTTCGACAAGAAATGGTTCCAGGTCGAAACCTTTTTGGAGGCCAAGAACACTTAATTATCCTCAGAACCTCTGAAGAACTCTTGAAGAACCATTTTTACCAAGATACAAACATGGCAGAGTGCCAAAAAATGCAATTTAACAGTCGGGTTTTTATATAAACAATATAAAACAGGCGGGTTTAACGCTTTGTTAAGCTCCGCCCCCTGGGTTACTCCTACATACAGAGATGTTAATATCTTGGTCATTTTTTGGAGCAAAGTACCCAAAATTTTTGCAAGGATGTCATGGATGAAACTGTTGATGGAAACATACTAGATATTCTTTATTTATTTATTTATTTATTTATGGAAAGATCGAAACTCCAGCTAGCTACGCTCCTGGACAATTTCCGTACCCTTAAAGACTCTAAAAGAACCCTCCAAATAAGTGTTTGGAAGCTAAGAACCCTTAAAGAACCCTTGAAGAACCTTTTCCAAGAGTAAACCCAGTAAATCATCATCATCATCATCATCATCAGGATGAACTGGCTGAGTGTACGTGCACAGATCACACGCACAGCAGATTTGCCAACGATTAAAGTTTGTTTATTTGTTAAAGAACTTCACGTCATAGTTTCTATCCATTTAGAGTTACCTTTAAGGTTGTGGAACATCCCTGGTTTTGTTCATCGTCTTTCATTACCGAGAAACCGCAAAAGAAGCACAAACTCCTCTGTCCTAGAAGTTCTAGATTTACGTCGGACACTGGAGACTCCTTCCATGAATGTTAAACAAACATGTTACTATAGAAACGATAACGTTTTAGAACAAGTGCATTCACGGGATAAAAAAAAAAAAGCTTAAAATAGTCTATTTCATCTTCTGTGGAGAAAATCCCTTTTCCTAAAAAGTGTCCAAAGTTTAGAATGATTCAATCCAGAATTGGTGACGTTCTCCATCATGGAAAGAAAAGAAAAAAAAAAACAAGTTCTTCCATCTTCCTCTCTCTCTCCGTCCTCTCCATTTAAAAAAAAAAAAAAAAAGGACATTTGTTTTCCGGAAAGATCTCGAAAGATGGGAATGTACAGATCTGACCCGAGTGATCCGTGCTTCAGTGCGCAGTAAAAGTCCACACTTGGATCCAGAGAAGCTTCTGGAAAAATCCAGGTGTGATCCATTAAAATCTGTAAAATATTCCAGCTCTGGTATACAGACTGAATCCGAGTTTTCCGTATCAGACAGGATCCCGAATTCTCCACCGAAGCCACCGATCCGAGTGGAAGCACTTTACGACACCGTCCTTTTAACCCGACACGTCTGCAAATTCCCAGTATATCCACTCGGATCAGATCCGAGCCAGTCCGGAGTTCTCCGGTTCTCTGTCCGGCGTCCAGGCGAGAGAGAGCGAGCTGAAATAAAAAGAAAACGACGCCGATGCTGCAGCGTGCTCGGATTCCGAGTCTCCTGCTCCTCGGGATTTCCCGGGATCGGTGAGGAGAAGATCTGCCGCGTCGCCCGTGGAGCAGAGAGCAGACCGATCCCGAGCGTGTTCTCCGTTCCCCGTCACGCTGGAGTTAGAGGAGAAGGTGAGCCGGGATCAGACGGACGGATGGAACGTGCTGTTCCTCTCACGTGAGCTGGATGGCAGCAGTACGACTCGGAACGACAGAGACGGGAGACGCTTTGTCTGTGAGGACGAGAGACGGGAATGCAAAGGAATGTCAGATCAAATCTTTTATTTAAAGGATCTGATCGCTGCGCAGAGTACGTCCTACTCAACACACACACGTTCTGCACAATACGTCCTACTCAACACACACACGTTCTGCACCTGGGTTTATTAAATATACAGCATACACATGTACATTACTCATATCACAGATAAACCATCTCTCTCTCTCTCTCTCTCTCTCTCTCTCTCTCTCGAGTAGACCTTGTTTTTCTTCTCCTTTGGTTTCTGCTTCTTCCCTTTCTCCACTTTCTTTCAGTCTCCTTTTCTTTCTTCTAATCACAATTTCTTATTCACTCATTCTTTCTCTCTCTTATTTTTAGTTTACAGCCTTCTTTCTTTCTTTCCGTCATGCTCTTTTTCTTGCTTTTCTTTTTGTTTCTCTTCATTTGTAATCATTTATCTTCTTTTTTATAACCACATTCTTTTGTTTTTCAGCTTTCAATCTATTTTTTTCTTTCTTCTTACCACGCCTTCTTGGTTTTTTTTCTTCTTCCTTCCTTCCTTCTTTCTTGTTAATAAAGAGTAGATGAGGTTTTTTTTTTTTTTTTACATATATATATAAACACAGCAACACGTTTTTAATGACATTCAGGTTTTTTTCCTTTCTTTTTTCTCCTTTCTTTCCTTTATGTCAGTGTCTTTGTTTTTAATTTTCCCACTCTTCCTTGTTTTTTTTTTTTTTCACTTTAACTCCTGAACTCTTTTTTCTCTGACTCATGAAAAACACATTTAGTTATTAGTTTTAAATTAAAATGCATTTTTAAACAAACATAATTAAAAAATAATAATAAAAAAACAGGCTACAGCTTCAGCAACGTGAATAGCAATATGTATTTCACTTCATTGAAATTATTTATTTTTTTAATGAAATTTAAAAAAAAAAAATCATTTTTTAAAGAGGAAAAAGAATATAAAACACGAAACAGCCAAAAAAAAAAAAGAAGAAGAAAAAAGAAGGAAATAGCAGCAGGCAAGAGACGGCCAATTAGGTCTGCCAAGTTACCATGGCAACCAGGACAGACTCAACAAATGTTGAGTGCTGAGTGTGTGACACACACACACACACACACACTCATTAGCATATCAGCTACACTGTATTTGTCTCATTTTATCTATGAAGCAATCAAATAAAAATGTGTACAGGTAGTATGTTGTGTAGTGTGTATTGTGTACTGTGTATTCTGTAATGTGTAGTGTGTATTGTGTACTGTGTGGTGTGTATTGTGTACTGTGTGGTGTGTAGTGTGTGTGTGTTGTGTATTGCGTAGTGTGTAGTGTGTGGTGTGTAGTGTGTGGTGTGTATTGTGTGGTGTGTTGTGTGTTGTGTATTGTACGGTGTGTATTGTGTGGTGTGTACTGTGTATTGTGTGGTGTGTAGTGTGTATTGTGTGGTGTGTATTGTGGGGTGTGTAGTGTGTATTGTGTGGTGTGTACTGTGTATTGTGTGGTGTGTAGTGTGTGGTGTGTATTGTGTGGTGTGTACTGTGTATTGTGTGGTGTGTAGTGTGTATTGTGTATTGTATAGTGTGTATTGTGTGGTGTGTGGTGTGTAGTGTGTACTGTGTGATGTGTAGTGTGTGTGTGTGTGTGTTGTGTATTGCGTAGTGTGTATTGCGTGGTGTGTATTGCGTGGTGTGTATTGTGTGGTGTGTAGTGTGTGTTGTGTATTGTACGGTGTGTATTGTGTGGTGTGTACTGTGTATTGTGTGGTGTGTAGTGTGTGGTGTGTAGTGTGTAGTGTGTATTGTGGGGTGTGTGGTGTGTATTGTGTACTGTGTGATGTGTAGTGTGTGTGTGTTGTGTATTGCGTAGTGTGTATTGCATAGTGTGTATTGCGTGGTGTGTAGTGTGTGGTGTGTAGTGTGTAGTGTGTATTGTGGGGTGTGTAGTGTGTATTGTGTGGTGTGTGGTGTGTAGTGTGTACTGTGTGATGTGTAGTGTGTGTGTGTTGTGTATTGCGTAGTGTGTATTGCGTGGTGTGTAGTGTGTGTTGTGTATTGTACGGTGTGTACTGTGTGGTGTGTACTGTGTGGTGTGTACTGTGTGGTGTGTACTGTGTATTGTGTGGTGTGTAGTGTGTGGTGTGTAGTGTGTATTGTGGGGTGTGTGGTGTGTATTGTGTGGTGTGTGGTGTGTAGTGTGTGGTGTGTAGTGTGTACTGTGTGATGTGTAGTGTGTGTGTGTGTTGTGTATTGCATAGTGTGTATTGCGTGGTGTGTATTGTGTGGTGTGTAGTGTGTGTTGTGTATTGTACGGTGTGTACTGTGTGGTGTGTAGTGTGTGGTGTGTAGTGTGTATTGTGTAGTGTGTATTGTGGGGTGTGTAGTGTGTATTGTGTGGTGTGTGGTGTGTAGTGTGTATTGTGTGGTGTGTGGTGTGTGGTGTGTATTGTGTGGTGTGTAGTGTGTGTTGTGTATTGTACGGTGTGTACTGTGTGGTGTGTAGTGTGTGGTGTGTAGTGTGTATTGTGTAGTGTGTATTGTGGGGTGTGTAGTGTGTATTGTGTGGTGTGTAGTGTGTAGTGTGTGGTGTGTAGTGTGTACTGTGTGATGTGTAGTGTGTGTGTGTTGTGTATTGCGTAGTGTGTATTGTGTAGTGTGTATTGCGTAGTGTGTATTGCGTGGTGTGTAGTGTGTGTTGTGTATTGTACGGTGTGTATTGTGTGGTGTGTAGTGTGTGGTGTGTAGTGTGTATTGTGGGGTGTGTGGTGTGTATTGTGGGGTGTGTGGTGTGTAGTGTGTGTGTGTTGTGTATTGCATAGTGTGTATTGCGTGGTGTGTATTGTGTGGTGTGTAGTGTGTGGTGTGTAGTGTGTATTGTGGGGTGTGTGGTGTGTATTGTGGGGTGTGTGGTGTGTATTGTGTGGTGTGTGGTGTGTAGTGTGTGTGTGTTGTGTATTGCATAGTGTGTATTGCGTGGTGTGTATTGTGTGGTGTGTAGTGTGTGTTGTGTATTGTACGGTGTGTATTGTGTGGTGTGTAGTGTGTGTTGTGTATTGTACGGTGTGTATTGTGTGGTGTGTAGTGTGTGTGGTGTGTAGTGTGTGTTGTGTATTGTACGGTGTGTATTGTGTGGTGTGTAGTGTGTAGTGTGTGGTGTGTATTGTGGGGTGTGTAGTGTGTAGTGTGTGGTGTGTAGTGTGTACTGTGTGATGTGTAGTGTGTGTGTGTGTGTGTTGTGTATTGTGTAGTGTGTATTGCGTGGTGTGTATTGCGTGGTGTGTACTGTGTGGTGTGTACTGTGTATTGTGTGGTGTGTAGTGTGTATTGTGTAGTGTGTAGTGTGTATTGTGTATTGTGTGGTGTGTAGTTTGTATCGTGTAGTGTGTGTTGTGATTGACGCGTCATCTGGCTGATAAACACACAGAGTTAATGAGAAGCAGAAGAAATGAATATAAATAGAGGAAATTAGCATAACCGTAACAGAAGGGTTTAGCTGTTTGATCTTCAGTCAGAATGAATGTAACTTTATTTATTATTCTTATTTTTATTCTTCTTTCTCTTCTTCTTATCATTGTTATTAGATCTGCAGCAGAGCAGAGACCTGAACACAGTGAATAACAAATAAAACATCCTCTACAATCTATTACACATATAGTAGATATGTAATACAGGATATACAGTACAATCAAATCATACTCATAATAATAATAATAATAATAATAATCATAATAATAATCATAATAATAAATTGTGTTTTTGTTTAAAGTTCACGTCATGTTTAGAGAAGTTTTTATTATTCTTAACTGGAAAAGGTGACAATAAATTACTAACAAACAATCAATAAAAACAGAAAAAGGACGCGTGAGGGACAGAGAAAAAAGAAAGAAAGGCAGGATGGAAGGAAGGACGGAGCAATGGGAAGAAGGAAAGATGGAAGGAAGGAAGGAAGGAGAGATAGAAGGAAGGAAGGAAGGAAGGAAGGAGAGATAGAAGGAAGGAAGGAAGGAAGGAGAGATAGAAGGAAGGAAGGAAGGAAGGAGAGATAGAAGGAAGGAAGGAAGGACAGATAGAAGGAAGGAGAGATGGAAGGAAGAAATGCTGAAAGGAATGATGGAAGGAAGAAAGAAAAAGAAAGTAAGAAAGAAAGAAAAGAGGTTTAAAAAATCTCGGGCAGAGAAATGAAAGCAAGGGGGGAAAACAGACTGAAGAAAGTGTCAAAGCAAGCAAAAGAAAGTAAAGAAAGAGAGAACGTGAAAAAGACCGAACAAAGCGTGAAAGAAAGAAACAAAAAGAAGGATGTTAAAAGAAAAAGAAAAACTGGGGAGAAACAAGGGGAAAGTAATGCTTTTTTGACAAAAGTACTGCACTCATACGGAGCTGAAAGAGACGGGGAGAAAAGAGAGAGAAGAAAGCAGAGAAAATAGCAAGGAAATGGAGAGGAAGCAAAAGGAAATAGAGAAGAAATAAAGAAGAAAAAAAAGAAAAGCAACGAAAAAAGAGAAAAGGGAAAACAACATAAGGAAAGAAACTGTCATTAGAAGAAAAAGAAAAGCAGGGAAGGAGACAAAAAGAGCAAGAAGGAAAAGAAAGAAAGATGTTTGCTAATAAATAAGTATAATAAACCGGGTCAGAGTGAAACCGTTCAAGTCAGTGAACTGCACAGTGTCTTTTACCTCCTCTTCCTCCTCCTCCTCTTCCTCCCTCCATCCTCCTCCACCTCCCGCAGGTGTAAACACATCCATCTGCCCCTCGGAGCGTCTCTTTTCCCCTCCGTGTGGTCGAGAGCAGAGAGACGGACCCTCGACCCGAGCCTTCAGCTTTCCGAGAGCTGTCGTCTTAACAAGCGCCGGTGGGAAGAGCCTGCCAGCGCTCAGCTGTCTCCACAGTGAAGGAGAAAACACCATTCTGAAACATAAAGAGGACGATAGTATGGTGAGGTCGCAGGGGTCACGGTGGGGTCACGGGGGGTTCGTGCAGTCTGGGCACTCGTCTCGCGCTCTGGCCTCCAGGTGATGTCATCCATCTGGCACTAATTTGGTCCTGAATTTCCTTCCTGGGTCACAAGGTGTGACAGCTCGCTCACTTTCTCTGGGTTTGCCCTTGTTCAGTGAACACGCACGCACACACGCGCACACACACACACACACACACACGCTTCACTTTAACATTAACTCCAACACTGTACTGTAGCTCTGAATTTGTGTAGTGAATCTCACACAGAGCATTTTCTCATTAAGTATGATTCTCTCTCTCACACACACACACACACATTATTAATGGCTTTGTTTTAAACATCACATTAATGTGCACAAGATACAGAGACGTTTATAAAAACTTCTGAAAATAATACTTCAGTAAAACAGCAAATCTACTGTGATCAGAAGTCAGGAACGAATGAAAGTACGCTAATAATAATAATGCACGATGAGAAGGAAGGAAGACTGTCTGTGAGTGTTAATAAAGAAAGAAAGAAAGAAAGAAAGACAATGTGAGTGTTAATATATAAAAAAAAAGAAAGAAAGTCTGAGTCTTAATAAGAAAGAAAGAAAAAGAAAGAAAGGCAGGAATCCTTTTCCTGGATGCCCTGAGCAGGCATCTATAGGCCGAAGAGGAACCTGGCGTTCGCTCTCTCTCTCTCTCTCTCTCTCTCTCTCACTCACACACACACACACACACACACAGAGCTGGTCCAGATGGCAGGCTGTGATCATTTATTTATGAGGAAGTTCACAGAGTTCTGCTAGCCTGCTCTCTGAGCCACCCATCCCACACACACACACACACACACACACACACGCACACACACATACATACATACTGTACACACACACACACACACACCACACCACACTACCGCTGCAGTTAAAATGGCGGCACCCATGCACATTTGGCTAGCAGTCAAAGCTAAGTGTAACTGCAGCATCATTTTAATCATACAGCGTCTATTCTTAGCAATTTAACAACACATCTGAGGTAAATGTGATGTTCTGGATGGTTCTGTATCATTTCCACCATCACTGTGATTTTACAAGCCTTATAAAAGACACCTTATGACAGAAAGTTGACGTTTTTCAATACGACACACACGACTGATGTTTAGCATTTGATGCTAAGTGTAATTTCAGTTGTATGAAGCCTTTTCTTAATAATAGTGTTTTTCAATATGGTGGCAAAGTTAGCATTTGATGCTAAGTGCAATTACCGTGTAATGTTAGTTGTGGAACGTCTTTTATTTTGTCATTTTCCAACATATCTGAGGTAAATGTTAACGTTCCTGGCAGTTGTGTATTATTCACAACAATATTGTTTCCATAAAAGTGATCAACGCTCCCATGGATGCTAGCTAAATCTCGCTAAGTGTGATTTCTGTCTTGTAAAGTCGTTTCTTAGTAATTTAACCGCACGTCTGAGGTAAATGTCGATGTTCCTGATAGTTCTCTCGTTTCTACTGCAAGTGACTGTATAAATGATCATTTAGAGTGTAATTTTAGTCTAACGGAGTCTTTTCTTAATCATTTAACACCACATCTGAGGTAAATATTGACGCTCCTGATATTTCTGTCTGGTTTCCACTTGAATTCACGGTGTAAATGATAAAGTACGCTACAATTTTAGTCATACAAAGCCTTTTTTTTTTTGCTAATTTACCAGCACATTAGAGATAAAAAGTTGATGTCACCGTGTCTTTACATTGTCCGTGTAAATGACGTAACGTCTACACGTATCGTACGTGTATTTCCTGGTTCTCAGAAAGCAAATAACTTGTGTGTCACAGTGTTTTTCAATATGGCGGAGATGCTAAGTGCAATTAATGTTAGATATCCGAGGTAAGTGTCAATGTTCATGGCGGTTTGGTATTATTCACAATAATTCCGTTTGTCTAAAAGTGTTAACTGGTCCTGTGGTAGCTAGCTAAAGCTGGATTTTTAGACAAGGACACCTCCAAAAGAAGAAATAAGAAATTGTCTGTCCTCACAGTGCCTTCAGTGTATATCACACTATTTCACTCACTTTTTTTTTTTTTTTAAGAAATATACAGCCATGGGTGGAGAAACATCAATCATTCCCCATATGCAAGCTGTAAATATTATGTGCACTCCTAAACACATCACACACGCCTTGATGTTTCAGGTCTAGCAAACCAATTCCTGTTAAACTCCCTCAGCGTGAAGAGGCCACGGCTTAAACACACAGTGTATATTTTGCCAGATGTGGTGCGATGAAATATAAGAGGGACGGGACGCGTGTACACTCGGCCTCTGTCTTCAGTTTCACTTATATTCTGTCAGGAAAGTCAGATTCATGTGTTTCATCATGTTTTATTTTGTTTTTAGGCAGGGTTTCCTGTCACGCCACAGCAGATCTACATGCTTCACCGGCCAGTAAGAAATCCAAACTTTTGTTGTATGAATTTTATTAGGGTCAATATTAGACTTTTCCCTTTTTTTCCTCCTCTGAATTAATTTTTTTTGCTTTTCGAGGGTTTCTAAAAGGTAGATGTCAACAAATTATATTAATAGTAGTAGTAGTAGAAGAAGTAGCACAACATTACTACTACTACTTCTAACAACAACAACAACATCTGGATAGTCAATTTTTTGTTCTCTTTTTTACTATATATATATATATATATTTAAAAGGCACATATGGGTTCAACAAACCCTCTGAATATTATTAAAATTAATATAATTAATTAATATATTAATAATCATATTAATATTATTATTTTATATCATCATCATCATCGTTGGGTGTAATGACGTACACAAATCATAATCAAAATATTATAAAGAATCTAAATATCCTAAATAAATATTACAATTTTTGTTTATTTATTTATTTTTCCATGTTTGGTTGGGTTCTATAGAAAAATAAAACCCATCTGTCCATCCATATAAACCTTGAAAACGACAATGATTTTCAATTTTCCCATGTATACGAATGAAAAATTTCACACGCACGGATGATGTTCTCAGCTTCTGTTCTCTTTGTAACGTAACGTTTTAATTGCTATGCACAGCACTTCGGTAGCTCGGTGTAGTAAGTGCTATATAAATGACATTTATTTTTATAATCTAGTTTTCCCTCAGGCGGTTGCAGAGTCAGCAGTTCTGCCAGTCATCAGCACGGATTTGATGGTGCTGCGAAATCTCCTTCACACAAAACCAAACCGAAACCCATATGTGCCGTTTCTTTCCATTTCCACACAAACAAAATCATAACGTGTTTGTTTACAATTACGGGCAAGTAGCTGCATTTTAACAGGTTAATAAAGATTTAATGTTTAGAGGGAAGAGATTTACACAGCCGCGTCTTTACGAGTCAGTAAAACAGGTGGAGGAAAATGTGCTTAATGCAGCCCATGAGCTGTTAAAAAACATTTTTTTCCATTGAAGTTCCCGCCGTTAACAAGTCCATAAAGAAACATTACGGTGTGTGTGGCTTCGCTTTGAGCACAACTGAGCACCAGACTCAAAAGTCTCTAAAGTTAACACGATTTTTTTCCGTTCACTAAATTTATCCACGCAGTGCATCAGTTTGACCAGAGAAGGCGCTGTTGTAAACATTATATTATCAAGTTTGCAATGAAACAATATTCAACAATTGAACAAATCACTATCATGTCTGCGCTATAAAATAACGCACAGTGCAAAGATTCTCTCGACGTCTAACACATATATAATTGTTCTTTAACATGTACGTGACCTGCTTTTAAACACAATTTCACACCAGTGATACGCCACATCTGGAAACAACGTCTTACTGTGATGTAATGTACAACATAATAAGAGAACAGTAAAAATGTTTTTTTTTTTTTTTTAATCATTTTGTTATCACGGTATACAGTCATGCTAATATATCTTTATATTCCCAATTTACTCAATAAAATAAATACACTAATTTTTCTTCTATCCAGGCAACTTCTACAGCTACTTTAAAATTTTAACGAGACATTAAAAAAATAAAAACTCAAGCTCATATAGTTAAAAAAAGAATATAAAAAAAGAAAATACTCATACTCAATATAATGTGTATGTATTTATTAAATATTAATAACGAAATATTTATAATAGTAGCAAAATAATGTAACTATATTATTGAATATTTAACATCGTCGCTTTCAACATAGTAAAGATGAAAAATCTCGTAGATGTAACCGATGGCAATTGTTAATTCTGATATAATTCACACTCTTCAATTCACCCAATAAGATTTCAAAAACAAATGTACTGATGCTTTGGATTCAACATAAATCTTGATTTAGTGTAAATTTCTGAAGATAAACTTCAGGCTTCTAAAACTTTAAAAAAATATTCATTTATAAAGCTGAGAAAATAAAATATTTGTTTTGAGGAAACGCACCCGGTTAAGTCCTCTGTGGTTCTGACCCACATCGTCTTCCATAGTCTGGTTATCCATTTGGACCCACTTCGCTCTCCACGTTCTTTGATTTTGTTCTTTTTCATCGGTATGTTTTAGAAATGGTTTTCGGGGACTGTTAAGAATTTTACAATTACATGTCATAATTTGAGCATTAGTTGTTCGAGGATACAATGGCAAAGTAAACTCAGTAACCACATGATGAGAACGCATTTACACGACATGGAACATACACAACAAATTCATTTTATGATCATCGAATTTTTGATCGTAGAATTTTTAACAAATTCATTTTAATAGCAAAATATGAACATTGAGTTTAGAAATATATCATTAGAATTTGAGATTATTGAGCATTTCTTTAATCTATTAAAATGACCAAATAGAACCGTATAATTCCAAGATCTTAGCATGTATGTAAATAATAAAACAAATATACAGAATGGTTAAGAGTTACAGATTTTCAGTTTTAACCTGAAATTGATACTAAATAAGTAAATAAATACATACATAAATGTGAACAAAGCAACTCGTAGCCTGCTGGTGATACTTCTAGGATTAATTGTATATTGAGATTGTTGAGGATTTTTGAACTTAAGTGCAAAAAACATACATTTATATTCTTTTTTTATTTAATTTATTTATTAATAAAGTGTTTGAGGATGCTCACACGTAACATGGTACATTTACATAATATAATAAAACAAATACTTTTTTTTTTTTTTACCATTTTTAAAATAACTACCAATGCAGTGAATTCAAAATTGTAATTTACATTTGAAGAGCTAAATATTTATATTTGTAGTCACTCAGTGGTTAAGTTTCTGTGCTAGTGACCAGAACATTATACGGCCCTTAAGCAAAATCCTCAACCCTCAACTGCTCGGCTTTTTATTTATTTATTTCGGTAGTTTCGATTTTTCACACCGTGAGTTCCTTTCGAGTTTTTTTTTTTGGCTGCCCTTTTGGAACAATGAAATCTTTGTTTAAAAAAAAAAAAAAAAGGTATGGGGAAAAAGAAAAAAAACCTCCAGCATGCTCTCCTCACGAATCTGGAAAAAAGACGAAGGTCAAAGGTCATCATGGTGTGGACTTCTGCCCTTTCTGATGAGCTCAGCAGTTTTCCCATGATGCACTGCACTTGTCTGCCAAATCCTGTTCAGGCCTGGTTGATCATGATAAATGCAACTGTGGTACTTCCTGACAAAACGAAAGAAAGAAAGAAAGAAAGAACCCAAGTTTTTGAGAGGCTCAAGTTTGTATTGTATTTGTGCATTCTGTTCAACGATTGCACGTTGGCTACACTCAAACCCACAACACTATCATGCTAACTTGAAGTGGTCCATGCTAACCGCTATTAGTATACTCTTTTCCTTCAGCGCCATTCGTTGTGCGTCATCACTTTCAACGCATTGTACATGACATCTATTAATGTACTGTCACTCGCTGGTTTATTGGCTTACTTGAGGATAGATCTACAAATATAATCACTCATTATTCATTGAATAAAATAACTAGCTAGGTCGCCAAGCGAGTTCCCTTTCGTGGCTAGCGTGCTAGTCACACACGTTCGCTAGATCAGCTTCTAGGTCATGTGACTTCTGGAACTACGAACACAAATTGGACCACAGAGTAGACAGCTAGCTACAAGACGAGCAGTTTTTTTTTATTTTAGCAACAGAATTTTAGTGAACAGCTCACAAAGAAATATAGAAAGCTTAAGAGTATTCTAAAGTTGCTGACGGTTATCTCTCGCTAGTTTATCGGATTGCCCAAGAATGACTCCGCAGCTACCACAGCTAGCTAGCTACGTTTGTATACACATGCCCCACTGTGGAAAATGTGGGAATTTGCTGAGGAGTCTCAGTTCAGTCCCGTCCATTGAACAGAATTATGGGACTAGCTAAGCTAAGAACTGAATAGCCTTTTAAAAGGGGTTCTTCAGACAGGTTCCTTCAGAGAACCTTTAAGATCTTTCAATTAGGTGCATCTGCGTGCTGATTTGGACATTTTATCGTTCCGTCGCTCCTCTAGCATTCAACATGAACTTCAAAACTGTTCTGATTTTCCACTGAGCACGTCAGGGAACTGGGAGCGAGCAACACTCCACGCGCAACCATTTTGCCGATGACGTCATCACAGCTGATCTTTCTAATGTTTTTTTTTCTTCCCCCCAGCAGCCGTCCTTCAAGCATCAACAACGTGCTATAACTCCAGCTTTAATTGTTGCGCAAATTGCTCTGCGGTTGAGGAACCACCTTTGTGACGTTTACCAGAGGAGATGTTCACTGGCCACAACAAAGGAGGCTCATGAGTGTGTATTCCTTGTGTGCGTTAGGTTCTCAGAGGGTTCTGGGCCAGGATTTAATCAGAAGCATGAGTTTGTGGGGTTTTACACAAACTTTACCGTATTACATCTGCCTGCATTGTTACCAACGTGTACGGGAAACTAAAAACGACGGAATACCAAAGTGTACGAAATATCGAAATATACTGAATAACAGCGTGTACAGAATACTGAAGATGTGAAGATGTACTGCATACCAAAATGTATGAAATGCCAAGGCATAAGGAAAACCGAAGTGTAAGGAATAAAGTGTACAAAATACCGAAGTGTACAGAATATGAACGTATTGAAAATAAGTGTATGAAACACCAAAATACGGAAGTATGCGGAATACAAACGTGTGGGAAATAAAGCAAGGAAGAACAAAGTGTACGGAATTCTGCACTCCTATTTCGCATAAAACCGTTTTTACCCAGAAACCCCAAAGCAGTATTATTACCTTAGATATCAGAGATGTCTTAAATATCATTTGACCGAACACCGTCCCAGCTGTGCAAAGAAACGCTTTGTGTAAATCCGACGCGTAAACTTCACTCAGGTGAGGCGGTGCTCGGAATGCCGCGATGCTTCATCACGCTTCATCACGCAGGTAGTCCATACATGCATTTTTCTTTTTCTTTTTTCTTCCATGTGAGACTACGTTCTCGCGTGTGCATGTGTTGCTCATTTGTCAAATTGTCAGAGAATTTACATAAAAATGTAGTTTTGTGCGTGCACGGGTCTGCATCTGGCTTCCAGCTGTTACGCACATCTGTCACGCCGTTATGGACGTGCGATGATGTATACTGATACGGCGGTAACGTATCGGCAGTGTAGGACGATTTCCACGATCATCAGTACACCTTTTTGGAGCGTGCTAATATTAAAGTACGGAAGACTGTTACTTGTGAGTAACTTTCGAAAATAATCGAAAGAAATCTAAAATTACCCGCAATCTTCGTCTTTAATAAAACCTCGTTACGAGTCCCGATTCCCGTCCGAACGCAATTAAACGTGAGCCTTGGAGGATAAAGTAAAGCTTGTTAATACGTTTCTTTACTACACTTGTGACCATATTAAATCTAATAATACAATATCGTGTGTGTGTGTGTGTGTGTGTGTGGGTCGTGGACCTGCCAGCTTCTCAGGCATACAAAATGAAGTTTTCTCTCATTATACAGTCAAAGTCAGACTCCAGCCTCTCAGAGGGACGTCAATAACAAACAAACTGAAGTGAATAAAGATCAGATTACTGCGTTTTGGCTGCGTAGGCAAAAAAATAATAAATCAACCCTTTCAGCATTGATTATGATAAATAGCAGCTCTCGGTGCAACGAGTCGCAACATGCATGAGCGAAGGACAACGCTGCATGACTTGAATGCGCGAAGAGTACTACTAAGGGAAACGTCTGGAATCCGGACAGAAGGCGTAACGAAGCAGCCGAAAGTCGTTTATTTTCAATTAAGGTTGATAAATAAAGTGGTGACGGAAGCAGAGGGAAGTGGGCGGGGCTAGATGCATCAAATCTTAACGGGATTCATTCATTTATCGTGTACGGTATTACTAATACAAATGATCGACAAGGATTTATCCGATTTCTAGATCGTTTTGATAACTTCCGTCGAAAATGGGAGTGAATAGTGAAGCGTACGGAGTAGTGAAGCGAACCAAATAATGAAGGATAAGGAATAGTGACGCGGACGGAGTAGTGATAATATAGTGTATGGAGTAGTGAAGTGATTAGCACATTTTAGAGCCCTCTGCTGGCTGAGAGGTGAATTACAGTTACAACTTACAAGACTTCAACTTCCCTAACCCTATGGATGAACGGATGGTTGAATGGATGGATGGATGGACTAAAAATGAATGGAAGACTGGATGGATGGATGGATGGATGAAAGGAAGACTGGATACAAGCCACATGAATAGAAGGATGGACAACTGAAAGGAAGACCTGAAGGGATGGATAAACGGATGGATGAAAGGACAGATGGATGAAAGGATGGAAAGGACAGACTGTAAAAGAATGAAGGCAGGAAAGTAAGGATGGATGGACAGATGGATGAAAGTATAAAATAGCAGATGGATGGATGGATAAAGGGACGCATGGACAAATGAATCAGAAGTAAACAATTCAGCTTGATTCATAAATTCTTCTCAAAATCTAAAAATAAAAATGACCTCAACAAACATCATACTACATTTTTAACTGGTGTTATTTATTTGAGATTTTTTTGGAATGTATTATTGAAATTTCTCTTTATGCATTACACATTAGAGGCCAGAGGCAGTCCACGTCGTGTCCACGCTGCCCTCCGGCTGTTTTACATTTTAGAACAATTTCTTTTGAAATAAATTCTCGCTTCATCTCAGCGACGGAAAAATAGAAATAATACCTAAATAAATAAAAACACCGGCGCTCCGCAATCACTGTTTTATTTCTCCTCAGGTAACAAACACGGCTCTTTCGGATGGAAAACCCTTTCATTATCATCTATCGCTATTGCGCTAAATCTGGAGATATTTACACACTAACAGGCTCCACGGTCGGAATTCATATCTCCACCTCGCTTAAATCCCAAACCGGCGTCCTTTCATTTTTCCCCCTGCTAAATCTGAGCCGAGTCTGGATCATGCTAATTGCTGGTGGTACCTTGGGGCCTGAGCCATGAGCTCATTATTTTTACCTCCAGAAAGCCCTCACAAACAGCAGGCCCACAGAGGGAGTGTGTGTGTGTGAGTGTGTGTGTGTGTGTGTGTGTGTGTGTGTGTGTGTTTTTTCATATTCCCCCTAAAGTGTTAGGGAGTTCCTTTTCATTTCCACAATAACAAGCAAGTCAAATATAGCTGCAGCTCATTTCTCTTACGAGAAGAAAAAAAAAATAAAAGTGGAGGAAATCAGAGCTAGCTTAAAGCTCACGGATTATTTTATATCATTTTACGCATGAGAGGCGAATCTTCACTTTAATTAGCTGCTATATTCAGACGCTGACATTAAATTTCTGCTTTTCTTTTTTTTTTTTTTACTCATTATTCCCTTTAACACCGCTCCTCTATTCCTGCTTCTTCTTCTTCTTCTTCTTCTTTTTTTTATCTCCGAGAGCTGTGCATTTAATTAAGCGGAGGGCAGCAACGACATCGGCTAACGCTTAAGGAGTCCCCCACCTCCCCCCACCCAAACACACACATGTACGTTCTCTTATTTCCTACACGGGCATTGATTTTTAATCTGCACTAACAATTTACACCGATCATCCTGGTCAAAAGTTTACCCCCCCCCCCCCCGGCTCTTAATGTATGGTGTTGCGCTATTGAGCATCAGTGAACGTTTGCACGTTGTGTAATTAGTCGTGTGCGAGTCCCTCGGTGTGAAAAGACGGACCTCGACATCATATATTCGCTGTTGGAAAGGGCTCAAACATGCAGAAGACGTTGGAAACGTAAAGAACGTGCAGGACCTGGAGGATTTCTCTGAAGAACAGTGGGCGGGTTTAACCGCTCAGGACGAACACGGGACTCGTGAAGAACTCTCACAGGACATAAACACATCATGTCGTGGATCATCCCGGTAACGACACACGGGATTAATAATCAAGGGTGTGTGTGCCATTGTGATATATTGATCCATCCATTCATCCATATTTCCAACCACTCATTTTTTAATCTTTCTATCTACCCATTTATCCGTCCTTTCATCCAGCAATCCAGCCCTCCTTCCATTTTTTTTCCCACCAAGCCATACAACCATATTTATCCATTCACCTTTCCATTGTTTTATATCCTCAAACCTTCCCAACCATTCATATCCATATATATATATCTTTTTCCAACCATCCAATCATTATCTTTCCATCTATCTATCCTTCTGTTCTTTTACCCATCCAGCACCCATATACATTTGCATATCCTCATCATATCAACTCTTCATCCGTCCATCCTTTTATAATTTTACCCATCAGTCAATCCATCCATCCATCTATTCAGGCTTTCAACGCATCCATTTTTCTATCCATCATGTATCCATCTACATTCTTTTATACATGTTCATCCATCCATCCATTCATTTTTCCATATATATTTTCCATTCTTCTTTCCGTCCAGTCACTCGTCCATCCTAACAATCTTTTCATCCATTTATCCATGTCAGACCGTCTGACATTTGACCTCTATTTATATATCGATCGATCAATCTATTGGCTCATCGATCCAACCCTCCTTCCACTTTTTTCACCATCCATCCATCCAACCATCCATAGACGTACTGTTAGATCTATTCATCTATCCTCCCAGCCATCCACCCACCCTTTCCTCTGCTCAGTGACGATGAAATCAGAACAGGAAGCGGACTCAGACGCCGTATATAGAGCTGTGTGACACGGTCTGTGAGTGAAAGAGAATTTGGGGAATTGGTGTCCTGACTGTGTCCTCTGCTCTAAATGGAGAACGATTGAGGATGAACTTCCAGACCTAAACAGTGTATAATTACACAGCTGTTCTCAGGAAAGAGATATGGATGTGGGGAAAACCCCCCGTGCTGGACGGATATGAACATTCCCAGGTTCTCAGCTGTGTGGGAAAACTATGAGGGACGGAGGAGGGAACAACGAAGGCTGTGGGAAATACAAAGTCTGGAAGTCGCTCAGGCTGTAAATACAATCATGTGGTTCATATCAGCGAGATCAGTAAATCCAAACCGCGGAGTTCTCCCCCCGCCGTGCAGAGATGAGGCTCGTACGGAGGAACCCTCGATGACTGCAGTGATGATATCCTGCTCGTTAACATGCGTCTGTAAAATCAGACTGATGATGATGCTGCTACTGCTTTACCACGTCGGATTTAATATCCGGCGCAGACGGGCTGCGAGCATCAGCGCCAACTCGGCAGGTTTTTCTTTTTTTTTTAAAGGCGGGGGGATTTGGAGGATGGTCATGTGACCAGACAGCAGCCAAGCGGAGAGGCTGAATCGAGGTCGAGCGTAAAGTTTAGTGGGTCAGAGAGGCTGGCAGACGACTGGTGGAAAAAAAAAAAAATGTGTGTGCCAGTCCAAGACAAGCTGAGATAGAGGGAAGGAGGGAGGGAGGGAGAGAGAGATAAACAGAAGAGAGAAGGGAGTGATGAGAAACAAATCCGAGGGCAGCAAAAGGAAACAGTCTGATACAGATGGAAACGTGGGCGATGAAAAGGGGGAGTTAAAAAAAAACAAAAAAAAAAACAGATTTGATTTGAAAATCTCGACGGATGGAGGAGGCACGGCTAAATAAGGAAATGGATGGATAGACGGAGGGTTGATAAATGGATAAACGGATGAATACACAGATACTACGAAAGGGTTCGCTGGATCATTTAGGGTTCTTAGCCTCTTAAAGGCTACGGAGAAGGAAACAGAGTGAACATACTGCATCCGTAACTCTCGGACATACTCTATATACTATACATACTATATTATATATATATATATATATATATATATATATATATATACACATATACACTATATATATATACACACGCACATATACACTATATATATATATATATATATATACACACACACACATATACACTATATATATATATATATATATATATATATATATATATATATATATATATATATATATATATATATATACACATACACACACTATATATATACACACACATATACACTATATATAAATATATATATATATATATATATATATATATATAAAACGTAATATATTCTAATATACTGCAATATACTATAATATACTCGGCCCATTCTAATCCACTATGACATACTGTAACTCTAATACAGTAATCTGTAATATACAGTGGTTCACTGTATCCTACAGCATGCCCCATGCTATAAACTCTCACTTCTGCTGTTTTTAGGGTTGATACTGCAGTTATAGCTCGGCAGAAATCTCTGTGAGAACTGAGAGAAGGAAGTGCAGGAAACGGACGACTCTCTCAGAGTGGAGTGTGTGTTCAGTACAGTAGGTGTCAGAGTTCTCCTACATATGCCCACGCTACACTACACTACACTACACTACACTACACTACACTACCCTACACTACCCAGCACACACCAACACTCCGGAACGCACATATAATTTACTCCATTTATTCCTACATATTTTGAGCCGAATGAATGCGAGCGTTCTATGTGAAAGGCTTTTAAGTCAACTACATCAAAGCCAGCGCACTTTCCCTGGATGCGAGAGCATTTTAAATGAAAGTGAGCATTCTGCGTGAACGTGAACCGCGTGAACGCGAGAGCATTTCTACATGGACGCCAGAGCGGTTCACGTGAACGCAAAAGCTTTCTTTGTGAACGCGAAAGCGTTTTTACGCGGACGCAAAGCTCGTTCCCTACAAGTTAAAGCGCCCTGTGGGAACGTGGAAGCGTTTTACGTCGTCGCCGGGCCGTTTCAAGCGAACCGAATCGAAGAGCGATTTAAGTGAACAACGGCGTCTTATGCAAATGAGCGCATTTTCCACGGACACGTAGAGAATTTTACATGGACGCGAGAGCGTTCTACGTCAACGCGAAAGTCTTTCACAGAAACGTGAAGGAATTTTAGGTCAACGTCGGTGCTTCTTCTCTGTGAAAGCCACACGTTCGTGTCGGTGCGGAAGTGTTCCACGTGAACAGGAAAGCGTCTTTCATGAACGCGAATGCGAGAGCATTCTATGTAAACGCAACGGCATTTCATGTCGACGTGAGGGCGTTTTATGGGAATGTGAGATTCAGGGTTTGGTGTGAGTGACTATTGTACACAGACAGACAGACAGACAGATGTACTTTATTGATCCCCAAGGGAAATTTTGGGAATGTAAGAACATATTACGTGAATGTGAGAGTAATTTTATTAGTCCATGGCCCATTTGTACCAGCAATATGTTTTTCGATAGAAACGACGCCAGAAGCACTTCTGTTCCAGGGAAACGTTTCACTGGCCACAAGCTTTTGAAGTGAGGCTTTTTTGTTGGGGATTTTTCTCCCAGGTTTTCAGGGAGGAATGATCTCGGGAGACAGTCATTAGGTGAGACATGTTGACTAGAATCTGATGCCGATGTTGGTGCACGCTTCAGTGGAAAATCCCACTGGAGAGCAGCACAGGAACTCGACTTACAAGTCCTTAAATGTCCAAGTGGGCTCCTGCTGGGCGAGTAATCAATAGTGACCCCTGACCTCACAGCGGGAGGCTTCGACTCATCTCAGGTCTTCAATCTTCAACAGGCTGAACGAGAGAGAGAGGGGGGGGAGGGGATTGGGTAGAGAGAGAGAGAGAAAACAGGAAGATCTAAATATAGAAACAGGAGATAGGAGGGACTTTTCAAAACTTGGAAACATCTTCACGCAAACCAGCCGAGGAACACGTCCTGGCGTGATAGTGGACTTTTCCACAGGTACACAATCAGACTAGAGGTAGATGTCGAGATATCGAGGAGGGAACGTTGGAGAGACAGAGCGAGTCTTTCTAAACGTTTCACTCAAATGACTCAGTAAATACTGAGGAATCTTCAGAGAGACGGTATTCCAAACAAAGACAGACCACAAAACATGATTCATCAGCTTTCCCTTGTATTGTATACACAAATTTCGATTCACGAACGTACACAAACTCCTTTTATTCTTTTTTTCTTTTTTTATCCAGACAAAGAGAACATTCATGAATTCAGTACAGACACGTAACAATAGATGAATCAAGTCAGCCAGGACACGTTTGTGGACTCAAAGCAGGTTATTAGTGGAAAAGTCAGCAATTATGGGGTCCAAGCACTAAGCAAAATTCAACGTTCCTGCCCAAATTTCTTCACATCCAAGGTTTGGACTTTCTCGTGTTTTTTCGCCCAGATGCTCGGCAAATTTTCCCCGGACACTTCCCCTAGCAAATTCACAGATTCCAGATTCGATGCGTGTCGCGAATTCCTACCTGGATGCTTAGCGGATTCAGACCTGGGTTCGCAAATTCTCAAATTCAGGCCTAGAGACGTGAACACAGAATTCCAAAACACCAATTCCCTGCTGGGATGACGAACTAATTCAGAAACCCGGGTCTTGATGCTGAGCGAATTCCCAAATTCACCTCAGGCCTGCTCCCCTAACAAATTCCCAGATTTCCTGCACCATCACTTAACGCGTTCCCAAATTCAGGTCTAGACCAAATCCGTCTACGCTTCCAGCATTTACCAGACAGCTCTTATCTTCCGGCCCGGGAGCTTAGGAAATTCCCAAGACGCCCAGATTCTTACCACGTCCCAAACGTAGGTCTGGATATTTAAATTTAGCGTTCACGTTTTAAAAGGAATGAATAAAAACACACAGTTAACACGTCCTGATGTCAGTGTGATAAAAACCATTCGCGGAGGTCACTTTGGACTTCGGAATCCTACTACTCTGAAGCATCGCCGATTTCTTAAGGAACACGAGCCGCATCGAAAGATCAGCGGGACCGAGAAACTGTCTCACTCACACACACACACACACTCTTCCGCCCAACAGCTGACACACTCCTGAGACAGCGAGGAGGCGGAGTCCACGAGTGCGTCACTGTTCTGTCTGGGAAAGTAAAGCAAAGGCGAGGTGATAAACAGGATGTTTCAGCTAGATTTCAGTTTCAACAGCTGAAATCCACTCTCGCCTTTATATCACGAAAAAAACAAACAACAACAACAACAACAACAAGGTGACGTGGCTTTTGAGAAGGTGAAGGTTTTAAACAGGTGTCTGAACTGAAGGATTTAATAAAAACCCGTGGAACAGAACGCTAATCACAGGCCATGCAAATACATTCAGTTCCTCTTCTTTATAAAAAAAAAAAAAAAGACAGTTCACACACACACACACACACACACACACACACTTCCGCTCCTCGCGCTGCACCCACACGAGCTTCTTTAAATATCAGACTGCAGACGCGTGGTGCTTGGTTTTGCTGATCCTCACAGGCGTCGTAAACATGTTGATCTGCAAGAGGAGAAAAGAAAGAAAAAAAACACACACACACACACACACACACACACACTCTTCCTGAGGAAGAGGCCCCAACACATCAGTCAAAATTTGACGAAACTAAAACAAGTAGCAACGCCACCCTGCTAACTGCGCGCTGTGACCCCTCGCGTACGCCGGAGACGACTCGGACGAGTTAGCAGGACGCCGTCGTTACGGGTTACGAGCCCGAACACTCGAACGTCGACTCCGACACTGGAGACTCCTTCCGTAAACGTTCTAAATAAATAAATAAATAAATAAAGCACAGAAACAGGGTTTTTTTTTTTTTCTGGAGCATCCACAGCACGACTCGCTGTTACTATGGAAACGATAAAGTATTAGAACGAGGCTTCAGTACAGTCTGAGCTGCTGTTAGAGGAAACGATTCACCTTCTGACCAATCACAACGCAGAACCCCTCAGACACTGTGTATAGACTTATTACTACACTAGCTACTGATATTTAACTCACACAGTGCATTGACACACACACACGCACGCACACACACACACACACACACACACACTCCCAACACACACGCACGCAAAAGTGTCGTGCGAGTGTGTTCCTTAATGAACTCATTGTTGTCATTGATTAGTTTTTGTCTGAGAAGCGTGTTCCTGCCTCTTCACTTCCTGTTGGCATGGTTACACACACACACACACACACACACACACACACACACACACACACCCTCCAGACGTCTGGCATGCCATCCATCCTAATCCATCCTTTCCTCCGTCTCACTCTGCCACCCACCCACACACACACACAGACAGACACACACACGCACACACACACACACACACACACACACACGGACACGGACACATACGCACACACACACACACACAAAGACACGGACACACACACCTTCCGATGAAGAAACCCAGTGACCTGAGAGTTTGAGCCTGCCGGCTATGTATAACACACACACACACACACACACACACACACACACACACACACACACACAGAAGGATGATGTGTGTGTGTGTGTGTGTGTGTGTGTGTGTGTGTCTGTCTGTCTGATCCCCCAGGCAGACGAATGCTGACAGACACTTCCTCAACTGAGTCATCCCACACACACACACACACACACACACACACACACCCTGAGAAATACACAGAAAAACACGTACAAAAAACAATATAAAGAGATACATACATACACACACACACACACACACATAGACAAACATGTACACAAGAATATACAAAAAGATACAAAACAAGCACAACATACAAAAACATAGACAAATTCATATATAAACACACACACGAGAACATGTATACACATCTGACTCACACCCACCCACCTACCCATACACACATAAAATATACACATTATATATATATACACACACACACACAAATACTAACACAGGAAGTGCGTGTATACAGAGACACACACACAAAACATACACGCATCAGACACACAAACACATGCTTTAACAAACACACACATCGACACAAATACTGAACATACAAACACACAATACACACACACACACACCAGTATTCAACATATATTCGTTCACACAATAACATACACACAGGTATACACACAAATATACACTCAAACGCACACAGACACATGAACATTCAAAACATACACACAAGAACAACATACACACACGAGAATAACCACACACACACAAGAACATACACACACACACGAGAATAACCACACACACACACAAGAACAACCACACAAGAACATACATACACACACACAAGAACACGCACACACACACAAGAACATGCACACACACACACACACAAGGACATGCACACACACACACGCACACAAGGACATGCACACACACATGAACATACACACACACACACACAAGAACATACACACACACAAGAACATGCACACACACATGAGAACATGCACACACACACACACACACACAAGAACATGCACACACACACACACTCACACAAGAACATGCACACACACACACAAGAACATGCACACACACACACACACCATGCACACACAAAAACACACACCAAGCACACACACGAACATACACACACACGAACAGACACACACACACGAACATACACACACACACACAAGAACATACACACACAAGAACATACACACACAAGCATGTACATACAAATAAACACTTAAATACACAACTACAACATACACAAACAGGAAATACACACACTAACATGAACATTCTACATACACACATCAACACACACACATACACACACACATACACAGACACACAATAGCTGGAGGCTGTGGAACGGTTTAAAGAGGTTTCTTGTGACAGAAGGATGATCGTATCATCTCGTCTCATAGTTCACGTGCAATAAAACCACAGCATCGGGTTTCTTTCTCTCTCTCTCTCTCACACACACACACACACACACACACACACAGACATCCGCTCGTGAGAACGGTGAGACCACGTCAATCACAACGAGTTCAACAATTCAGACTTTTGTTGGTTGTGATTGACAGATTCACCTCTTCCTCCACCTGAACCTCAGAGTTCCGTCACAGGAACACCTCATACATACACCCCTCAGACCCCCCCCATACATACACCCCTCAGACCCCCCCCATATATACACCCCTCACACACACCCCATATATACACCCCTCATACCCCCCCCATACATACACCCCTCAGACCCCCCCCATATATACACCCCTCACACACACCCCATATATACACCCCTCACACACACCCCCATATATACACCCCTCACACACACACCCCATATATACACCCCTCACACACACCCCCATATATACACCCCTCACACACACCCCATATATACACCCCTCACACACACACCCCATATATACACCCCTCACACACACCCCATATATACACCCCTCACACACCCCCCCATATATACACCCCTCAGACCCCCCATATATACACCCCTCACACACACCCCATATATACACCCCTCATACCCCCCCATATATACACCCCTCACACACACACCCCATATATACACCCCTCACACACACCCCCATATATACACCCCTCACACACCCCCCCATATATACACCCCTCAGACCCCCCATATATACACCCCTCACACACACCCCATATATACACCCCTCAGACCCCCCATAAATACACCCCTCACACACCCCCCCATATATACACCCCTCAGACCCCCCATATATACACCCCTCAAACACACCCCATATATACACCCCTCAGACACCCCCCCCATATATACACCCCTCACACACACCCCCATATATACACCCCTCACACACACCCCCATATATACACCCCTCAGACCCCCCCCATATATACACCCCTCACACACACCCCATATATACACCCCTCATACCCCCCCCATATATACACCCCTCACACACACACCCCATATATACACCCCTCACACACACCCCCATATATACACCCCTCAGACACACCCCCATATATACACCCCTCACACACACACCCCATATATACACCCCTCACACACACCCCATATATACACCCCTCACACACCCCCCCATATATACACCCCTCAGACCCCCCATATATACACCCCTCACACACACCCCATATATACACCCCTCATACCCCCCCATATATACACCCCTCACACACACACCCCATATATACACCCCTCACACACACCCCCATATATACACCCCTCACACACCCCCCCATATATACACCCCTCAGACCCCCCATATATACACCCCTCACACACACCCCATATATACACCCCTCAGACCCCCCATAAATACACCCCTCACACACCCCCCCATATATACACCCCTCAGACCCCCCATATATACACCCCTCAAACACACCCCATATATACACCCCTCAGACACCCCCCCATATATACACCCCTCACACACACCCCCATATATACACCCCTCAGACCCCCCATATATACACCCCTCACACACACCCCATATATACACCCCTCAAATACACCCCATATATACACCCCTCAGACACCCCCCATATATACACCCCTCAAATACACCCCATATATACACCCCTCAGACACCCCCCATATATACACCCCTCACACACACCCCATATATACACCCCTCAGACACCCCCCCATATATACACCCCTCACACCCCCCATATATACACCCCTCACACACACCCCATATATACACCCCTCAGACACCCCCCATATATACACCCCTCAGACACACCCCATATATACACCCCTCACACACACACCATATATACACCCCTCACACACACCCCATATATACACCCCTCAGACACCCCCCCATATATACACCCCTCACACACACCCCATATATACACCCCTCACACACACACCATATATACACCCCTCACACACACCCCATATATACACCCCTCAGACACCCCCCCATATATACACCCCTCACACCCCCCATATATACACCCCTCACACACACCCCATATATACACCCCTCATACCCCCCCATATATACACCCCTCAGACACCCCCCCATATATACACCCCTCACACACACCCCATATATACACCCCTCACACCCACCCATATATACACCCCTCACACACACCCCCATATATACACCCCTCACACACACCCCATATATACACCCCTCACACCCACCCATATATACACCCCTCACACACACACCCCATATATACACCCCTCACACACACCCCATATATACACCCCTCACACACACCCCATATATACACCCCTCACACACACCCCCATATATACACCCCTCACACACACCCCATATATACACCCCTCACACCCACCCATATATACACCCCTCACACACACACCCCATATATACACCCCTCACACACCCCCCCATATATACACCCCTCACACCCACCCATATATACACCCCTCACACACCCACCCATATATACACCCCTCACACACACCCCCATATATACACCCCTCATACCCCCCCATATATACACCCCTCAGACACCCCCCCATATATACACCCCTCACACACACCCCATATATACACCCCTCACACCCACCCATATATACACCCCTCACATACACCCCCATATATACACCCCTCACACCCCCCCCCATATATACACCCCTCACACACACCCCCATATATACACCCCTCACCCCCCCCATATATACACCCCTCACACACACCCCATATATACACCCCTCAGACCCCCCATATATACACCCCTCACACACACCCCCATATATACACCCCTCAGACCCCCCATATATACACCCCTCACACACACCCCCATATATACACCCCTCAGACCCCCCATATATACACCCCTCACACACACCCCATATATACACCCCTCAGACACCCCCCCATATATACACCCCTCACACACACCCCATATATACACCCCTCACACACACACCCCATATACACCCCCCATATATACACCCCTCACACACCCCTCATATACACCCCCCATATATACACCCCTCACACACACCCCATATATACACCCCTCACACACACCCCATATATACACCCCTCACACACACACCCCATATACACCCCCCATATATACACCCCTCACACACCCCTCATATATACACCCCTATAGTATTTCTTATAAAAGTAAAATAGTTATTTCTTTAATTTACATTTTTTTTATTATATATAATACACACACACACACACACACACACACACATATATTATATATATAGACATATAGAAAATAAATAAATACATAAATAACTATTTTTATTTCTAATAAATACAATTATAAATTCTTTGTAAATTTACTTTATCATTTTTTGGATATGAATTTGACAGCATTTTATTTCTTTATTTATATTTCTTTAAAATACAGGTGGAGGTTCAAAAAGAAACAAGGAAACAGAATGGAAAGCGGTAAACAGTGTAAAAAATAATAAAGAAAAGATAATAACAATGTGAACAAATGCATATATTACAATTATTTTAAAGAACCTTTTTTTCCCTTCAGAAGTTTTGTGTTTTAAAGTTGAGACGGACCTGCCCCCATTTCCCCCCCAAATATTTCAAATGTTTATTTTTAAATAAGTTTATTTGAAAGAAACACGAATCCAAATATTAAAAAAATGAATAAAGAATGAGTAATTAACAACAACAACAACAACAACAGAATATTGAGTGTTTTTCACTTTTATTGCTCTTATTGTTGATATTGAATTTGGATTTTCTGTTTATTGATTAATTGATTGAATATTTTCCTTTTTTTTCCACATAAACCAACATCCAGATGTTCGCACCAGTGTGAAATGACTTTCTACACAAAATGTCTGATAAACTCCAAACCGGTACGAGACCAACACGTTAGCATTGTAGCCCCGGCGCTAAGCTAAAGCCATTTCCTCCGACAGCAGATGTGTCTCGGCCGATCCGCTGTGTGTGGAATAATGAGCCGATTGTGTGTGTGTGTGTGTGTGTGTGTGTGTGTGTGTGTATGTCAGGTTCAGCTGAATTAATAATGAATAATTACTGTCTGTGGTTCGAGGTCATTTAGTGCGTGTGATTTCAGCGAGTTCACAAGTTTAAATCTGGCTGTAATTTGCGGTGGTATTTTGGGAGAAGTTGTTCTCTCTCTCTCTCTCTCTCTCTCTCTCCCTCCCGTCCTCCTGAAACGGGGGTTAGCGTGTTGTTTTAAACTCACTCGAGACACCAAATTTTATTTCGTTGCTCCACGGCTTCGTCTGGTTTAAACACTCGGCGTGTGTGTGTGTGTGTGTGTTAGTGATAACCGCGTCCTGTCCCGTCTACATGCCAGAAAATTAACACACTAAACAGGATAACTGTCTGATTAGCAGTCGTAGCACGGTCCGGAACGATGCTAGCTCGACACGAGACGTAACATGAACACAAACAAAATTGCTAAGAAGAAAAAACGCAACTTGTTTACTTCAGAAAATGTAGCCATTCCTGATTTTTTTTTTTTTTTTTTTTGTGCTAGTTAAAAATCTTAGCTAAACCTGCCGAGCTAGCTAGCCGATATATATAATATAGAGCTAGCTGGCTAATTACACCAAACTCAAACCCAAGCATTACGTAGTTCAACAGCTAGCCAGATTGGAAGCTAACCGGCTAACTAGCTTTGCTATGTTATAGCTACACCCCTGATCAATTCCTGATTTTCTGCTGGTTAAGATAATAATCTCTATGCACTGTATATATTTATTTAATTCTAAATAAAGCTAGCGCCATATACAGACCTCTGAAACGGAGCTAGCTGGCTAGTTCCTGTACATCATACTGCATACTGCAGCTAAACCCGAACATAAATATTAGCCAGATACGAGGTACGGTACAGAGCAAACACTAACGCTAACTAAACACTGATTTCATTTATTTTTTTTTTTTAAATACATGATAATTGCCTCTCTGTCCTGATCCCGACAGATGAGGTCAAAGGTCAAGCATGGGGAATGTCAACGTCCTCAAAGCAAAATCAAATCAAATCATGACTATTTGTCTTCTTGCCCTGCTTCCCATCAGACCTAACGTAGATCCAGTACGGCGACGCTGCCTGTGACGTGACCTCCACATGACCTCGAAGAGACATTCCACGCCGAAATGCTCTTCCCCTCGCATTAACGAGCGAGAGTCAGCGTTCCAGACCCGAGGTCGAGGCCGGGCTTTCTGTGAGAAACTTTTCACGTCTGAAAGTTTGACGTGCGTCTCCGGGCGGAAAGCGAGCGGAGCGGTGAGGAGGCTCAGACGTGACATCACGGGGCAGGAATGCAGCGCGCTAAAAGCACTGACGCGACTGAGCGGTCACCGTTAGCAACGTGCAACTCTATAGCGCAACTCTATAGCGCTCGGTCTCGTGTGTCCTGAAACACCAGAAAGCGGCGAGTCTAGAATGACGCTAATTCAGGAAACGTGAAAGATTGAAGATGATTAAAGCCACGTGTCTCATCGTTTATCACAGACGAGCACAGTTCTGTTAAACTATACTCCTGAGACAAGTGCGTCTAAAATAATACTCCTGAGATACACACGCAGTACATACTTACAGTCGGTATAGTACTGAGAAACACCTGTACACACACACACACACACACACGCACACACACACACACACAGTGAATGAATTTAGAAATGTTAGCCTAGTTAGTTAGTCTTGGAGGATTTGTTTTTCAGTGTGGTGTTAGTTTATAATTTAATGGCTCTATTTAGTTTTTGAGTTGTTTCGGTTGCTCCACACATTGGAGTGGTGTGTGTGTGTGTGTGTGTGTGTGTGTGTGTGTGTGTGTGTGGATGAGGTGTTCTCTCAGGACTGTGTCCTCTGACCCACATCGTGCACTCCTCAAACCGTTTTATTTTTCAGACGCCCGCCGTTTCTCCCCTACATTCTTCATTCATCTGCGCTCTCTCTCTCTCTCTCTCTCTCTCGCTCTCTCTCTCTCTCTCGCTCTCTCTCTCTCTCGCTCGCTCTCTCTGCAGTGAAAAAAGTGAAAAGCTGCCCGCCTTTTGTTTGTCTTTTCTTTGCTCTAACGGTCTCGACAGTGAAGGAACGAGCTGCATGCGTCTCACACACACACACACACACACACACACACACACACGGGGGTCAGTGAGTACACACGCTACACAAAGATGGTGTTCAAATCATCCAAACAAAATTTCACGCTTTTTTTTTTAAACAAGCCTATTTTTTTTTTAAACGTTCACACAAATGAAATTCTCGCTTCTGATTGGTTGCCGAAGCGTCCGTCGTTTTCTTATATATATATATATATATATATATATATATATATATATATATATTTCATACTATAAACGTCGCGTAACCACGGGAACAGGCAGAAATCACAGTCTGACCCAGGCCGATATTTACGCTTTTCCATGAAGCTCCTAAATAAAGACGGAAAAATGACAAATAATTACAGTTTAAAGCGTTATGATTTAATACGCCGGATAAGAACGTTTTCCTTTTCCGTAAACCATGTCAATGTTTACATAATACGAAATAAAACACTGCATTATGCATATCATTCATTTGTTTATTTCTCCAAACGAAATATTTATTATTAAAAGAAAAAATAAAGAATTTATGTACGATAAAGTCAACTCGGCTGATTTTTAGCCATTTCTTGAAATAAAGCTAACTTTTATCTTTAAACAACAACAACAATCACAACAACAACAACAACAACAACACTATATAAATATTTTTGTTCCTACAGCTGCAGGGCACGACAGCGATTTTGTTAACAAATAAACACAAACAAACACTTTTATTAATCACAACAAGAAATATTACACACACACACACACACACACACACCCCTCACATTGCTTTGAAAGAAAACATAAAAACTGCCTTCATTTTTTTTTAATTATTCTTTAACATAATATCTATACCACATTAATGCCCCCTGCTGTAATATTCAATCGTTTCCATAGCAACAGCTGGTCCACATGGGCTATTACAGTTCAGCAAATACAAATAATTGATATGATCTTCATTTTCTGTAAGGAGACATTTATTCATCCAGCACGGACGGAAGGAGTCTCCAGCGTGAGGTGAAGCTGTGGGACATCTTCAGGACCGAGGAGTTCACGCTTCGTTGCGTAATAAATAAAAGCACAACAAGCTGCGGTTTTATTTATTTATTTTTTTCTGTCATATTAAGTTTGAGAGAAAAAAAAAGTGTTGAAGAAAAGTTCATAGCTGTAAAATGTGAGAACGGGAACTAACGGTGTTTTTTTAACGCAGGTTCCACATCGGTCAAAGTAACTATAAACGGATAATAAAGCACTGTGTGTCGTTCATCTTCTGAGATTTCCAGGTACAGAGGCCACGCCTCCTCCTTCAAAGAGACTGACACTGAGGACACGCCTTCTTCACTGAAACAGAGGCCATGCCTCCTACACTGAGACTGACCAATTGGCCACGCCTCTGACTGAGACACCTCCTTCACCGAGACTGACCTGGAGGCCATGCCCCCATCACCAAGACTGACCAAGAAGCCACGCCTCCTCCACCGAGACTGACCCCGAGGCCACGCCTCCTCCACAAAGACTGACACCGAGGCCACGCCTCCTCCACCGAGACTGACCCCAAGGCCACGCCTCCGTCACCGAGACTAACACAATACCGGTTCTACATGGCACTACAGTTCATATTCCACATCTTCTCCTAAGAGCCGACGCATGATACAAAAAATCGTAGTGTTAAATAACGCGTTCGAAATCATAGTTATTAATGTTAAGGCGGAGCTGCCGGTCGAGTGCACCTCGCAGCCCCGAGCCCGCTGTTGGCATTTTATCCGAGTGCGTTTGTAAAGGATGAAATCAATTTAAAACGAGTGACCGTCCCACAGCGAGGAAAATTCGGAAAAGAAAAAGAGAATGGATCACGTTACACCTAATCTCATCGCAAAACATTTCAGACATGAAAAACCACCCCTGGTGGAAACATTTTATTGTACCATCGCTTGGTAATTAACTCAAGTCGAAAATTGTTTAAAAACTTCCTAGCATCGTTAGCGATATAAAGAATAAAAACAATCCCAATAAAACCATTCCCTCCCAAAACCATTCCCTCCTAACCCCCTTTCCTGTGTTTGGGGATCCTCCCGGTTTGTAGCACACACACACACGCACACTCACACACACTCACACACACTTCCCCCTCCTCCTAGTGTATTTTTGAGGCATCCGTGAGCCGAATACTAATGAGCATTTTTTTTTTGGGGGGGGGGGATTGATTTCCATTTGGAAGCGGGACGAGGGGTCCTCTCTCTCTCTCTCTCTCTCCCCCTCTACCCCCCCTCCCCCTCCACCCCTCGTTTCTTTTTAACCACTCTTTTTGTTCGACGCTAACCCACAATCACCACGACGCCTTCGCTCCTGATTTCAAATCGCACTACTTTTCCTTTTTTGTTGTTGTTTTTTTTTTTTTGGACGCGTTAGCTACATTCAAGCTAACAAAGTGAAATTACGAGGCATTATGTTTGCCTCCATTTCAGGGGTGGCGTTTTCCCGCCCTCGTTTCGGAAGAGTTTTCTCCACATGCTGAGAAACCTCCCAGACGCGTATTCTCACCGCGGCGCGATCCGATCATATTCTGGATCTTTGACGCATATGAGGAGAGTTCCAGAACTTTTACGAGCGGTTTGTTTAGAAACGGGAGCGAATCACTCGTCTCGTAACTAACCAACAAATCCGCGGTCACAGATCCGCCAAGAGTCACTACGACGTGCGCTACGACGTGCGAATGCGTATTCAGCGAGTTATCGTACGCAGTTTGCGTACAAACTGCCAGAAAAATAAAAAAGTATTTAACGGAGAATTTAACGTCGAGCGAAATAAATTAACACGGAAATGACTGGTTTTTTTTAATGTAATTATTTATTTTATTTTATTTTTATTTAATTATCAAATAATTTCTACTTTAAAAAAAAGACAATTATTTTGAATTGTACTTTTAAAAAAAATAATAACGTGAACGCGACGGGAAAAATATCAGAAATAAAAGAGCAAAATCATCATCATCATCATCATAAATCCTTCGCTTCTCTATCCCTTTATTCTCGTACTCCCCCCCCCCCCTTTATTAGCTCCCCCGAGAGTATAACCTCTCCGACCGACGCCCACATGTTAAGTACGTACCTGGCAACCATGTGAGAACATGAAGGCTAAAAAAAGGGCGAAGTAGCTGAAAGAAATGCGCGTTACAGCCCGGGTTTATGGCGCACAATCACCAAGAATAGAGCTTTAGTGGCGCCGGATAATGAAATAATAACCAGAGATCTGTGTAGATAGATTTGGAGCCAACTAAATACCCAACACACACACACACACACACACATCCCAGCTGTGAAAATGCTGATTCTTTCTCTTGGTTCCAGAAAAGGAAAGAAATCAGAATTTAAAATAATTTTTTTAAAAAAAACGCAAGTTCTCAAGTCGACCTTGCATTGGGGACGGGGTTAGAGGGGGTGCCAATACTTTGTGTAGCACAATACGAGGACTAAAATCAGTATATATGTACTAAAAAAGTGATCTGCATGTTTAATGTGTGTGTGTGGGGGGGGGGGGGGCACTTTTCATACTTTTTTTAAAAAAACTTATTTTATTAAATTATATAAATTTAAAGAATTTAAAAAATTAAAGAATAAATTAATTAAACCGTACTCGTTTTTTTCTTTTGGTCTGTAATCTTTCCACTAATTACTTTTTTTCACAGGTGTTTTTTTTTTTTTTTATAAAAAAGATTTTAAAAATATTTCACTAATGTTTGGATCAGAAGAAGAAAAAAACCCGAAAACAACATATCAAAAAGTCTTATTTTTATAGGCGCTACGACTACAATATTTTGTACTTTTTCTAATAAAGAATCATCTATTAAACCTAGCGCTGAATTTCATCCTTTTAAATGAAATTCTACTTCATTTTCCCTTCGTAAATGAATCTGCAGATTTTTGCACGCAGCAAATGCTGACACGCATCACTCTGGGCTCGGAGTGTGAGGATCAATCAGGCGAAATGAAAAGGACGACAGAAACGCTGACATTTCCCCTAACGCTAACGCTCGCGTGTCTCTCTCTTTCCCTCGCGCGGCCCGCGGCTTTCGACTCGCTGCTTGTTCTTGCTCTGGTTTCGTCACGTCGCTCTTTGAGGAAGGAGACGACACCGACACGCTCGTCTTCCGCTTCTCCAGTCAAGTCTAGCGGTTTTTCCAAGCGGCAATAAAGACAGCGTGAGGCTCTGGGCTAATAACGCAGGGGCCGTCGATCTTAGCGCGAGCTAACGATTAGCACACAGCAGAAAAGCGGAGTTAAGAGACGGGAGATCAAACAGGAGGGGAAGAAAATGGAAGCACCACGAGGGCCACTTTGCTGTTTGAACGCTTTCGCCAGGAATAACAATCCATAATTCATGAGCCTCCGTCTAGCCCACAGACACACAGCCAACGTAGCATTTATTATTCATCGCGTACACCTCACGTGTCGAGCTTTCAGACTAATGGATCGCAAGTGCAAAGGGTTCCGAAGTTTTCCCGGTGTTTTCGCGTCAAGGGCAACCCATCTCCGTTTTGCTACGTGGAACGAGAAAAGGTTTAACCGGCGGAAATTAGCGGGTTGGAATTAGCGCTGGCCGGAAAGCGTGAAAAACGCAAAGCTTCACAAAGTCGAATATTAACCATAATGTTTTACACCGAGCCGCCCGATAAGACTCAAATCCGCTGAAGAATGAAGGACTCCTCCTCGCACGTTCTTCTGGCTCTGAGTCATGCTAGTCGACTGGCGTACGCGCACACACACACACACACACACAGAACGTGGGAGAATTCCACACTGAGGTCATACACCTCAAATAAACCCAAGCAAATGAGAAAAGGCTTTTGATATCAAGTTCAGAACTATTTTTATTTCTCCAAACGCGCTTGGCCTGAAGGTCGGAAAACGTTTACTTAATCACGTCATCCATACCAGCTGACGTTCGTAAGCATGAACAGACTGACAAGAAATAGCTATTTTCATGAACAGATAATGTTTTAAAACATTTTCACAAAAAACAAACCAACATTTTTTTTTTACATGTTCAATGACCTTCACCCCAGATTCAGTCAGTCAGCTGTTGTGGTGTCAGATGTCTGTGTGTTTATGCATTTTTGTTTCCAGTGAAGATACAAAACATAGTATAATAGAGCTTATAATGAATTATTAGACTTATTATAGTGTCTTATAGAGCTTGTGGTGCATTATAGCTGCTACTATAGGCACTATGGTGTATTATATGTTATTATTAGTTATTATCTATTCTACTATTAATTAGTACTATTATTAGTGTCACAGGCTTTATAGTGCACTACAGGGATTAGTACAGGCTTTATAGCGCATTACAGGGATTAGTACAGGCTTTATAGTGCACTACAGGGATTAATACAGGCTTTATAGTGCACTACAGGGATTAGTACAGGCTTTATAGTGCACTACAGGGATTAGTACAGGCTTTATAGTGTACTACAGGGATTAGTACAGGCTTTATAGCGTACTACAGGGATTAGTACAGGCTTTATAGTGTACTACAGGGATTAGTACAGGCTTTATAGTGTACTACAGGGATAAGTACAGGCTTTATAGTGCACTACAGGGATTAGTACAGGCTTTATAGTGTACTACAGGGATTAGTACAGGCTTTATAGCGTACTACAGGGATTAGTACAGGCTTTATAGTGTACTACAGGGATTAGTACAGGCTTTATAGTGCACTACAGGGATTAGTACAGGCTTTATAGTGCACTACAGGGATTAGTACAGGCTTTATAGCACACTACAGGGATTAGTACAGGCTTTATAGTGCACTACAGGGATTAGTACAGGCTTTATAGCGCACTACAGGGATTAGTACAGGCTTTATAGCGTACAACAGGGATTAATACAGGCTTTATAGTGCACTACAGGGATTAGTACAGGCTTTATAGTGCACTACAGGGATTAGTACAGGCTTTATAGCGCACTACAGGGATTAGTACAGGCTTTATAGCGTACTACAGGGATTAGTACAGGCTTTATAGCGTACTACAGGGATTAGTACAGGCTTTATAGCGCACTACAGGGATTAGTACAGGCTTTATAGCGCACTACAGGGATTAGTACAGGCTTTATAGCGCAATACAGGGATTAGTACAGGCTTTATAGCGTACTACAGGGATTAGTACAGGCTTTATAGCGCAATACAGGGATTAGTACAGGCTTTATAGCGCAATACAGGGATTAGTACAGGCTTTATAGCGCACTACAGGGATTAATATAGGCGTTATAGTGTACTACAGGGATTAATATAGGCGTTATAGCGTACTACAGGGATTAGTACAGGCTTTATAGCGTACTACAGGGATTAGTACAGGCTTTATAGCGTACAACAGGGATTAATATAGGCGTTATAGCGTACTACAGGGATTAGTACAGACTTTATAGCGTACTACAGGGATTAGTACAGGCTTTATAGCGTACTACAGGGATTAGTACAGGCTTTATAGCGCACTACAGGGATTAGTACAGGCTTTATAGCGCACTACAGGGATTAGTACAGGCTTTATAGTGCACTACAGGGATTAGTACAGGCTTTATAGCGCACTACAGGGATTAGTACAGGCTTTATAGCGTACTACAGGGATTAGTACAGGCTTTATAGCGTACTACAGGGATTAGTACAGGCTTTATAGCGCACTACAGGGATTAGTACAGGCTTTATAGTGCACTACAGGGATTAGTACAGGCTTTATAGCGCACTACAGGGATTAGTACAGGCTTTATAGCGTACTACAGGGATTAGTATAGGCTTTATAGCGCACTACAGGGATTAGTATAGGCTTTATAGTGTTCTATAGGCATTATAATAGGCTCTATAGTGTACTATAGGCATTATAATAGGCTTTATAGTGTACTATAAGAACAATTATAATCTTTATAGTTATAAGATTTATGGTGCTTTATGGCCATTGCTATAGAACTGTATAATAGATCTCTTACAACTGGTTGTTTCATAAGCTTTTAACCACGTTTGTAATCTCCCAGAAGCCAGACTGGTTCCGACTGCTCTGGTGTGTGTAATAAGAAAATGAAGAAAAAAAGGCCAGAGTGTAAACTGGGTTGTAAATGGTCAAAGCAACAAGTATTTTACCAACAAATTATCCATCAGCCGCCTACAGAATCGACTTCCTGGACAATAAGCTACATCAGGAACAGAGCCACAGCTGAAATTCTGACTCGCAGGCGACTGAATGTGGAGCCGAAACGCTGAAAAGGTTGATTTCATGTTGAGGAGTAGCAGAGAGGGGGCAGTGACAGCTCGCTTTTAATCTATAAACAAATCTGACAGTTTAATAGAACATTAAGAAAATGCCGTCATCTGTTCTGTACCTCCTTCAGCTGATCCTGGCTCACTCTGCCCCATCGCCATGCTTTCATTAGCGTACTTTTATTCTATTAGGCCTATAATAGATCAAATGATACACTACGAGGCCGATAATAGGCCATATAATACATTATAAGGTCTCATACATTTTATGGCCTATAATACACCATATAATAGGCCTATATTACACTGTAAGGCCTATAGTAAGACATATATCATACACTACAAGACTTCTTATACACTATATAGCCTATAATACATTACAAGGCCTATAATAAAACCTATAATACACTATATGGTCAATAATAGGTCATATACGCTATAAGGCCTATAATAAGACATATAATACATTATAAGGCATCATACACTATACGGCCTATAACAGTAAGACCTATAACAACACCTATAATGCGCTATAACACACTATAAGGCCTATAATAAGACCATACGTTATAATATAATACATTATAAGGCCTCCTATACACTATATGGGCTACAGCAGGTCATACAACACATTCTAAGACCTAAGCTATTCTAAGTCCTCATACACTATATGACCCATAAAAAAAACCCCCTGTAAATACCTGTACATAAAGAATATATTTTAAACGTGCCCTTTTGCAGCCAGTATGACACAACAGTTGTATCGTATTCCAACCTGGCCTCGTGTCATATTACAGGAACTGGGTATTAATTATTTGATTAAGGGAACCGCCTGTACATGCGGGTTCACCCGTTTCCATCAACGCTTATTCTGAGAATCTCTGCTGCTGAAGTCAGGCTCGGCCTGTTGGACCTGACAAACGGGTCTTGACACAAACATACGGACAAACGGTGCTGCGTGTTTACATAAATACCTGCGCGAGGATCCTCTCCTTCCCTTTAACTAAACTGTTATATTTTAATTAGAGCCGCAACTAACGATTCTGTTCATAATCGCTTAATCGGATTAAAAAAAACCTTTTACTACCATGTTCCCGGTTACTTGAAATAAAATCCACAGACTGAGTGTTACAAATATAAATTTCAGACTAAAACTGTACTTTAACACAACAGTTTGTCCAATTAACACACAAAACCTCTGTATTTACTCTCCGAACACTTTAAGTCACGTTTTTAATATTCAGACGCGGGGACGAGGATGAGGCTAGGGAGTGGTGAAATATTAGGAATCCGGCGAGATCGATACGAAACAGGTCGCCATGACAACCCTACAGGATTCAGTTACGTGATACAGTGACGCTGAGTTCGTTATTCAACGTTTATTCAACCATTACACTGATTACAGGTCTCCGTGTTCGTGGCGCGTCACGTTCGGCGTCTCGGGATCAGACGGACAGGTTCCGCGGCTCGGCGGCGGTTTTGCGCGACGGATCTGGGGGGTACCGATCCTATTCCAACCCCACCAGTCTCACAGGACATGTTCGGGCACGGGTTTAGAAGAAACCGGTTTTGCGTCTACGCCGTCTTCCATCCCGCCTCAAAAAAGGTCGTTCCCTGTGACCTCACCACGAACTTCTCCTGGAGAGACTGCTGACAGAAAACAGCTACGGTTCGGCTCGTCTGGATCAGGGCGGTCGGGAAAAGCCGCAGGGCTCCTTGCGGTTTAGAGGATAGGTTTCCCCGCCGTTCCTGTTTATAACACGTGGACTCGACTTTATCTTCCGACGTCCTGCTTTACAAGCGAAGAAAGCCCAGTGACTCCACACACCCAAACCTGTCGAATCCTGCACAGACAGACCGAGTCCTGTTACTGCTCTACAAGTTTTCACAAGAACCTTGAACCTAGGGAACCTCGTAACTAATTCATAAAATAAACTGTATTAATCATATACATATTGAAACTAACAGCAAATATGATTGAACTATTTAACTACTCTCTTCTCGCACGTCAACAAGTGTTGATTCATTTCTGATAACAGCAGCCCTGATATTAGCGCACCTGCATACCACAGCATATTAATGCGCTGGGGCATGAACAGTTTTTATTTAGTATTTATATTTAAGATTTACAGAAGGAGTCTCCAGTGTAATACTTCTGTCAGGGAAGAATTCCCTCCTTTACAGCTAAAGGAGCTGATCTGATCTGACACACCACTCCAGCAAAACAAGACCAAAACAGCTCGAGGGCGGGAAGCACCTAAAGTCAGCTCATTATCTGCCCTTTTGTGATAGCATCAATACCGAGCCACGTTAGCCGAGCTTCATGAGCCAAACACCACTCCCTGTCGGTTTTTTTTTTCCCTGGGCTGGACAGTCATGTAATAACCAGCTTCGAGGTCGCTCCGTCTCTCTGAGGAAAAACCTCTCAGGATTATTCTTTCCCAGGCCGGACTGGGCCGGGTCGCTCTGTAGGCAGATGCTCCTGCAGGACCTTTAATAGCTTCAGGGCGTCGAAAAGAGGTCCATTTTGGGCTTTCTGATTGCTAGGTGTCGTCATAGGACGAAGAAATGTTCGACAGCTAGACCAAAAACCGTGTGCTAGCATGGCTAAATGCTAAATACGGTATGGACTACTTTGGGGTTGTTTTTTTTGTTTGTTTTTTTCCAGATTTTTGCTAGCATGGATAATTCCATCACACTAAAATCAAGGAATCATCGAACTCTAAATATCTTTACGAATGTCTCCCGAAAGGTGAATATTCACGCCAAGGCCAAATGTAAGACATTTATACAATCGGATTATCCGATGATATTTCTAATATTTATTAGAATGAAATCATGAAAGGGTTTAGCATCCTGTCACACGGTCAGATCATGTTTGCTAGGCGGGTTAGCTTTACAATTACGAACAAAAACGCTCAAATCCACTCAGGTTAGGTCATGGTTAGCTAAAAGATTAGCTTCAGCTAAAAAACAGGGGGGGAAAAAAACCCTTTTAAAAATCTTCTCAGAAGTCCTGTCTAGTTAGCCCATGTTGGCTAGCAATTTCATATCAGAAATCCTGTCAGGTTTTCATGTTAGCTGATGTTAGTTAGCCGGCTAGAGTTAGAATAGAAAATGGCTTGTAATGGAAACTTCTCATAAATCTTATCAGGTTAACTCGTGTTAGCTAGGCAAGCAGATGTGAAAAGACAAGCATGTATAATTATGCTAATAACTTCCTGCTTGTATTGTAAAATATAAACCTGTGCTAATCGGTTTCATCCGAAACAAAGTACAAAAAGAAAAATCCTCTCAGAAATACTGTCAGATTAGCCCGTGGTGGTTAGACGGCTTGTATCGTGAAGAAACAACAGTAAAAATAAATAAATAAACAAATAAATAATATTTATGAACATGATTTGAAGTTTGTCTCAGCTCATGTGATGTCAGGTGTTGTGTTAGCTTTTGAGGCGAAAAAATATTGAAAAAAAGTGATCAATATGAATGACAGTTCCTCTCAGAAATCCTTTCAGGTTATCAGGTTAGCTCATGGCTAAACTGATATGATTCCAAGTTCCTCTCAGAAATCCTGTCTTAGTAAGCAAGTTTGTTTTAGAGGTACATTTATAAACATTAACTTCTCCCAGAAACCCTGCCAGGATAGCGCATGTTGGCTAGCTAGCTAATGTAACTGGTATAAATTATGAACAATAATGAATTATGTTAGGTTTATCGTGATAGCAAGCAGGTTAGCTTCAGCACTTGAATGCTGAAATTTATGAATAAGATGTGTAAATAAATAAATAAATAAACTCTTAGGTGTTTCAGGTTGATAAGTTAGCTCATGTCAGCTAACTGGTGAACTTTAGCGAATGAAAATTATGGATATGATTGAAAAATTCTCTCAGAAGACCTGTCTGGTTAGCTCATGACAGTCCAAAAGTGCTTCAAGCAGTCAAAAAATAAAGAGTAAACCTCGCCGTGCACTTGCATGAAGCATGCAGAGTGTACACAGACACACACACACACACACACACACACACACACAGTCTGACTCATACTCCCTCCCTCTGTTTACCTCAGTTTCACTCAGTGACTCAGGATGAATCCTCCTCCTCCTCCACCTCGCTGCTGTTTCCTCGACGAGCCACGGCGTGCACATCGTGATCAATAACGGATCTTTCGTTGTGTTTGATTACTTAACCTCCGGTTCCTGTACGGTTCTTTTGTTGCAGGTCAGCATGAGGGCATCTCAGGTCCTGCTGCTCAAGTTGAAGAACACACCCATGGTGTCCATTGATAGTATGTCCTGTCAAGATGAAAGAAAAAAAAAAAGTGTTTTTGGAGTTTAAAAAAATGTGACCTTTGACCTTAGGCAGATCTTCAGCGATACAAGCCGATATAGCTTAGGACACGGTGCAACTTCCTGTCATCTATAAACGGAGGCGGCCATTTTGGACAACCGAATCACTTTCTTCCCTAGCACAGGTTGGTTGGTAAAACTCCACCCCTCCTATTTGGCCCCGCCTCCGAGCTCCTTCCATATCCCATTCGACTTTGAAGAGCCCTTCTGAGACTCGCTAAGGTCAAAGGTCACTGATTGAGCATGACGCATCTAAAAAATGAAGCACTCTGATTTAGCATAGCATCAGGAAGCAGTTAATATGCTACACCAGTGAACAGAAAGGACACAATATGGTGACTTGTAAACATCATTAGCTAGCTAATTAAAACAAGCAACATGACAATTCAAATTTAGCTAGCTAATTCTTTGCGGGTAATAAACATTAATCTAACTAACCAACTAACACTTCATGGATGGTAAACTCTTAGCTATCTAGCTACCACTTAGCGCTTATAACTTTTATAACTTCCTAACGTGCATGACTATGTTAAACTCTTAGCTAGCTAAAACATCCTCATGGTTGGTCAAACTCTTGCCTAGCTAGCCAACACTTCATGATTGCTGGTCAAATCTTAACTAGCTAGCACATCATAGCACTTTGCTATGGCTGTTAAAATCTTAGCTTGCTAACATCATAAACCAAATTAATTAGCTCACACTGTTAGTGTTCAACTTTTAAGCAGCTAGCTGACATGTCACTGTGGCTGTTGAACTAGCTAGCTAGCTAGCTAAAACTTCCTCATGGCTGTGAAACTCTTAGCTAGCTAACACATTGTTTGCGACTGCTGAACCGTTAAAGATTAGTTAGCGCTTTACCGCGACTGTAAAACTAGATAACAACATGAACTTAACTTGTGGGCGTGGCCTGTGCAGTCACTTTACGTTGTACGACATACGCGCAACATAAGCGCTTTTTTGTTTTAAAGTGTGTAATTGTTGATATGGTGAAGTTGTGCTTATGTAACATGTAAGGAAGGAGTCTCCAGTGTCAGTGTCAGGTGAAGCCGTCACTTTAAGTTTTTTGACATCTTCAGGACGGAGAGGAGTTTACGCTTCTCAAAACAAAAAGACGTGGCAAGTAACTAAGAAACTAAGTAACTGTATACGGATAAAAAGTACATGCTGTTTTTTAATAAATGAACTATAAGCAGTGGTAAATTGCTGTGGTGTACGAGGAGAATGTGGGAAAGCTGCTGTTATGGGAAAATAATCAACTCCACCACACCACTCAGTATTTTACTAGAACATCAGCAGACACGTGTTCAATCTCAACATACTGTATATCGCTTAATCGAGTATCAGCATGACACACAACACAGGAAAAAAACACCCCCTCCTTCCCTCGCTCTCTCTCTCTCGCTCATTCTCTCTCTCGTTCTCTCTCTCTCTTTTACTATCTGTTTGGTTCATCTTTGACCTACTATGAAAATAAAGGTCACTTTAAAAGTCAAAAGTCTTTCTCAGCATCTCTCTATCTCAGTATCTGACTCTCTCAGTATCTGTTTCTCTGACTGTCCCTCTCTCTCTGACTGTCCCTCTCTCTCTGACTGTCCCTCTCTCTCTGACTGTCTGTCTCTGACTGTCTCTCTCTCTCAGTATCTGTCTCTGTCTCTCTGACTGTCTGTCTCTCTCTGAGACTGTCTCTCTCTCAGTATCTGTCTCTCTGACTGTCCCTCTCTCTCTGACTGTCCCTCTCTCTCTGACTGTCTGTCTCTGTCTGTCTCTCTCTGACTGTCTCTCTCTCTCAGTATCTGTCTCTGTCTCTCTGACTGTCTGTCTCTCTCTGAGACTGTCTCTCTCTCAGTATCTGTCTCTCTGACTGTCCCTCTCTCTCTGACTGTCCCTCTCTCTCTGACTGTCTGTCTCTGTCTGTCTCTCTCTGACTGTCTCTCTCTCTCAGTATCTGTCTCTGTCTCTCTGACTGTCTGTCTCTCTCTGAGACTGTCTCTCTCTCAGTATCTGTCTCTCTGACTGTCCCTCTCTCTCTGACTGTCCCTCTCTCTCTGACTGTCTGTCTCTCTCTGACTGTCTCTCTCTCTCAGTATCTGTCTCTCTGACTGTCTGTCTCTCTCTGACTGTCCCTCTCTCTCTGACTGTCTGTCTCTCTCTGACTGTCTCTCTCTCTCAGTATCTGTCTCTCTCAGTATCTGTCTCTCTGACTGTCCCTCTCTCTCTGACTGTCCCTCTCTCTCTGACTGTCTGTCTCTCTCTGACTGTCTCTCTCTCTCAGTATCTGTCTCTCTGACTGTCTGTCTGTCTCTCTCTGACTGTCTCTCTCTCTCTGACTGTCCCTCTCTCTCTGACTGTCTGTCTCTCTCTGACTGTCTCTCTCTCAGTATCTGTCTCTCTGACTGTCTGTCTCTCTCTGAGACTGTCTCTCTCTCAGTATCTGTCTCTCTGACTGTCCCTCTCTCTCTGACTGTCTGTCTCTCTCAGTATCTGTCTCTGTCTCTCTGACTGTCCCTCTCTCTCTGACTGTCTGTCTCTCTCTGAGACTGTCTCTCTCTCAGTATCTGTCTCTCTGACTGTCCCTCTCTCTCTGACTGTCTGTCTCTGTCTGAATGTCCCTCTCTCTCTGACTGTCTGTCTCTCTCTGACTGTCTCTCTCTCTCAGTATCTGTCTATGTCTCTCTGACTGTCCCTCTCTCTCTGACTGTCTGTCTCTCTCTGAGACTGTCTCTCTCTCAGTATCTGTCTCTCTGACTGTCCCTCTCTCTCTGACTGTCCCTCTCTCTCTGACTGTCTGTCTCTGTCTGAATGTCCCTCTCTCTCTGACTGTCTGTCTCTCTCTGACTGTCTGTCTCTCTCAGTATCCGTCTCTGTCTCTCTGACTGTCCCTCTCTCTCTGACTGTCCCTCTCTCTCTGACTGTCTGTCTCTCTCAGTATCTGTCTCTGTCTCTCTGACTGTCCCTCTCTCTCTGACTGTCCCTCTCTCTCTGACTGTCTGTCTCTCTCAGTATCTGTCTGTCTCTCTGACTGTCCCTCTCTCTCTGACTGTCTGTCTCTCTCTGACTGTCTGTCTCTCTCAGTATCTGTCTCTGTCTCTCTGACTGTCCCTCTCTCTCTGACTGTCTGTCTCTCTCTGAGACTGTCTCTCTCTCAGTATCTGTCCCTCTCTCTCTGACTGTCTCTCTCTCTCTGACTGTCTCTCTCTCAGTATCTGTCTCTGTCTCTCTGACTGTCCCTCTCTCTCTGACTGTCTGTCTCTCTCTGAGACTGTCTCTCTCTCAGTATCTGTCCCTCTCTCTCTGACTGTCTCTCTCTCTCTGACTGTCTCTCTCTCAGTATCTGTCTCTGTCTCTCTGACTGTCCCTCTCTCTCTGACTGTCTGTCTCTCTCAGTATCTGTCTCTGTCTCTCTGACTGTCCCTCTCTCTCTGACTGTCTGTCTCTCTCTGAGACTGTCTCTCTCTCAGTATCTCTCTCTGTCTCTCTGACTGTCCCTCTCTCTCTGACTGTCTGTCTCTCTCTGAGACTGTCTCTCTCTCAGTATCTGTCTCTGTCTCTCTGACTGTCCCTCTCTCTCTGACTGTCTGTCTCTCTCTGAGACTGTCTCTCTCTCTCTCAGTATCTGTCTCTGTCTCTCTCTCTCAGGATCTGTCTCTGTCTCTCTGACTGTCCCTCTCTCTCTGACTGTCTGTCTCTCTGACTGTCTCTCTCTCTCTCAGTATCTGTCTCTGTCTCTCTGACTGTCCCTCTCTCTCTGACTGTCTGTCTCTCTCTGAGACTGTCTCTCTCTCTCTCTCAGTATCTGTCTCTCTGACTGTCCCTCTCTCTGTATCTGTCTCTCTCTCTGTATCTGTCTCTCTGACTGTCCCTCTCTCTCTGACTGTCTCTCTCTCAGTATCTGTCTCTCTTTCAGGCTGTCTGTCTCTCTGACTCTGTCTCTCTCTCTCTCGGTCTCTCTCTTGCGCTTTCCAAGTATCTGTCTCTCTCTCTCTCTCTCAGTATCTGTCCCTCTCTCTGTCTGTCTCTCTGACTCTGTCTCTCTCTCTCTCTGTTTCTCTCTTGTGCTTTCCAAGTATCTGTCTCTCTCTCTCAGTATCTGTCTCTCTCTCTGACTCTGTATCTGTCTCTCTCTCAGTAGCTCTCCCTCTCTGACACTGTGTCAGTCTCTCTCCCTCTCTGACTCTGTGTCCGTCCCTCTCTGACTCGGTATCCATCCCTCTCTCTCTGACTCAGTATCTGTCTCTCCCTCTCTGACTCTGAATCCGTCTCTCTTCCTCTCTCTGACTCTGTATCCGTCTCTCTCTCTCTCTCTCTGACTCTGTATCCGTCTCTCTCCCTCTCACTCGGTCTCTCTCCCTCTCTCTGACACTGTATCCATCTCTCTCTCTCTCTCTCTCTCTCTCTGACTCTGTATCCGTCTCTCTCTCTCTCTCTGACTCTGTATCTGTCTCTCTCTCTGACTCTGTATCTGTCTATCTCTTTCTCTCTGACTCTGTATCCGTCTCTCTCTCTCCGACTCTGTATCCGTCTCTCTTTCTCTGACCCTGTATCCGTCTCTCTCTCTCTCTCTTTCTCTGACTCTGTATCCGTCTCTCTCTCTCTCTCTCTGACTCTGTATCCGTCTCTCTATCTCTCTCTCTCTCTCTCTGACTCTGTATCAGTCTCTCTCTCTCAATATCTCTCTCTTGCTCTCTCCAAGCATCTGTCTCTCTTACTCAGTATTTGTCTCTCTCTCTCTCTATCTGTCTCTCTCCAAGTATCTCTTTCTCTCTCTATTTACATTTATTCATCCAAGTATCTGTCTCTCACACTCTGTATCTGTCTGTCTCTCTGACTCTGTACCTCTCTTTCTCTCAGTATCTCTCTCTCTCCACGTGTGTCTCTCTGACGCTGTATGTCTCTCTCTCTCTGTCAGTATCTCAGTATGTCTCTCGCCCTTTAGAGAATCCAGGGCATGAACGCCAGCCTGGAAAGTCCCTTCCATGTAAACAGGCTGTAATCACAGAGGTGTGAGGTTTGGCAGCACACCGAGGTTCAGACGAGGCCTGCTTACACCAGACGACCTTGCGGCGTGTGTGTGTGTGTGTGTGTGTGTTTGCTCGCTGTTTGAGTTTCTAGGCAGTTACACATAATAATCGCTGCTTATAAAGGCAAATTAGCACCGAGCTGAAGGGTGTTCCGAGTTCACTCTGACACTGATGACTTCTTCATTTTAACTGTTTTTTTTTATTATTATTATTTCTTTCCTACCTGCAATTCATCATCCTTCTTTCCTGACATTTCTAACTCTTCACTCCAAAGCATGTGGAGTTAACTGTTTATATATCTGCAATGCAGACGTTTGGGTTACCCCAGCCAAACTCAACCCTAACCCTAGAATAAAAATCAAATAAATAATTGCGGCAGTTGCGAAAGTTGGGCCTTAACTGACTCACTAGGACTCGTTAGGCAGGTCGGGATCCGTCATTAGGAATAACTTGTGCTGGCACTCAGCAGCAGACTGAGGATCTGAACATGAAGCTAACTGAAGAACAGCTAACTGATGCCTACCAAGCAGGGGAAGGCTAGAAAAAGAAAACGCCTTCCAGCCCGCAATTTTCACTGCCTGAAACGTCATAAAGAAATGGCAGGGGGCGTCAAGGAAAGCTCTAGAAGACCAAGAAAACTCTCAGACAGAACTAACACCCCTAAATGACAGCGAGAACCTGCAGGAAGGTTTAGCTAACACAGGAGCTCTGCAGCGCTGCTCGAACACACATGATCTGCATGGAAGAGTCATCAGAAGGAAACACCGTGACTTAAGAAGTCTTGAGCATGAGGGGGGATCTGTCATGCTCTGGGGTTGTGCGGCATGGATGAACGGATTCCAACAAGAACGGGAAAACTAGCTGGATAGAAAAAGCTTTGCAATGCTAGCCAACTTCTTTAACAGCGAGCTGATGCAGGCGACACAGATGAGTGAACCGGCTGGGAAAACGGATTTGTGAGGTCTGCAGGTGTACGCATGATGTTAGACAGGACCACCACAGCCTCCACAAGCGGAACCGAAAAACACCCCACACCCACGTTCACCCCACCGTCTCCAGGTGGACCGCAGATCCGTTTCCGTTTTTTCCTCTGGAAAAAAAAAGAAAAGCTTCAGGCTGGAGAACGCCTGCGAGTTTGATTGCTTTTACAAGCAGTGTATTTAGAGAAGCTCAGAGCGGCGAACTCGCGTGAACCCCCGCCGCTGGAAAACTGACTCTCCTGCACCACAAATGGAGTCCATTAGCGTCCAGTAACAATCTCCCACAGGAATCTCCCTCTCTCACACACACACACACACACACACACACACACACACAAGCGTCGCCTAAAACGACCTCTACATGAACTGCATTCTGCTATTTTATAGGCATTTAAAGCAGAAAGGTCGTTAGCATGCTGTTGTCTGGAATTATAGCACAGAGCCGGACCTTCTTCCCCCACCCCCCCGTAACAGACGATAAGGAGCAAATCAGAAATCAGTGGAAGCGGAAAGAAAGAAAGAAAGAAAACAGACAGACAGATAGAAGTAGACAGATGGAGATCGAGCGATTGAATGAGAAACAGGCAGATAGCAGGAGGTACAGGGAGATCGACAGAGAGACAGACAGGGAGGGAGAGAGAAGAGGAAAAAGTGATCGAGACAGAGACAGACAGGTGAGACAGACAGAGCAAATGAGAGAAAGACAGAAGCAAAAACAGACAGATATAAGGAGTGACGGATGGGAGACAATCAGACACAGTAGGAGAGAGACAGACAGAATGTGATACAGATAGGAGGATAAACAGACAGACAAATAGAAGGAGAGACAGACAGAAAGAGAGAAGGACACACAGATGCAGAAGGAGAGACAGACAGGAGGATAGACACAGTAGGAGATGCATACACCTAGAAGGAGGGACGGACAGACAGAGAGACCAACAAATAGATGAAGAGTCAGACAGACAGAAAGAGACGGACAGGTGGAAAAACGGACAGAAAGAGAGACAGACGCCTAGAAGGAGAGACAAACAGATAGAAGGAGAGACAGATAGGAGGATAGACAGACAGAGGGTGAGACACAGGAGGACAAAGACAGAAAGAGACAGAGCATTGGAGGGGAGAGAGACAGAAGGAAAGACAAACAGCTATCAGATGAGACAGACAGACAAGAGGAAGGATTACGCATTGGAGGAGAGACAGAGAGAGAAAAACAGAGCAGAAGAGACAGACAGACAGACAGACAGGAGGAGAGACACACAGGAGGATAAAGACAGAGAGAGAGACAGCGCATTGGAGGGGAGACAGAGACAAACAGGAGGAGAGACAGACAGGAAGATAGAGAGACCGTATGAGACACAAAGAGACAGAGAGAGAGAGAGAGAAGGAGAGGCAACCCGACAGAAGGAGAGAAAAATAGATAGCAGAAGAGAGACAGACAGAAAGAGAGACAAAGAGAGACAGAGCATTGGAGGGGAGAGAGACAGAAGGAAAGACAAACAGCTATCAGATGAGACAGACAGACAAGAGGAAGGATTACGCATTGGAGGAGAGACAGAGAGAGAAAAACAGAGCAGAAGAGACAGACAGACAGACAGAAGAAGAGACAGACAGACAGGGGGAGAGACAGGAAGAGAGAGAGATAGACAGGAGAGATAGAGAGAGGCAGTATGAGACACAAAGAGAAGAGGAGATGAAGGAGATGCAAACCAACAGAAAGAGAGAAAAACAGATAGCAGAAGAGACAGACAGGAGGAGAGCAACAGACAGACAGAGAGACGGAACACTGGAGCAGAGACAGACAGACAGGAGGAGAGACAGACAGAACATTTCTCTGGGTGAAAACTACACTCCTTTATCACAGTCTACTGTTCGGTTATTTTATTAGTAGCATATGTTATTGTTGTTTTCATCACTGTTGCTATGGTAACACTAACCTTCCCCGGTGCAGTTATGATGCAAAGTTAGTGTTGAGCTAACCCCGGCGTATCTGCTGCTTTTGGGGCGTGTTTGAGGGGTTCAGGGTGTGTTTGATTCAGGGTGTATCCCTGCCTTGCACTCAGCGTATCCCAAGATAGGTTCTGAGTCCACCACAACCCTAAACCGGACGTCTGGACGTCTGGAGGACGTTTTTGGATCGGGGCATGACTGGCGGCTCCCTGCAGGACGGCAGGATCACACCGTGCGGGAGATGAAAGACGACAGATAAGATAACGGAGGATTGGAAGTGGAGGACACGTTCAGCACTCACCCATTCCGGAACATCTGGTACGGGACACGTCTGGAACACCGACCCGATTCCAAACCATCCGATTCCTCAGGATTCTGTAAAGAGAACGATGCCACAGGATTATAAACTAGATGTGATTCGTTCACCAATGATTCATCTTTCTGGAAGAGTCACTAAGCTGAACGAATCAGTATCGTTCACTACCACGCACCGAGTCATTTGTGTTCCGTGGATCAGTATTCGGATCAGTGAATCATCACGTACTGATGACCCGTTTGAGTCCCGACCGCAAACCTGTGTGCTCTACCGGCTACCAGGCTAAAACACGTGGCGGTCGCCGTGGTAACTTTACGTACGATATTGTGTCTGCTGTTAAATTAGTGAGCAAATCAGGACGTAAACCGAAATCCCAGAAAGCGAGAAAGAAAAGAAAATCAAGACAAAGAAAACTATAGAAAGGAAAAGTATTGAAGAGGGGAAGAATACAAAGAAAGAAAGGATATGGGTGGCAAAAGGAAAGAGAAAAAGTAAACAAAAGAGGAAATAATAGAAGGAAAAAAAAACTTAAAAGAAAAAATGTATACAAAAAAAGAGAAATGAGGTAAGAGAAAGAAAAATAAAAAAGAAAGACAGAAAGAAACGAAGTGGGCGAATGAAAATAAAGGAAAGAAGAAGAGAAAAGAAAAAAATTGAAAGACAACAGACAAACGAGGAAAGAAAGAAAGAAAGAAAGAAAGAAAGGACGTGGGTGAAAGAAGGGGGAAAGACAAAATGAAACAAAAGGAAGGGAAATAATAGCAAATAATATCAATTAAAAAACTAAAAAGAGAAACAAACCGAGAAAGATAAAATAAAGAAAGAAAGAAAATGGGTGAATGAAAATAAAGGAAAGAAGAAAAGAAAAAAAAATTGAAAAACAAAAAGACAAACGAGGAAAGAGAGAAAGAAAGGCACAGGAATTAAATAAAAGAAGAGAAGAAAAAATATATAACGTGAAGCTGAAAGGAAGAAAGAAATAATGAAGGGGGGGCTGAAATTAAAGATCGCAAAATAAAAAATAGGGCATGTGGGCGTGCACTAATTTGCATATTCGCGTATATTTACAGATCCCGGTATACTTAATGAGGGGAAATGTGTGGAGACGTTTTTAGGCCATCTTTAATCGTGTATTTATATTATTTTTCACAGTGACATGTAGACGTTAAGGATTCTTTCTTTTTTTTTTTGGAAGAAGGAGTGGAAGCTGAACGTGTGGAGCAGCTGCTGGTGAAACGGATATCCGAGAGAAAACGCCGAGTCAAAGTGCACGCCGAGACAATACGCGTCTTCCACCTGGAGCACCACACTGCTGGCTCAGAACCAGCTGAAAAGCCTTTCTTGTACTCGTGTGTGTGTGTGTGTGTGTGTGTGTGTGTGTGAGTGAGTTGCCTGGAGGCACTACATCTGCTGAACATTCAGGAAACTCAATCACTTAATGACTTGCGCCTCTCAGAAGGTTGAAACTCGGGTCGGCCCATTCGGATGAATTACGCGGCTCGGCTGTGTCCTAATCCATTAAACGGGACTCGGGCTCTGCTCGACATCTGTCACGCAACCGGATCCAAATCTCTTCTCCTCCGGTTACCGCGGCCGGACCACTGAGCTCCTCTGCCCCGGCTTTTCACCTCCCCGCCTCCTCAGCTCTCGTTTCACCCGATACGGACCCATCGATTCATATCTAGTCATTCTTCAGGCTCACGAGCGCTCCTCGAGCGCTCCTCAACAAGAACGATACTACATCCCGAAAGACCACTGAAAACCAGAACTTCCGAAAACGCCACGATTACGATATTATGAGGAGAAAAAAAATGAACGCTATACTGTATTTCAAGAACAAAGAATTACAAAAATGACCCGCCCAAAAACCCCAACAAGTGGGCGTGTATAAATTTGCATATTCATATATATTTATAGATCCTGGTGTATTTAATAAGGGTAAATGTGTAGAGATATTTTTAGGCCATTTTAAACATCTATTAATAAATAAATAAATAAGTTCACCAATTTATATTTTTTTTTTGCGGTTACACATAAACGTTAAAGATTCTTTTTCCATAATATATATTACGATATATATATAAAAATATTTAATATAAAAATTATTTCAATATTTTGAGAAAAAAAAAAATTATGAGGAAAAAAGTTTGAAAATAAATTCATAATTTTTTTTTTTTTTTTTTCCAGAGAAATCCCTGTATTTCGTGAATAAAAAATGTTCGGTAATATTACAAGAAGAACGTTGCGATATTTTGAGAATAAAGTTGTAATATTGTGAGAATTTTTTTTTTTTTTTTTTTTAAAAAGCAATATTTTGAGGAAATTCATTTAAGTCACGACATTTCAAGAATAAATTCGCAATTTTTTCGTGGAAAAAAAAAAAGTCACAAGATGTTTTACAGGGAACAAAGTCACTATTTTTGAGAATAAAGCTCAAATAAAGTAAAATTTAATAAAGCTGAATTTGAATTTATTATTTGGGGGAACGGCGAATATCAGAGCAATAATTCAGAGTGATTCTGTTCGCATTTTCGATTACGTAAAAATTTTTCGTAACGTCTCTAATCCCTGATCGTTACGTTCTTTCACACCCGTTACCTTGGCAACCACACAACTCCACACCAGTTTTTCAAAGATACGAAACTATGCCTAGATTTCACTGGCTAGCTAAACATTTTCAATACAAGATGGTTTTGTTTACAAAATGTTTACATTTATACCTAGTTTGTTTATTCTGGACATTCTGGCGTAACAGCTATGTTAGTCGACTCCTTGTTACGAGTCAGGAGTAGGGATGCACCGCATGTTCGGCAACCGAAATCATTAGTGAAATTTAAGCGGAAAGGCCGAATAAATTTGACCGGACGATGAGGTGTTTGATGACGCGAGCAAATCGCCTAGCGACCAGAGTGAGACGCGCGAATTTCACGACCTCCATGGATGTTGACAACCGTGACATTGTTTACTGTGGACACGTGCGTTTGTTTTGTTTCTGTTCCGGAGTATTCTGTCACGTCGCGAGACGTAAGGGAGTAGAGAACGGAAGCAGGTAAAGACGCATTTATTTAAAGGAACAGAACATTAACAACGTATCTAACTATACTGTATCTACTCTAATACTCTGCGAGGTGTACAGGGACGCGAGCGGTATATATCCCCAATATAATCAGACGTATAGAACCCAATAGAACCATTTCCTGCACTCGTCAATGCACGTTTTAGTTGTAGTCTACAGAGTGTTCCATTCTTTCAGCAGTCAGTTATAAGCCGAACATCGGCTATTCAAGGGGCTCAAAGATGACCACATCAAATATTTTACTCATTTATTTATTTAAAGTTATATCGTGCCTTGCTGGTAGCCTGTGCCTGCTGGAATGAAAAAAAAAATGTTCAGTGTTAAATAAATATTTTGAAATTGTAGTTTTTTTGTAAATGATTTTTTTTTTAAAAAGCAAGACAAAACAGTAAAAAGCACATTTGCATATTTAATTTATGCAATGGTGAAAAAAATGGCAAAATAAATGGAAAAAACGCGAAAAAAAAAAAAAAAAAACGTGTTCGGTTTCGGCTTCGGCCGAGAGTTTTCATTTCGGTGCATCCCTAGTCAGGAGTCTTAACTGTCTTTACACGTCCTCGTCGGATCCACCCGCTTTCACACTTTCCAGTTAAATACTTCATCTAGAGTTCTTGCTAACACCGCTGGAAGCTAATGCGAATGAGATTAGCGCTTCACAATGAACCGCTCCTGGCAGATGACGTGGTTGACTCGGATTAAGGTGAATGTGTCGGCGTTTGGAGATAATTAAGGCCCGGAAGACCCCGAGCGAAAATAACACGTCAAATCTGAACGTCTCTCCGAGACGCTCCGGCTACAACTTCATCTCCGAGCCCGAGACGCGCGAGAGACGAGAGGAACGCGAGAGGGCCGAGGGAAGCCGGATTCACACGGCTGCTCGCTTTAATTAAGCACTCAGACAGAATTAAGGTCACCTCTGAAGACCAGGAGGTGACGAGATCCCTCTCTCTGTCTCACTTTCCAACTGAAAGAGTGGCTTAATGATCTGCCAAACGAGGTGTGGAGGAATTTCGAGGGCTTAATTAGCACTAATCCTGAGTATTTGTAGACTTGACACAAAGGGACGACAGAAGAAATGTGTTTTGTTGGAACTAGCGCCGGTGCTAGTCTCAGAAAAAAATATATATATATGTAAAACATTAAAATTCACGTACAGTTAGCGTCCTCAAAGAGCAGCCATCTTCTTCCTACACGATGTGTTATTATCATCAGAAAAGAAAATTCTGACATTTCCGGAAAAGTCAGCGTCGGATCGTCATGTGCGATATAACGATTTCGTCGTCGTTATCGTCTGCGTTTTGTGTAGAAGCTCTGCCGTTTAACATCATTAAAAAAAAAAAATCGGCAAAACCTTCGGTTTACGGGCGATTAAATCGTCTACTGCGATATTTTAACGCTAAATCGAGAGCGGGGGTGGGGAGGGGGGAGTGTAAATAAAATCGATCCTAGCGTACCGTCTACATTTACCTCGTAAACCCATGGAAATGCGAGCCAACACAAGACGTCAAGAGGGCGGAGCTACTGTCTCTTTTTTACGGAAAAAAACCCCCAACGTTTCCACGTCGCTCATGAAAGCAGCTCGCTAACGTTACTACGTCGCACCACAGTCGCATGTCCGTCTGCGCCTTCTGTATTCTGGGTTGAGCAAAGCAGATTACCCATAATGCCCTGTGAGCATGTTAGTCATAAGGCATATAACGTTAGCAGGAAAATCCTCCGAATCTGAAAGGCTAGAATTCAGGAGAAGAGACTAGCGACAAAGTAAAAAAGTAAGAAAATAAAAATGTATGTGATCGTTAGCATATAGCTAAACACGGTCCTTATTAATAAATTAGCTAGCAGGTCATTAGCTAGCTAACAGCATGAAGCTAGAGGTCTCGTATTTAACAGTCCTGTATTCTCAGTCCCCCGCCTTGTGCCCCATGCTCCCTGGGAAAGGCTCCAGGTCCTCCGTGACCCTGAAAAGGATAAAGCGGTATAGAAGATGGATGGATGGATGGATGGATGGATGTATTCTCAGTCAGATTGATCTTATAGGCGAATACTAATTAGCCATTTCTCTAGCAGGTTATCAGCTAGCTACTGTATTGACTAATAGCATATAGCTATTCCTGTTTAATCAGTCAGGTGTATTTGCTATGCTAACGCTAGGTAGCGTTTTAGCTTGTGGAGTATTAGGTAGCGACTCAACGGGGCGCAATAACGTAAAGTTCTATTTTCTATTGAATCGTCATTGTTACGAATAAAACATCCTGACCTCCTGCTTGTTTCCTGTTAGAAAGCATAGCGTAAAAACTTTATTAAGGATAACTCGACGTAAATCATGGTGTGATGTGTTATGACTGCTAATATGAAGTACAAATATACAAGCTAGCTAGTGCAGTAACGAAACGTCCCACAGGATGGCGACGATGGTCCTGTCGAAAGGGAAACGACGCAAGGTCAAGCGGAAGAAAACATACGTTTCCCACCGCGCTCAGTCGCATAAATCCTGGGATAAGTGGGCGGAGCTAGGAACAGTGCCAATCCCTGATTGGTTTAACCCAGTTGTGACAGACACACATCCTGATTAACGTCTCTCGCTAGTGCAGGGATATCTAAAGGATATCCGTGTAACGTAGTGACCAAATAAAATCCTCCATCTTAGGACCAAGTCAGGGCCAAATCCCAAAATGGCTTCCTGTTCACTTTCTTCGCGCCCTACATGAAGGTACAACATAAAGGCGCGGTCCTTCCTACAGATTCAACCACAGTGTGAAAAGGTGTTTTTGTTTTGTTTTTACTAATGACAATGCCTGCTTTCAAAACATTTCCATAACCGCGTGGGAACTAAAAGTATTGGCACCCTCGTGTTTGGCCGTGGTGTTAACATCAGCAAACTGTTTCTCCCCGTTTAACACTAGTCTCCTCGATACGCACTTCCAGGCCACGAGGGGAAGTCGACTAGGCCAGTAAAAACAAGAACGGGGGAGGGGGGTTGTTTGGGGGAGGTAAAGAAGTTCCACCAAGACAGACTCCTGCTGGCATGATTTCTGAAGAAAAAAAAATATCTGTGCAAATGCCTGAAAGGCAAACTAGGTCTCCAAAGCCTCCAGATCTCCAGCAAAGCCTGAATCTGCTCTCAAATGATTCACCTCCATCTCTGGTAGGGGTTTAAAAGCTACCTGCGGCTCAAATCCCCGTCTCTGCAGGAAGGGGAATAATCCCAGCTATGTTTACAGGCCAAAAAAAAAAAAAAAAACCACGTGCACACACAGACACGGGAACCCTAAATGAGACGAGAGAGGGATGTTGAATAAAGAGGAATCGCTCGTATCCTCCTCACATAGGTGATTATAATTATAGTTTGGGTTATTTAAAAAAAAAAATCCAAGTCGTCTTTATTCTTACTAGTCATTATTATATTTTTAGTTTCCCCGAAGTGGTGTAACACAATTCCGTTTACGGCGTTTAAAGCAATTCATTGTTCATCTGGCATCGAGAAACATTTTCTCCTCAGAACATCGTCCCGAATGCCCCCGAATCAATGCAACCAATCACGAGTTAGAGATCGCCGAGTAAAAACAAGCTCCGCCCCGCAAAGCTTGATTGGCATCTGGCGGCCATATTGTTTACCAAGAGCAACATTTGAATAATTACTGAGGATCCAGCTTCCGATCCCAATCTTGTGGCCATGCACCAAAAATCCTCCGCCCGCCAAAACTGCACCTCTTATGCAAATCCGTGTAAAATCGAAGTAGGCGGAGCTTCTCATCAGGTCCTTAAGATTTTCCGTTTGTTTTGCGCCGCGTGATCTGACGAGCGACGCGTCCCATCCCTACAGCTCGGGCAGAGTGTATAAGAACACCGATTTGTTGAGAAAGATGTACGGAAATGTTTTAATTGAAGGCGAAACAAACAGCGAGACGTTCCCGTGGCAACGACCGCATAACCGTATACATTACTGATGCAGTGGAAGAGTTGGTTAAATAAAACAATTACGAGCCATGAATGATGACCTGCGACTGATTAGAGAGACATCAGGCCACACACACACACACACATGTAAAATCATATACGTGGAATCAGCAGTACCATACCACCCCCCCCCCCACACACACACACGTATGCAACCATATATAATATATACATACACACAGCAATCCAATACCACCCACAATCTATCTCTCTCTCACACACACACACACACTGAAGGACATGGTGGTGAGCAGATTAGAAGCAGCTGGCTCCGGTTCAACACACACATTACTGAAGGCCTTTGACTCGGGGCACATACTCAGACGCTCTCACTCTCTCTCTCTCTCTCTCTCACACACACACACACACACACACACACGTGCAATTTAGAGCCAGTTAACTAATAACAGACACACTGCTTCCATGGAGCTGATGAGGTTGAAGTTGTTTATTTTCCCATAACAACATCATGTCACACTACAATTTTCTATTTATTAAAAAACGACATGATTTTTTTTTTTTTTAAATCCATGTATAGTTACAGTTCATGGTGGGACACGTTACCCTGCATCCGATTAGACTAAAGGATTTGCTATTATGTCATTTTTGACCTCAGGAGGTTCGAGCTACAAAGTGAGGTAAAAATAAATAAATAAATAAATAAATAAACAAATGGACGCCTTCGCGAAAGTGCGTGTTTTGTTAGCGACAAGCTAGCCAGCTAAGATCCGCGATCCCCGAGCTTCTGATGGATTTACTTTCTCAAATCGTACACGAACCGTACTCTCAGGGTCGTAGGTTTACACTGACGTTTATTCACTTAGCGGACGCTTTTATCCAAAGCGACTTACAAGTGAGAAAGATACAAGCAAAGCGATCTATCAAGCAGAGAACAATACAGGTAGTGCTACCGTACAAGAAGAAGCAAAGTGCGCAGAGTCGAGGTGTACGTGCCGGAGTCGATTTTATTATTTTTTTTAAGGGGTTGGTTAGGTGTTCATGGAAGAGGTGGAAGAGGTTTAATCAGCCAGTGCGTGAACACCGCTATAAACTCAGTGAAAGCGGCGACGTCGCGCTTACTGTCGACCGTCTGGGCGGCCATTTTGATCTGATGACGCTGAGCGCCGAAGGTTTCTTTGGTTTTCTTTGATATCGGAGTCACGAGGTTCAGCTAGAAAGTGATCGTTACTTCACCAGCTTCGCCCCCTAACCCCCCCCCCACCCCCCCCCACCCCACCCCACTGGAAAAAACCCTGAAAATAATCAAAAAGATTCACACAGTGTTAATTAATGTACACAGACACACTCCATCCCCTGTCCTGACTAAACACTGCTAAACAGGCAAACTGCTTGGGTGGACGCTTTAGTTGCAGGGACGAGGATTTAGTGTGTGTGTGTGTGTGTGTGTGTGTGTGTGTGTGTGTGTGTGTTTAAAGCTGGCAACCAAGAAAGAAAAAAGAAAAAAAAAAAAAGGCGGAATATGCGATAGACCACCCACGTAGACCGAGACTGGATTATAGACCCAGTGTGAGTAAGCACGCACGTGCGTGTGTGTGTGTGTGTGTGTGTGTGTGCACGCACTCAGCTGTGCCTAATTAAACCCCTTTACCCCAAAATGGAGGACGTATAAACCTCTATTCGGCCCGTACAGGATTTCTGGGAGGTTTTTTGTGTGATTGTCGCGGTCGAAACCGCTCGACTTTATTGTGGCTTTTTTCCAAAATCTGCGATGCAACTTGCAGAATTTGTGCCTTTTTTTTTTGTTTGTTTGTTTTTTTGCGGAAAACTCAAAATCAAAACGGTTTCGTGCGCTCTTTCGCAGTGACGTTTGTGGGTAAACGAGGCCTTTTAGCCGCGCCCGCGTCCGACGCACGTCTCGGCCCAAACCTGCGGAAAATCCCCCGAATATATAGTGCGGGTTTTGCTCGGTTTTGCGTTCCTTTCTGCGATTTCTGGCGGGAAAGATCTAGATCACTATCTAGCAGGTTAAAGTACAACTGGCTGTATAACTGACATCAGTACACTGCACCCCTGAACATATCTGCGTTACGCTTCAACTTGAAAGACTGTAAATCTTAAATAAATAAATAAATAAATAAATAAATAAACAAACAAACACACCTCGCGATGAAGATAAAAAATGAAGGCGAGGATCGATTGACACATGGGGACGGGATCGTTTGGGAGTGTTTCGACACCAGTTTCGCACGAGTGTGTTATTGTGGCTTCTATAGACTGCTGAGGAACCCTGAGATGCTTTTCTGCTCACCACGGTCGTAAAGAGTGCTTATTACCCAAGAGTTCCTTTATCCCGACGTCCCAATTTCAAATAAAGTGCTCTCGCCTTGATGCGGTGCACTGCTGCAACGTGATTGGCTGATTAGATATTTGCATGAATTGCAGAGGGGGGGGGATGGGGGATTTCATATATTCAGATTTTTATTTCATATTTCTAAGAATGATTAAATTCATGATCTAAACAAACACCGTAAATGTGTGCGTTGCATCCGTTACTCATCGTGTTAGAATTTTAGATGCGATATTTCAAATCGAACTGTTATTTTATTTGTAGATTACGTCATATATAGATTATGATCTTATAATATGAACAGATCTCGTGCTTTGAGAAAGCTGCGGATAGGTTCTCGTAAGGTTCGATGTTTTCTCATAAGTAGAGGCAGCACCTAGATAACCATCAACACACACACACACACACACACACACACACACAGAGAGAGAGAGAGACAGAAAGGAATATTTTACTGTAGTTATTTTGTGTTCATTTTCCCTCTCACTGGAAACTTAATGAACGGACCGTCACTGTGCAAGCGTTCTGTTTTTTCTTCTCTCTTTTACACCCACGCTGAGTCTTTATCTCTCTCTTCTCTCAGTAACTCATTACCTCATCGTTTCCAGCAGGAATCTGAACCACTCACTCAACATGGCTCTAATGACTAATCTCAAGCCCTACTTTCCTTACCGACCCCACACACACACACCCTTGAAACACGGCCTCGGGCTGGACAATACCGAGACTCACTCCGAGTCTAGACTCTTGAACGGCAGCCAATAACAACACAGAGAGCCAAGATGGCTGAAACCGAGCGCTTACCTCAGCCACGAGGCTGACAAGATGCAGGTTTCGCTCTCTGGGGGGTCTGTATGAAGCGTTCGTCTATATCTGACCTGAAATCTTCTTCTTTTTTTTTATTTTTATCTCCTGCTAACATATATCAATAATCAGTTATATGAGAAACAATACACAACATTTAACTAGCATTACAGCTAATAATAAGTCCAAAAAAAAAGATCACCATGCTAATAAACTTATCTTTCTAAACGATCAGAAATTCCCACTGTTGAGTTAGCTAGCTAATACAACCTGACAGGAATTAGTTAGCGTGCTAATCTAGTCGAAACTTCCTAGCTAGCTCGCTAGACAGCTTAACCTGCTCGACGGACAACGCGATACCGTTTTGACGCGAGCTGAAATGCTAGCTCGGGAAACAGTCGCCAAGGGTTGGTGTACCAAAAGCGAGGATATTTGGTGAAAATCCCTGTGTGGGTCAATAAAGTACATCTATCTAAACCGTCACGCTGACAAGGCTCATTTACAGTTAAAATTGGGCGTCATTTAAAATACAATATCGAAACATGCTAAATCAGTCGACAACATCGGTATGGACGTTTCAAATTAGCACAGCTAATGAAGCAAGCTAATATCTGGTCTTTCTCCAGCTATCGCTAGCTAGTAAAAACAAAATCGACTCGAATTTGGAAATTTTCCATCGTTTTAATCTCGCTCCGACACAAATGCTTGCTTCAATAATGAGTTATACGAGATATATACACAATAGTAATAGCTAGCAGTAATTCCATGACAGGGGGGGAAAAAAGATTACTCACAAAAAAAAAAAACGATTAAATTCCCATCCTTGAGTTTAGCTAGCTAATACAACCTGAAGAAATTAGCTTGCTCATCACGTCTAACCTAGCTAGCTAGATGTCGTAGTCAGCTCACCCAAAAATACAGTACCAACCCTAATTAAACATTTTCTAGCTGTGTTTTTAAATGCATAAAAGCTAGCTAGTGATGGCTAGTAAACAAAAGTCAGCTCACTAAAAGTACTGACGTATGATGAAAATCCACAATAAAGATAGACAGATAGAAATAGTAGCTTTAAGATATATATCAAACAGCTAACACAGCATGCTAATCTCCTCTCTTTTCCCATCTAGAACAACATGCTAGCTAGTAGAAAATTGACAACTTCTAATTATGTAACAAAACAGGACTGGCTAGTTAGCATGCTAGTCATATCGTTAGCTTATTCTACGATACGAGGGCTTATCTCATTTAAAAAGTCGGCATTTTTAAGCTGTTCAACGCGTGAAAAATATTAGTAAGCTATCATGGAGAGAAAATTTAAGATCAGCATGGCTAACACAGCATGCGAATGTCCCCTGTTTTCCCAGCTACTGCAACACGTTTGTAAATTGTACCACGTTCTCACCGTTATGTTTAGCTAGCTTACATAACATGGACTTAACAGGAAGTATATAACTTGCCTTCTAGATCCTCAGATAGTCACATGAGCTAACACCACTTTAAAGTCTAGCTGCCTTTTTTTCTTTTCTTTTTTTTTTGTAATCTAGGCTGACAAGCCAGAAAGCTGTTACGAGTAAACAAACTATTTATTTCTGATTACAGATCTGAGGAATAACATGCGGAACCACACGCTATCCTCCCCGCTCTCTCCACCTAGCGCCACATGCTAGCTGGTAGGGGGTCTCTGACTGGAAGAAGGTGACAGCTGGGCGTTTAAGGACATTTCATAGAAGTTTCTGGGCCAAATCCGTCAGCGCTGGACAGAAGCGTGAAGGAGAACGACCTTCCAAAAAACACAGCGTCCAGCCGGAGCCGGATTTATCCAACAGGGAAAATTGGCAGTAGTGGATACGGACACAGCAACACCGAGCTAACACCTCCAACCTCCAACACATCCTTCTACACATGAGCGCGTGCACAACTTCCGCAACCCCAACACTGCCCCCCCCACCACCACACACACACACACACACACACACACACACACACTACCCAGTTATCCATATCGGCTTCTCGATTCTGTCTGTTTATACTTCTCCAAAAATCACAGAACCTCTGTTCCTACAGGACAGGACACAATCTTTACCTACATGAACAGTTCAGATGAGAGATACTGTACATGACCTCCCAAGTACAACTAATCCAGTCTGACTAGGTCTCTGGTCTGAATTATGATAAAGTTCATCGAAATTAAACCATCAGAAAGCTTCTCCAAAACTGGACGTTGGTTTAATTCTCTCTGCACTGATAACTTGATTTTCCTGTCCTTCTCTGCTCTTTATTCCATCTTAGGCTTATGTGGAGGAAGTGTGATGCTCTGGGCAGTGTTCTGCTGGGGAACCTTGGGTCCGGGTATTCATGCGGATGTTACTTTGACACGTACCACCTACCTAAACATCGTTGCAGACCGAGGACACGGTAACGATATTCCCTAATATCAGTGGTGCCTTTCAGCAGGAACGGTTTGAGGAACATGAAGAGTTCAAGGTGTTGACTTGACCTCCAAATTCCCCAAATGTCAATCCGCTCGAGCGTCTGTGGGGACGTTCTGGACAAACAAGTCCAATCCATGGAGGCCCCACTCCGCAACTTACAGGACTTGCTGCTAACGTCTTGGTGCTAGATACCACAGCACACCTTCAGAGGTCTCGTGGAGTCCATGCCTCGACGGGTCAGAGCCGTTATGGCGGCACAAGACGGACCTACACAGTATTACTCGGGTGGGTTTAATGATCGGTGTATTAATACTTTCGGAACAAAATGGAGCTGGTAGTCAGACCATTTCCAGAGGAAAAGAAAGAACATGCCACGTGAGAATTTGTGGTTTGACTGGTTAAACACGTGAAGCTCCGTTGAGAATGCACAATGTAAACCAACACTTGTGATTATTAGGGTGGTTTTTTTTCCCCCTGAAACAAACACACACTTAGGAATTTGTTAGGTTTGGATTTCAGGGAGCGTTCCAAATCACTTCTCAAGTCGCATTTTAACATACCGGCGAGCCACGATCGTATCATGTCGTTTTAGAATCGTCTATAAACGTGACGAGAAGGTTGCACTACTAATGGCTCTCGTGTCTTTGACGTGAGCGTAATAACACGTCCGTGCTCCGTAATTAACGTGTCATTTAGTGCGGGTCTGCTGAAAAGGTTTCACAGAGAGCCGCAGCCTGAAAGGAACAGCACGAGTTATAATCGTTATAATGAGAAGAAGAAGAAGTTTAAGACGAAGAAGAATAGTAATAATAATGATGACGAGGTGCTCAAAAAATAAATAAAAACAAAACGCAACAAACAGCAGGAGCGACACAATAAAACCCGCCTCCTCGGGAGGTTTGCGTCTCAATCATAGCGTCTCTCTCTCTCTCCATCGATCTCACACCTTTATAATCACTTCTTCTTTTTTATTTCATCACTTCCCTCCTCCCATTCTCTCCCATGTTCACTCGCTCAGAGCTCAGACAATTAAAAGCTGAACCTGCTACAGGAAGCAGATTGTTTTTATCATCCAAAACCCCAAGCAGGTTCCTGATATCTTCCAGACATCTCGGTTTTTTTCTCGTTTCGGCTCTCGTTTGTTGTTGTTGTTGTTGTTAATGCGAAGATCTTCTCTCACCTTCATCTGGCAAGGTTCCTAACTTTCTCTCCATCGCACACGTGTAATAGTCTGTCTGTACATTTGAAATGCTGTTTAAAATTTCTCATCAGCGTTAAGAATGATAAGTTTTTTTTGTTTTTTTTATAGAAAGATGTTTTTACTCCGTGCTTGTAGAAATAAAATAAATTCGATTCAAAATGAAATACTACTAATAAGAATAATTTCATTTCTATAGTGCTGTACCAATAAAATTACGTTCCACTACATTTACATTCCACTGAATATACGCGAGACATTTTACAAAAATATTGATTACATTTTGAATAAATACTGAATATTGTATCAATCAAAACGTATTTCAAAGTAAAAGTATTGAGGGACAAAATCTTACTGTTAAGTATTTAAGTTTGTAAATACCATTTAATTCTTATCTGAAAAAAAAAATATTTTAAGGTCAAATGTTTTTTTTGTTTTAGCAATCAATTTCTCAGGGCTTTGAATTAATTTTTTCTTGAAGTTAATTTATTCTGTGCAATTAAAATAATGGAGGTGAGGGAATAATGAGTTATTCTGCCTGCTACCACCTGAAGCAACTGGTTACCTTTGTCTTTTTTTTTTATTAAATCACAACAGGAAGGTCGCTCGATTAAAATTCTCTTCCGAGATTAGAGTATATAAGAGGAATTAAATCATGTTCAGGGAAGAACGATGGAGCCCATGCTCACGCGGGAAGTGAAAAGGTTAAAAGTGTCGACGAGACTGAAGATCTGTTCTAACCTGTTCTAGCACATGTAAACAAACTGATAGTAACTGAAGTGAGATTAAGAGTCTTAGGTTTAAACATACAGCTGTTCTGTTCCTGCCTGTTCTGTGGGTTCTACCCTGCTGCTCATCCACAGCCGTGGAGTTCCTGATGTCTCCTGATAAAGAGAGCTGACCTGAACCGTTACTGCGAGATAACGTGCAGATGTCACGCTCTTTCTCAGGTCACGTTCAAACCCTGAACACCACTCACGTGTGTTACAGTCTGCTGCTCACACAGGACTAGAAAGCAGAGGTTTATATTATAAATATAAAACATATACATACACACACACACACACACACACACACACACACACTTAGATTATATAGACAGATATAGACATGAATAGGAGGGGCAAAACTTTTTTTTTAAAGAAAGCTAGCAAGCTAGCTAAAAAAGTTGGTCTGGAACCGTACAGAGGCCACGCCTCCTTCACTCAGACTGACAGGACACACCTCCTTCACGCAGACTGACAGATATAGAGGCCACGCCTCCTTAACTGAGACTGACGGATACAGAGGCCACAACTCCTTCACTGAGACTGACATGTAACAGAAGCCACGCCTCCTTCACCATGACTGACAGATACAGATGCCACGCCTCCTTCACCAAGACTGACAGATACAGAGGCCACGCCTCCTTCACCATGACTGACAGGTACCGAGGCCACGCCTCCTTCACCATGACTGACAGCTACCGAGGCCACGCCTCCTTCACCATGACTGACAGATACCGAGGCCACGCCTCCTTCACCATGACTGACAGCTACCGAGGCCACGCCTCCTTCACCAAGACTGACAGCTACAGAGGCCACGCCTCCTTCACCATGACTGACAGCTACAGAGGCCACGCCTCCTTCACCATGACTGACAGCTACAGAGGCCACGCCTCCTTCACCAAGATTGACAGATACAGAGGCCACGCCTCCTTCACCATGACTGACAGATACCGAGGCCACGCCTCCTTCACCATGACTGACAGATACAGAGGCCACGCCTCCTTCACCATGACTGACAGATACAGAGGCCACGCCTCCTTCACCATGACTGACAGATACAGAGGCCACGCCTCCTTCACCAAGACTGACAGATACAGAGGCCACGCCTCCTTCACCAAGACTGACAGATACAGAGGCCACGCCTCCTTCACCAAGACTGACAGATACAGAGGCCACGCCTCCTTCCCCAGAGCAGACAGTTCTCCTGATGTTCATGTTAAAACTACATCTGAATCCTATTTAACTATAAGAACATGATGAATGATAATACTGTGAAAGTAATGACACAGAACACTTTCTGGAATTGTACCTTCACTGTCAGTTTTCAGAACATAAAGCTAAATTCATAAAAACATGTTTTAAACCCCGTGGAGTTGCCCTGCTAATTAAAAACACAGCTACGACTGTTTTGATACCAAATGAATGCAAAAACAATTTGACACTTAATCAAGCTGTTTTCATTTACTCTGCGTTATTAAAATAAATGAGTAATAAAATGTGAGAAAAATGAAATAAACCACTCGTTACCACCCGAAGCAGTCGTTTGGGTTCGTCGTTGTTTTACAGTTTAGCACCTCAGCTGGAACGCTTCTCGAGTTCTTAAATATCAGCAGTTCCTTCCTAATTAAAATGAGCGAAAATCAACAAATGCCTCCTTTACAGGTTTCTTCTGGCATCTGCATTTCAGACTACTGAGACTGGACGAGGTGGATGAAGGGATGGATGATTCAATGGATAACTGATTTAATACACAGAAGGATGGAGAGCTAGGAGGGTGGACGCATAGATGAATGGTGGGTAGGTGGATGGATGAAGGACATGTGGGTAAATGGATGGGTGGATGAACAGACAGATGGATGGATGGATGATGAGACGGGTGGGTGGATGAGTAAATGAATGTGTGGCTGGGTGTGTGGATGAACAGACAGATAGATGGATGGATGGATGGATGATGAGACGGGTGGGTGGATGAGTAAATGAATGTGTGGCTGGGTGTGTGGATGAACAGACAGATGGATGGATGGACGATGAGACGGGTGGGTGGATGAGTAAATGAATGTGTGGCTGGGTGTGTGGATGAACAGACAGATAGATGGATGGATGGATGGATGATGAGACGGGTGGGTGGATGAGTAAATGAATGTGTGGCTGGGTGTGTGGATGAACAGATAGATGGATGGATGGATGGATGATGAGACGGGTGGGTGGATGAGTAAATGAATGTGTGGCTGGGTGTGTGGATGAACAGACAGATGGATGGATGGACGATGAGACGGGTGGGTGGATGAGTAAATGAATGTGTGGCTGGGTGTGTGGATGAACAGACAGATAGATGGATGGATGGATGGACGATGAGACGGGTGGGTGGATGAGTAAATGAATGTGTGGCTGGGTGTGTGGATGAACAGATAGATGGATGGATGGATGGATGATGAGACGGGTGGGTGGATGAGTAAATGAATGTGTGGCTGGGTGTGTGGATGAACAGACAGATGGATGGATGGACGATGAGACGGGTGGGTGGATGAGTAAATGAATGTGTGGCTGGGTGTGTGGATGAACAGACAGATAGATGGATGGATGGATGGACGATGAGACGGGTGGGTGGATGAGTAAATGAATGTGTGGCTGGGTGTGTGGATGAACAGACAGATGGATGGATGGATGATGAGACGGGTGGGTGGATGAGTAAATGAATGTGTGGCTGGGTGTGTGGATGAACAGACAGATGGATGGATGGATGGATGGACGATGAGACGGGTGGGTGGATGAGTAAATGAATGTGTGGCTGGGTGTGTGGATGGATGAATGGATGGGTGGATGAACAGTTGATGGATGAATGCTCGGTTGATGGATGGTAGTGAATGGCTCAATAAATGGATGGATGGATGGATGGATTGAGGGGAAAACAAATGGATGTATGGGTGAATTCATGAGTGGATGAATGGAAGGGCAGATGAGTGGTGGGTTAATGGATGAAAGGATGGATATATGAATGATATGGATATTTGGTGGATGGATAGTGAATGGATGGATGAAGGGATTGTAGATGAATGAATGAAAGCTGGATAGATGGATGGACGGATGTACAAACGGATGACTGGTTGATTGGATGGATGGATGGATAGATGGGTGGTAAGTGAATGCATGGATGAAGGGATTGGTGGATGGATGTATCAATGGATGGATGAAGGAACGAGTGGTCAGGGCTTGAGTGGATGAACAGTTTTGTGGATAGCTGAATAGATTGGTAGAAGATTGGATGGATGTGTGGATGAATGGACGACTGGGTGATTGGATGGACGGACAGTGAACGAGTGGATGAAGGGATTGGTAGATGTATGAATGAAAGGTGGATGGATGGCTGGATGGATGAGTGGTTGGGGGGGTTGTGGAGTTTTATGGATAGCTGAATAGATGTGTAGAAGAATGGATGGAGGTCAGAGCTTGGACAGCAGATCACAGCTTTACATTAATGCACTTGTTCTAACAGGGTATGTTACCGTTTCTATAGCAACAGCTCAATCACAGGGATTCAGTATCCCGGAGTGTAAACGGGAGTTGCTTTAATATCTCTGAAATCCAAACTCCAGTCCTTTCTTTTCCAGCTTTGAGACCAATCTCTGTCCAAAAGTTGCCCTTTTCTTCCTGCAGATCTTTTCTTCACCTTTTAAGACGCTCAAGAAGTTTAAAATCGGCATCTTTTATATAGCCTCTTTACAAAAAAAAAAATAAAAAAAAAAAACTAGCTCTGCCGTGGTGTTAAAACCCTGTGGAGATAAACTTTAAAAACCCCGGTGCTCCTTTCAAACTCCTCTCTCCTCGGACTCTTTGTTGATAAGCCGTGGAAAGGTCTGCGAGACGCTGGCATCGGATTTGGACCCCCCTCCCTCCCTCCCCCCGCTGCCCTCGCTGCAGTCTGAAATTGGGTCTCTACTTTCCTGGCCTTTATGCTTTACTTTTTAAACGTGTGAAGCCCGGATTAAACGCTGATTAGCATGTCACGAGGTGCGGGAGACGCGAGACGAGTTACAGCGCGGGTTTACGGTGTGGTGGTGTAGAAACCCGAGCCAGGAAGCAAGCGTATGGAGCGAGAAGCACATCAGCGTGGTCTACAGGAGCAGCGGGACTGACGTGCTGAGACGGGAGGTGTGCGTGTGTGTGTGGGTGTGAAGCTGGAGATTTGCCCGGACCTTAGGTGTGAAACAGATGTAACTTCTAAAACAAAACCAAAAAAAAAATTAAAAAATGAATTTAAAAAAAATCGCATTACCTGAAAAATGATGAAAGCGGTTTTCCTGATTCACGTTACCTCCCGGATCTTTTAATTAGTCTCATTTCATCTCAGTAGTCTCCTAAAAAAAACTATTTTCACTCCCGACATACAGGACACACGCCTACCAGCCACCTGCTGGGTGATTAACACCGCATTCCCTGCTTCACTACATACCTCTTTCACTTCTAGAGGAGAGCAATTACAAACGTTCTTTAAAAAACTGAGCAGATATTATTCCCCCGTGTTCCTCCATCCCATTTCTCTTTACATGATATCACATGACACGGCGGGTCTCCAACTTCTTACACTGCAACCGTAAATAGATATATTTATATATATATATATAGAGAGAGAGAGAGAGAGAGAGAGAGAGAGAATTATTCATAGTGCTGATTTATTTTACACACACACTATTGAAAAATTGTCATATTGTTAAAACGTGTAATGTTTTGGCTATTTACCGGCTTTGTTTTTTTTTTTTTTTTTTTTTTTTAAGTAAACTTCCCACCAAAACATTTGTATTAAAACTAGATTTGAATATTCTATTGACGTTGCTTATAGAATAACATTTAAAATGGTGGATCGGGGCTTATAATATCATTCATCATTTATATATCCTTTATTTATTTATTTATTTATTTATTTATTTATTTATTTATTTATTTTAAATGGTCAGAACTGTATTTGATTTCTGTGGACCGTAAATAAAAGTCATAAATATTGAAAAATCATGTTGAAAAATGAGGGAGGAATAAAAAAATTTTTAAAAAGTGATTTTTGCCAATAATTAATCTTTTTTTTTTTTTTAAACATATTTATTAAATACATAATAGAAAGTGTAAAATAGGTATCAGATAAACATCTCAAAAAGGGAAACGCCAATTATTTCAAGCTGATAAAACTACAGTAAGTCACTCGTGTCGCTTGTAGTCTATGAATTGTGGGCATGGCCTTGTTGTTGTTTTTTTTATGGTGATTAAGAAACAATAGTAGCTATATACAGCTATCTAGTTATATACAAATGAAATAACGCACTAATCGGTGCGAAGAGCTTTCTTCTCTCCCCCATACGAGCGGTTTTATTAACTGTACCTGCTGCGTCTCGACACATTTAATGACATTAAAGATACGATGAAAGTTTTTCGTCCATTTTTGCGGCAAACATAAACAGGAACCGACTGCAGGTAGGAATTAAAGCTGCGAGCGGGGAACTGAAGAAACGTCGTGCCACGGGATTGGTCCAAGGAGTGTCGTATCTAATTAGCATAATATGAAGAAAATCTGAATCCAAGATGTTGCTGAAATCGCCGCTGCGTGTCACGCACTTACGTCGAAAATTAATAACTCGCCTGTTGCTTTGTTGTTTGCTAGCTTAACAGCTTAAGCTCAAGTTTAGTTTGTTGAACTTAAGCTAACACGGTACTGGTTTCGTGATGTCATCACACGTCTAAGCGAAAGGGTCAGAAACGTTCGTTCCCACTACACGAGCAGAATTTGCGACGTTTTGACGGTTAACACCCGACATCGCGCCTTCCGTCATGGATGATTCATCGCACAGCTCGTCGGCTTTGTCGTCTGACGATTCGACTCATTCTCACGGATTCACCCTCAGGGTCATGTTCAAACACATTAGCCGTTTTCCCCGTCCTCCCAAAACCTCCATCGGATCCGAGTGCAGAAGGAGGCGAGGTTATCAGTCGGGGAAAACGGAGCACCACGGGGCCGAGCCGGCGCCGGGACAAGCGACGGGATCATTGGATTCGGTCACGGAATCGTGGATAAAACTCATCTATCTGACTCTGGGAGGCGGGAATGAGGTGTCTTTAGAGGAACGGGACGCTCAGGAGGGACGTAATGCAAACGGGTAATGAGGCAAAGCGCTAACGGCTACGCTGCAGGAACAGGAAGTTCTGCACAGTCAACACTGGGGTTTGTATAGCGAGCGCAGTGTACACTGAACACCGAACAAAGTGTACAGCAAATATTAGTGTTTCCACTTCTGATGAAAAAGCTCAACGACGTGGAAACTGCCGCACGTTGGCTCCGTAGCAGGTGCGTTCAAACTCCTGAATTTTTATTTACGAACAGTGTCATTCCTATTAATAATACCAACAGTCGATACAACCTATAGCTAGCGTTATTATACGGGTGCCGAAAGTTTTGCGCCCTAATTTACAAAACAAGAACCACGACGGAAAAATTTACAGAAATTTAACGTTCCACAAAAGCTAATCAACAAAAATACAACACACCTGATGTTCTGATTAGACAGATGTTATTGTGAAGTGGGCGGGGCTTCAGATAACGTGACGCATATTATCAGTGAAATAAAGATTCTGTTTTTCATGTTGTTACTGAAGCTTAAAAGACGATGAGTTATTAGCACACTTTATATAAAATAAAAAATCTCTGAATAATTTTCTGGAGTCCAAAATTATTGGCACCCCTAAATAACATCTTGAAATAAATGCAAGCAAATCCTTATCATCATCCTTTTAAAAATAAAGCTCTGTTTTATAAAATTGCTCTCCATTTCCAGAAACTTCCAGACCAGGTCCAGGCTTGCGCTGGTGTCAAACCGATTCCTCGTCCATCACCATGGAGACAACTAACGCGTTTTGGTTCAGGAGGTACATTTCATCATATGGCTCTGCATCAGATGAGACCAGGATACAACTTCCTGGTTGCCTCTGCCAGAAGGTTCCAGCTGCAGATGCAGATAACGAGCATCTAAATCGGCAGTGAATCAGCGTTTTTGGGACGTCTACGCGCACAGATATTCCATTACGGACGGGATTAAAACATCGCGGCTGGAGGAGGAGAAGTCTGAGATCATCTACAAGCATCTCCAACCTCGTTAGAAAGCACAGAGATGACCCTTCCTGGAATTCTCATCACGGGTGGGGCGCCAATAATTTTGCAACCAGGAAGAAAGTGGCGCTACTTAGGAAATTCAAGTACTAAATAAAACTGATTCGTTGTCTCCATGTGTTGAGACGCAAATCGATCACCCCGAGATGAACGCATTAATCGTTTAATAAATATTGCAGGAGTTTTAGATTTGATTTTCGTCCAAGCTTTATTTATTTATTTATTTATTTATTTATTTATTTATATAAAGCTTCATAAAAAGAGACGGTCTCCATCTTTCCACGTCCTCACGCCGTGTTTCATCATCTCTTGGCTCGCTCACTTGGGCGGCCAGTGTGATAAAAACATGCCGGTGTACAGGAGGGGTTTGTGGGTGGGCACCGCCCCCCTCCCCCAGTTGAATTTCATTGGCTCCTGATGACATCATGACGAGTCGGCGAGCTCTCAGTGCAACTTCACCAAGTGCGCTTTGTCCTGAGACGCCTGCAGTGACACACGTTTACTCAAAATCCCAGTTACAAAATGCCAAATATACACAAATATACAGTGGAGTGCAGAAGTTTGTACACCCCATGGTTTCTGGGTGAGGAAAAAAAAAAAAAAAAGATATATATTTACAAAAATAAATAAGAAATAAGAAAATGTGGGCGTATCCCGCAATAATCCAAAACATAATCATTTCAGTTATTTATTATTTAATCAACAAAAATCACAGAACTCATTATATTGTTTTATTTTATTATTATATTAATATATTAATGTTAATAATGTTAAATATTTGGCCATTTGCTTACTTATAAAGAAAAATCTGACAAATGGGAAAATGTGCTGTTGCTATTAAATATAACAATAAATAATATAATAATTAAATAAATAAATACTTATTCTGTCCTAAGGGTATGCAAATTTTGCTTAAATTAAAAAAAAAAAAAAATTTAACTAAATTTATAATACTATTATACACTATGAAAAAATATTTTCTATAAAAATTATTATAGTTTATCATTTCCAGTCATTTTTAAAATAAAGAATCGGCTTCGGATCGTAAAATGAAACTGATTCGGCGGCTCAAGTTCAAGATTTTCAAGAATTAAACTCTACAGTACTGAATTCTTCAGCCACTATCTTCAATACTGATTCATGTTTCAGCACTCAGATAAAGGAGCAAGCACGATCTGGCTTCCGGAAAAATCACCAGTTTACTTGAAGACGAAATACAAAAGTGTGCAGAACGGTTAGAGAAAAGGGAATTCACTTCCTGTTGCAGCTACTTTCACTTATAAAATCGAACAAAATGGAGGACGTGTTAATGTCTTGGCTACAAAAAAGAAAAACCCCATGTAGCTAACACGGGGCCTCAATTATCGAAACAGCTACAAACAAACTGATCCATAAACTGTCCGTAAGAACATTTACACAGAATCCCGACGTTCCTGTCCCGCGATTCTCTCCCGAGTTCGTGGATTTCGTGTTTTGCGGATTACGTGCTCAAGATGAAATAACTATTTATTTGAAACATTTGGTGAAATCCGTTGTTGAAAGAAAGCCGTTCCAAAACAAATGCTTAATTTAAGACAGATTATGACTAGTTATTCAATCAGTTACATTTACAAAAGTAACGGCGCTGTATAAAAGGAGGACGAGGCGGCAGTGCAGTGGCCGAGCTGCATTACTGGACGATTTAGCACGCTCTGCGCGTAGGAGGCGCTGTTTCACCATTTTGTTTGGATTTGTCGTCAAATATTCACACACAACTTCAATAAGAGGTTAACGAAGACAGATGACGCTCAAACAAAACATTTCAGACTTCTAATTTAAAACGAGCATTTTATATATTTCACTCACATTACAGTGTGAGCGTTTCCTGTTATTTTTATTTTTTTAAACGTCGATTTAGGTTCGATCCGTCAAACCTCATTCACACAAAACCAGCTGCTCGATACTCACAATAAACCTCACGCTGTTTTCCCGTCACGGACGGTGCGATAATCCCATGGCACGAGTAAATAATCCAGTATTCGGAAGAGGGGATCGTGGGTAATCCTTAATCCGTAAAACGTTCCCAAGTCGATATAATCCAAAATCCCAAACTTGAGCGCGGTCGTGAAGTTGAGCCTTCTGATTAAATCCCGCAGATCTGAAAAAGATTTGCACGTTTACAATGATTACCAAATAAACTATCGTTTCTATAGTAACAGCTCGTTTAAAAAAAAAAAAAACAAGTGTGAGGAGACGTTTATTATACATTTTATAGAACTTTCCTGAGTGCTTTCTTTTCTCCTTTTTTTTGCACTAATAAACATAATAATCGTTAGAGAACGTCCCGTTTCTATTGAACTCTGAGGCCACGCCCGCTTCTCCAAGACCGACAGTGGCGTGTATGGAACGTTTTATGGAAGGAGTCAAGGCCAGGAGTAAGGACAAGCCATAAACGTTTAGGGTGCCAAAATTTAGGGTGTATTTCTCAGAGGAAAACAAAGGATTTTCTCCAGAGAGAGAACCCTTAAGAGGTCCAATGTTCTTCAAACATTATTGGTTCCTATAAAAGTTCTTTTTAAATCCTATATATTTTTAGTGTGAACTCAAAAAAAAAAAAAAAAAAAAACGTCCTGTGACCTTCATGAACGTCTCAAATATGGGGCTGTTCGGATGGTTAAAAGTTCTACATTCTAAATAGGTTCTACGTGAAAAAGTTTTCTCACTGTGTTGTAGGGTCCATCGTAGAACCCTCTACGCTTTCCCTCAGCTAAATCAGCTGCTAAATCTATCTTTCAGGAGTAAAAATAAAGAGTTCCTGGACTTACTTTAGCGTTCATCGCCAGAGGAACCATTCAAAGTGCCTCCACGTTCATGAATCATTAACGGTTCCTAATAGAACCAGTATAAACGGAAGTAAAACGTCATCTGAGGGTTCTTTACACTCCGCGGTTCTAACTTTCTCAGTAGGTTTCACTCAGAAGCTTTCTGAAAAGGAAACGCTTTTTGGTGGAACTTGACTTTTTTCTAGTTTGAGAACCCTGCTTTGGAGTGCTACAAAAGAACCTTGGTTCCTTAAGGGTTCTTTGGATTAGTTAATGGTTCTAAATGTCTGAAGGGGAAATTTTCCCAAAAGGAAACCCTCTGTTGCGGTGAACGAGAGCCTTTACACAGTCCCTTGAACATTGAGCACAAGCCAAAAGGACATTAAGAGTGCTTTCTAAAACTAAAGCAAAGGATTTGTGGAAGTTCCTCTCATCAGGATTTTCTCATCAGCGCCTCCTCAAACATTAATGCTTCCTAAAAGAACATGATTTTAATAAGAACCTATAGTAATAAACCTATATTAGATGCTGTATAGAACTCAGTGATGTTCGAACGATTCTTTGGATAGTTCTAGTTTGGAGGATATTTGGAATATTTTCTGAAAATGAAACCTTTTGTTGCGGAACGTTTAAATGCGTACCCCAAGAGACAAACGGATCATTTTGGAGCGCTGAGTGGACCCTTCATTTTGCTCGTAACTCAATCATTCTCCTTGTGATTTCACGCGATTTAGAAAAATGGTTCCCCGAGGGTTCTCCAGACAGCCTGCGGTCGTAACGTTTTAAAGAGCTTCTACTTGGAACCTGTCCTGCCAGGGAAGTTCTCTAATAGGGTTCTACATAGGGATTTCTTACAGGGATGAACAGAGGAACCTATTTAGACCCATGGTTCTTAAAAAGGGTGTACGTAATATAATTTTGCACTAATGCGATTCATTTGGGGTTTGTTTTTTTTTTCCCCAATTAAAGGACTTCAAGAAATTGAGAACCCTGTTTTAGAGTGCTAGACTGAACCTTCTTTATCGAGATGGGAAAATAAAACAGCTCCTGTAGGGTCCTTTGGGTTTCATTTATTTATTTATTTATTTATTTATTTATAGATGTCTAAAGAGAACCTTCTCTGAAAAGTAAAAAAAATAAATAAATAAAAAGATTCCCAAAAGATCTTAGAGGGTTCTGTTGGTTGTCCCTCTAATGGAACCGGTTAGGATAACGGTTCCTAAAAGAACCCAAATATGAATAAGAACCCGCAGAGACTCCGAATGAGAGGTGTATGCTCTGAGAGTAGATGTTTATTAACACTTCCTGTGAGCTCCATGTTACCTCTCAACTAAGGGTTCTCTGGCTGTTTGGACGGTTCTAGATTTCTGAAGGAGGTTCTACTTGTCTGAAAAGAAAACGCTCGTCAGACTCCGTGCACGTCGCTGTGGGGTTTCGATAACCTCGACGCTGCAGAGTAATGAAGTTACAATAAAAACAATTTACAGTGTAAATGTTTACAGCGTAAAAGTTTTACAGTTAATCACGACGCACAGATGTTATTACTAATGTAAATGTGTGTGTGTGTGTGTGTGTGTGTGTGTGGTCGGCGCAAAACAAAGGAAAGTTCTAAAGCCTCGCAGTTTAGTTCGAGAAATTTTCATCAAGACAAAATGCCCGAGAGCAGAAAACAAATCTACGCGTCGTATTTTAAAGTGTTGGATCAATTTAATGCCGTTTGTTGTTTACTTATTTCAAAGTAACACACTAAGTGTGTAAGTAAAGGACCTCTGAAGTGCACTTACACTCACCACACGCTCAAACTTCTACATTTTAAATCATAAAACGCTGTGAAATCTTGTGTACCAAAAAACAAACAAACAAACAAAACAACAACGTGTTGTATTAGTATTGATGTAAAGTGCATTACAGCAGTGTGTGTGTGTGTGTGTGTGTGTGTGTGTGTGTGGCCGGTGCTGAACAAAGGAAAAAAGGAAAAGAGGAAACAAAGCACTCGGGCTTTATTGTACCTGTTGCTCATTTGCTCATTTTTGTGCATTTATATCATGCAAATCGTGTAAAAGTTGCACAAACCTCTAACTGCGCGTGCGTTAGCAATGTTTATATTTATTTTTGATTAAATATAATTACATTTTTTTGTTTCTTAACTATATAATAAGTGATATTTTCTACGTTTGTCATGATGTTGCTGCACTGCAAGGTTACTTCATTGCAAACGCATGCTCTCGTATTGTCTCGCGAGTAAAAACTAGGGCATCATTTATTTCGATTATTTCGAGAAAATAACTTCTTTTTTTTTTTGACAACTTTGTGCATCATCCTGAGAGAGAGAGAGAGAGAGAGAGAGAGAGAGAGAGAGCAAACAAAACATCCTCTGAAGTTTTAATGCAACCAAACAGATCCGGTGCGTGCAAATAATCAGTCCACGCGCCAAACGCCAACAAACAAGAAACAAATAAACAAACAAGCAAAAATCCCGGTTTGATGGAGTGGAATGGATAACGATCACAAGAGCGCGCGCGCGCGGTGTATCTTGTTTTTCTCCCAGTGTGACAGAACGGGAGCGCCCCAACTTTGCACCAAAAACTTTTTTCTTTTTTTTTTTCCTAATTAAAAAACAAATCCTTTAAACAAACCCCGCGTGCTTCAAAACAAAAGTGCGTGCGCGCGAAACGAAAACACACACACACACACACACACCGAAGAAAAAACACTCACCTGGACAGAGTGGAGCAGCTCGCGCCTCGCGGTGGCATCCGCTGGGTGGATAACAAAAAAAAGTTGGAGCGCGTGCGTGTCCGGGCTAGAGTTGATGGGTCCCTTTGTTTCTCTCTCTGTGCGCGCGCGCACGCGTGTGTGTGTGTGTACCCGTGTGTATATGTGTGTGTGCACGTGCGATGGAAAGATCGCGCCTTCTTCCTTTGAGCGCGAGTCCCGCCCTCGCGCGCGCAACACCATCATCCGAGCCGTTAATCGATGCGCGTGCGGAAAAACAAATAACTGGCATTGAAACTCACGAGGGAAAAAAAATCGGGTTCCTCAAGGGTTCTTCGGATGGTTAAAGTTTCTATAGTTCTAAACGGGTTCTACTGTAACTTACCGAGGTGTTCTGTGGATTTATGATTATTTTATTTTTCAATTAAAGGACGAAAAGTTGGAGAAGTGCTAATGGTTCCTCAAGGAACCCATGGAAACATTTGAAGTACAGATGTGGTATCCAGTTCAGCAGTGCTCCCCGTGATGCTCCTTGAACATCTCCACTAAGCCTTTGTTTCTTTAACAGTTCCAGGTTGGAGCTTTTAAAGGTTTAACGCGGCCAGGTTTTCAGAACGATACGCGGAACCTTCATTCCGCATCATAAAAGTAAAACAAAGAAAGGTTGTTTTTTTTTTTTTTAGGGGGAGTTCTCGCTGATCGAACCCTTTAAAAGAAAGTGCCTCGAGGTTCTTGAGATGTAAATGGTTCCTAAAAGAACCCAACTTTTAAAAGAACCATAAAAGTATTTCTGAGTGTAAATGCTTAGATGTTGTATACAACTCAAAAACGTTCCCCGTGATCTCCAGGTGCACCTCGGATAATGGTTCTTTAGAAGTTTAATGGTTCCGGTTTTCTAAAGAGGAGCCCTTGTTGTAGGGTTCTACTAAGAACACTGAAAGGTTTTCCCTGGAAGAATAGCCTAGCAACATTTTAGAGTGATAAGTGGAACCTTCATTTCGCACCCTAAAAGTAAAACAACGGGTTCCTAGTTCTTTGGATATCTCACCAATGGAACCCATGAAAGTGTCTTTAGAACCCATAATGTCTCCTAGAAGAACCCTAATTTTCATAAGAAACCATAAAACTATTTTTGAGTGCCAATAACGCGCCCCGTGATCTCAAGGTACCTCTTAACTAAGGGTTCTCTGGATGTGTAATAGTTCTAGCTTTTAGTTCCACTTTTAAAGAACTTTTAAGGGTTCTCCCAGAGAAACCTTTAGAGTAATGGTTCTGAAAATTGTCTTAATAAAGCGGTACTTTTCTCCAAAGGGGTCTTTGGGGGGCAAAAGTTTGACAACCCTGCTTAATAGTTCTTTATGGAAGCTTTTTTTTTTTTTTTTTTGGAAGATAACGTGTAAAATAACGATTCATAAAGCCTGCTTTGAATTTTGAATGGTTCTAGCGTTCTCATGAGGTTGTGGAATTACAGTATACATGAAGAACGTTTAAGGATTTTCCCCGAGAGACAATCTGACATTCAAATAACCCTTTAGAGCCATGGTTCTCAAAAATGGCGTTCGAAATCTAAATCTTTGTCTGCAAAAATGTGTGAGAACCCTACATTAGAGGTCTTGGAACATTAAGAACCCTAATTTTAACAAGCACCTATAAAGACTGCTAATTAACCCAATATTTTCTTTGGTTGTTGAAAGGTTCTAGTTTTCCAAAGAGGTTCCACTTTGTTGTAGAGTTCTGCTATTTTTCTGTACTTCAGAGCGAGATGGAACCGTCTTTTATAGGGTTCTACAAAGAACCTTTTCACATTCACAAACTGAACACCCCCTTTCAGCTGCTAAATGCAAAGGACTCTGGGAAGTTCATTGGATCTTCTCATTGACACACCCCTTAACATATCAACAAGTTCTTGGAACAATAATAGCTCCTAAAAGATTTTTGGCCACACTTGTTTCTACCTCTGTGGCTAGATAAGCTCCATGTGATCTCCATTTACATCTCAACATAGGGTCCTTCACCTGTTTAAAGGTTCTAGCTTTTCCAAAGATGTCGTCCTTGGAACCTTTTTATGAAAAGGAAAAAGTTTGCACCACAACATTAACTATAACTATAAACAGATAAAAAGGTCGTTCTTTAATAAATAAAAATGTGCGGTCACAGGCAAACTGCTGTGGTATAAAAGGAATAAAAACATTCAGGGACATGATTTACTACTTAAAGTTGGAATGTGGGAACCTCTTAGATCGGTATTTATGAATTTATTAGATTTCAATTCTGGATTATTTGCTGTAAAACAAGAACTTTGCAGACATGGAGTATTTTTAAACTAGCTGCATTTGGTGTAAAAAACCTCAGTTCTGGCAACCCTGCCGCTAACTGTCATATCCGTTGCTCCTTCTCCACTGAAAACGTTCACAGAGTGAGCATCGTGGGGCAGCATGAAGCCTGCCCCAGTGGACCTCTATTAGCTCTTGTTGCATTGTTGCAGTTCTCATCAATGACCACTAGGTGCAGTAATAATTCTAACACTAAAAGTGGCAGCGAGCGCTGTGGTTACATCGCTCCACGTCCCCTTCCCGACCGCACACGCGCAAAAACGTCACGTTACGAAACGTACAAAACCGAACTCTGCGGTACGAACTTTTATCGTAACATAACGGAAGGCGTAACATTAAACAGTGTGTCGTCATCGATAGTATCCTGTATAGCGGTCCGAAATCCCTCCATTTTGCGTCCTTGAAAAAGACATTTCATTTTGAACTAATAGAATAACTAATAGAATAGTAGCTGCAGCTGGTTACTATAAAAAAAAAAAACATAAACATGCCGAGTGGCATAAAATCACACCCCCAAGTGTTTTCTCCCTCTTATATAACAATATGCCAATTACAGCATTCTTTTTATTTATTAAAGAATGACACGTCGTGCTTCTTATCCGTTTATAGTTACATTTAGTGTTTCGCGATGTCTCCGGAACACGTCATTTCCAGTCAGCGCTTACATTATAAAGGCTTTAAACAGTAATTGTTTGTTTGTTCTCTATCCATTCATTCATCTATCTATCTATCTATCTATCTGTTTAAGTAGCCTTATCTAGATCCCTAGTGTCTACAGTCCCCTCTGAAAGTACTGGAGAGTATCTCAAACTGAAGACAGGTTGAAGACCGAAAGATGAATATGATCAGAATTTCAGCTTTCATTTCCTGATATTTGCATCTAGATGTGTTCAACAATAGCCGTTTTTTTCCCCTAGTGATCAAGAAATATTGGAACATGTGACTGACAGGTGTTTCTTGTTGGTGGACCAAAAAAAACCCCATAATTTTTAATTCGATTTAATCCTAAATGTATTTTTGTATGACTTTTTTCCTTCATTTATTATTATTATTATTATTATTATTATTATTAGGGATGCACCGATACCACTTTTTTCAGACCAAGCACAAGTACTTACATTTGGGTACTTGCCGATACCAAGTACCGATACGAGTACTTCACACTTTTCGGAACGCCCCACGTCTGAAGCATGTCACCAAACGCACCTGCTATGGCTTGGCCAGTGTGCGAACCCCTAAACTGCGTAAACTGAGTAAAATCCTCATCGATCCACTGAGCTGTTAAACTTATAGACGTTGGGCTGAGTCTGCTAGTCCAAATACCAGTGGTGAAGCTGAAGGCCGAAATGTCCTGCAACAGGTTCCTGATGTGCTTTTTCACCAAGTCATGCAGCTTTGGTAGTGCGGTATCTGTAATGTGGTGACGGCTGGGAACGTCATACTTCGGCTCAAGTACACCAAGAAGACGACGGAATCCCGTACTATCTACAACTGACAGCGGTTGGTCATCAAGAGCAGTGAACGGGGTAAGAGCTCCGGTTATTGTTACAGCCCGTGGGTTGTCTCTGGACATTTTCTCTCGCTTCTCCAGCGTTTGCTGCAAACTTGCTTGTTGCTGTTTCCCGCTGCTCGCATTAGCAAACTCTTCGTACTCTGCGTTAATGTTTGTTCTTTAGATGTTTAAACAGATTGCTTGTGTTAAATGAGCTATTTTTTTACTCCTCCTCTTGACAGTTTAGCAGAGCAGAGTTTGCAGTCTGCTCTACTTTTATCATCATCACTTATCTTAAAATATCTCCAAATTGCTGACATCGCTCCTCTTCCGACTGCCTGCTCAACTGACGAGAGGTTAGGCTGTGTCACGTGGTCATAAAGCGGTATCAGTGCGGTTGTATTGATGTAGTTTTACAAGTACGAGTACATGAGCACAGTATCGGTATGTGCTAACTTTTATTTATTCTTTCCGTTTATTTTTTATATTTATTTCTTCCCACATGCATTTATTTCCATACTTATTTATGTATACATATAAAAAAATAAATAAAAGAATAAATAAAAGTTCAAAAGAATAAAAATAAATTAAAAAATAAATACGGAAAATAATAAACCGAAGAAAAAAAGTCATATAAAAATTAAGTTTTATCAAGTCATTCATTCCTTTATTTATTTTCCTATTATTACATTTATTTATTTATCTATTTATGTACATATTTATTATATTTAACTGATTGTTTAAAGAATGAATAGCTCTGAATGTCTACTCTTGGTTAGAGGCCTGAGTTTCACCTGTGAATTCTCCATTTGTTGTTAAAAAGGATAAACCAACATGAAGATCAGAGAGCTGTCTATGGATGAAAATCAAGCCATTTTGAAGCAGAGAAAAGAGGGAAAGTCTAGCAGTGGCACTGCACAAACACTGGGCACAGCCAATACAACTATTTGGAATGTCCTGAAAACGAATGAAACCGCTGGTGTACTGACCAAACAGACACCGAACGGGTCGGCCAAGGAAAACAACAACAGTTGATGACAAACATTGTGAGAGCTGTGAAAAAAACCCCCCAAAAACAACAGAGAGTGACATCACCAACAACCTCCACAGGGCAGGGGGAAGGTCTCACAATCCACCGTTCGAAGAAGACTTTGAGAGCAGAAATATAGAGGCCGTACCACAAGATACAAACCACTCATCAGCAGTAAGAGTCAGAAATCCAGACTGGAATTCACAAAGAAATACAGAGACGATCCACAAAAGTTCTGGAACCGAGATGAACCTCTACCAAAGTGACGGAAAGACCAAAGTGTGGAGAAAGAAAGGATCTGCTCATGATCCAGAACATACAAGCTCATCTGTGAAACATGGTGGAGGTAGCGTCATGGCTTGGGCTTGCACGGCCGCTTCTGGAACATTCTCACTAATCTTTATTGATGATGAACTCATGATGGGAGCAGCAGAACGTATTCAGAAGTCTACAGGAACATTGCCTGATAATTTACAGAGAAACACATCCGAATGAATCAGGAGCAAGACGACGATCCAAAACACACTGCCGACTCAAAGTGGAAGGTTTTAGACTGGACATGTCAATCCCCAGACCTTAACCCAACTGAGCAGCATTTCAGCTCCTGAAGAGGAGACTGAAAGGAGAAACCCCCCCCCCCCCCAGAAGCTGCAGGAAAAACCTGGAGAAGCTTCACAGAAGAAGAAACCAACCAAATATTAACTTAAATGATTTACTTACATTTACTTCAAGGCTGATCTGTTCCGATACTTTTGCTCGCCTGAAAATTGGGTCGTCTGATACTGAAGGTTCTGTGTTGTAAGCTGTTTATCACGTCTAGATGTAAATACCAGGAAATAACTATTATAAACTATCGTTCCAATAGTTTCGGAGGGGACCGTATGTGGCCTAAGCTAGTCAACTAATGGGACAGACCTAGTATTTATTTATTTGTTTGTTTGTTTATTCATCCATCTATCCATCCATCTAAGTGGCCTCAGCCAGTGACCTAGTATTTATTTATTTACTTGTTTGTGTGATCCAAGCCTGAGGGTCAATCATTTATTTGTTTACTTATTTATTTATTTAAATGGACTAAGTGAATGATCTACTCTGGCTTGTGTTGTTACTGACATAGTGACCCAGAGTAAATTATTGCTTGATTTGTGAATAAGTAAGTGCCCTGGGTAAATAAGTAAACTGACTGGCGTGATGCGGGCTAAATAACTGGGGATTTACTCATGCGAAACTGAGCTCGTGCTCCAATCTAGGGCGCTAGTAGCCAGTTACGCTCTTTAAATCGTGTTGAAAGAACCGAAGAGCCAAACGTAATGACTTTAAGTAATATTAAAGTAGGCAAGTAATATAATATAATGAGCCCTTGTATTAGATTTAAATTAGGTTTAGTTGGACCAGCTGCCAAAGCCAAGCTCGCAGACCTAGTCTAAGAGCTAAGTTATTTATTCTCAAGCGCGCTCGTAGACAGTAAAGTACACACATGACTGATTATTTATTTATTTTGATATTTTTGCAATGTACTACCAAAATCCAGACCAAGGCTAAATGTTTTATGAAGTAGGCTTCTATAGGCTAGGCTAGTGACCTAGTGCCCCAGATAACAGCTAAAGGATGAATTATTTGTTTATGTAGGGTCTGTGATTTTACGGAAGAGTTTCAGGGGTGAAGCCGGAGATGTGCTCTCTCTCTCTCTCTCTCACACACACACACACACACACACACACACACATACACACACAAACATATATATATAATTTAAAAAAATTAAATAATCAGGTTATTTATTTCTATCAAAGCTAACACGTGATTTATTCACCTGTATAGTTATGTCCTTTAACATTTATTTCTTTTAGTTTTATTATTTCCCTTTTGTTTATCTGGTTATTTATATATTTATTTATTTATTTTATTAAATGTGTTTACATGGTTATATATCAGTACAGGTGTCCTTGGGTGCCCTGAAAGGCACTCATTATGTTTTGTATATGTTTTTTTTTTCTTGAGCAGTCAGTTATGCAATCAAAAAAAAAAAAAAAAAAAAAAAGAAGCAAGAAGAAGAAAAACAAGTCATGAGGGCGTGTTAAGGTTCAGTTCCAGCTGACTTTATTTCCTTCCTGAAAAAAACAAAACAAAAAAAACAAAAAAAAAAACAAAATCTGTACATGTGTATATTAACAATCTGACAGGCAGTGACTTGACACATAGAGCTGGCGTGAAGCCCCGCCCCCTAAACCCTCCCCTCCCCTCTGCCCCGCCCCCAAATCCCAAATGCGTTATGGCATGATTAGGATGCAAAACAGATTTTTTTTTCTACACAGCATATTGCACAGAACATAAAGTTAATATAATCCAACTGTGTATATACTATATTTATACAGAAACTCCTCGACAACAATCGTTAAAGGAAGTAGGCTAAGCGAAACCATATCTGTTCTAGTGCCATGACATGTTTATAGCGCAACAACATACATAAAACACACACAATCTCTTTTTTTTTGCTTATAATAATAATAATAATAATAATAATAATAATAATACAGTCGACTGTACAAATTCACGATTTTTCCTAATTTTTCAGAACACAACAGCTATTATATAGAAACCTGAATCTGTGATACAAAAGTCTATCCACCATGCCTTAAAATACGAAAACGATGAGCTATACGAGTAGAAAAAGAGAGATTAAATATCCAAACACGATGATTTCATTTTACGTTCGGAATTGTTTTTTTTTTTTTAAAAAACGATTTTTTTTTTTTGTCGTTGCAAAAAATGCCATAAAAAACGATCGATTAAAGCTACGATATCTGACTGAGCAAGATGTGTAATGTCCCTTTACAGCAGGGTTTCATGTCAAAAAGTGTGTGTGTGTGTGTGATAGAGATTGGAGCTGTAAACACAGACAGGAGGTCGATTTTGCATTAACCAACCCACCTAGAATTTAAAAAAAAAAATTAAAAAATAAGAGAGAAAAAAAAAACCTGGGAAAAAAGCTGGTACACAAATCGTCAACAAATCACCACGCCCCCTTTTTTTCCTCTTTCTTTTTTTTTTTTTTTTTAAATATAGATTTGTACAAAAATACACTGAGAAAATAATCAAACGCTCTCTTTTTCTCCAAAAAAGTCTACATTTAAATATAAAATAAAGAAATGGGGGAGAAAAAACAAAACAAAACAAAACAAAAAAAAAACTATAGCCCTTCTTTTTGGGAGAAGGAGTGTGAACCAACAACAAACAACAACAAAAAAAAACTTGATTTAAAAAAAAAATTCAATGCTCAGCTGGTATATAAATACATCCTCATATATATATATATATATATGTATATAAAAAAAAATGGCATCTGAAAAACCAAACAAACAAACAAACAAACACACAATGATGGACAAGAGTATATAAAAAACAGAAACAGGGGAGTTTTGGTCCTGATTCATTTAAAAACAAATTAAAAAAAGGAAAGTTCAGCACAGATCTGAGATTGAATCCTGAAGTTCAGAATGAAAAACAGCTGGTGATTTTTTGTTTGTTTTTAAAGTCAAACATGGCGCCATCTAGCCATTTTAAATAAACCTACTGCTAGTGAACTGCTCCACAGTCGCACACAAAACCGTGATACACCAGAGGACAGATAACATGCTTCTCTCTCTCTCTCTCTCTCTCTCTCTTTAAATAAAGGGTTGTCTTTAAGTCTTAAACCCACCTCGTTCATAAATCCGCCCCTCCCCAGCCTCCATCTGTACCTCTAAAGCGTTAAAAAGTCACGTGCCTGTCGCAATGTTGTCCTTTTTTTAAAAAAAACAGATGACCGAAAACAGCTTCTCGTGCAAATCAAATCACAGTTTTCCAGTTCCGACTTTTTTTCCGACAGTTCCGATTATTATTATTATTATTATTATTATTATTATGCAATAGGATCTTCTTGTTTCTCCCCCCTCCGCGTGCACGGACATGGACGCTCTTCTCCTCGCCATGCACGCACGTGAAGGTCCTTCCAGTCCTGTTGCAACTCGGAAACAAAAATCCCTTCTGGTTTCCTCGGGCACGCGCCTCTGCAACTCCGCTTCTCGTCTCTCACTTTTTCTTTTATTGAAATGTTTCGAAAATGTTCTCATCGATGCACAGAACTCGGTGGTGTTTGCAGTGTAGCCCTAATGCAGCGCGACTCGATGCATTTCTGCAAATGCACCACACCACGACGCATCTCAATGCACCAGCGCACGTGCGCTCCAGTCCCTTCTTGATCTCTCTCTCTCTCTTTAAATCAAAACGCAGTTTTTGCGCATTTTTGTGTGTGTCTGAGATTCCTCGTCCGTCGTTCGGTTGCAAGCACTCTCAATGCAACTTCATGTGAAACAGTTCTCCTTGTTATATTTATTTATTTACTTGATTTTCAGTCTTGTTGTTTCATTTCCTTGCATTGCGTGTTTGTTTGTTTGTTTGTTTGTTTGTTTGTTTGTTAGTGTCAGCCCCGCACGCGCGCTCTCCGCTCCGCTCCTTCAGTAAGTGAACACGAGGTTGGAGATGGTCGACTCGAGCCAGTCCCGCGAGATCATCTCGGTCACCTCGGGCGTGCAGTAATCGGGGAAGTCGAAGTGAGAGCCCGCGCACGACTCGAAGCTCGAGTCCCAGTCGCGGTCGAGCGCCGGCGAGCACGAGGACGCGGAAGACGAGGAGTAAGACGAGCCGAAGCTGCCCAGAGACGTGCTGTCGAATCCGGGGCTCGCGCGGCGCCCGACCTCTGCCATGTCGTCCTCAAGCTCCTCATCCGACGACGACGAAGAAGACGATGATATTGAAGAAGATGATGATGGAGACTGGGATAAGCACGAGGCGGAAGGAGCAGGCGAGGGCGCGCGGAAGGCGCGGTGCGAGTCCTCGTACAGACTCTGCGCGTCGCCGAACTCTGTGGAGCTGCTGAGGGTCGGGCTCGCGGGGACGCTTCCTCCTCCTCCTCCTCCTCCTTCTCCTCCGCTCCCGAACACGTAAACTCTTTTGGGTTTCTTGTCCGACTTGTTGGACTTGTAGAGCGCGTGGTGATCTGCCCCGGCGGCCGGCTCATGCGGCGCGGCTTTGTGAGCCATCTTGTGCGCCTTGCTGTGGCCGCCGCTGCCCGTTCTGGAACTTCCGCTCTTTTTGGAATGCGCCTTCAAAATGGCGCCGTGGGGACCGGTAGCTCCGCTCGCCTTCTCGCTGCTCTTGGAGCCTCCGCTCGACTTGGGCTTTTTCCGCGGTCGGTACTTGTAGTCCGGGTAGTCGGCCATGTGCTTGAGGCGCAGGCGCTCTGCCTCGCGGATGAACGGGATCTTATCGGTGTCCTTCAGCAGCTTCCAGCGCTTCCCGAGCCGCTTGGAGATCTCGGCGTTGTGCATGTCGGGGGACTGCTCCATGATCTTGCGCCGCTCGATCTGCGACCACACCATGAACGCGTTCATGGGCCGCTTGATGTGTCCGCTGGGGGTCTTGCACCAGCCCGGGTCCACGAGCTTGTCGGATCCGGGGCTCGCGGATGACGAGGCGCACAGATCCGCGTCCTTCGCCCCGGAATCAAAGCTCTCCGCGCCGCTCGTTTTCTGCACCATCTCGGCGCTCGCGACGGCAAAATCTCACCCGTCAGATTTCTCACAATTTCTAATAAAGCTGCTGAAAGAAGAAGAAAAAAACAAACAAAGTCCACTTTCTTTCACGGCAGTAGTCCTGAGAAGGGTTTATCCGTGTTATTTATTATTGGTTTGTTTTTTTTTAAGTTCGCACGCGGGGAGTTAGGATATAAACTCAGTGAGCGGACACACACTCCGGCTCGCGCCGTGTCCGTTCTCCGTTCATGTTCGCGTTAAGAGTCGGTTAAAGAGCGTGCGCGCGCGTGTGCGTGCGTGCGTGTGTGTGTGTGTGTGTGTGTGTTTCAGCTCTTTCTGCATAACCGAGCTGCGAGATGTTGTTGTTATTGCAGCAGTACGCTTCCCATCTGCCGTGCGCGTGCAAAGAAGTTTTTCGGTCGTTTTCGAGCAGCCACAGCTCGCGCCGCTTTATGCCTCCGCGAGGACAGACCGGTGAAAGCGCAGCAGCCAATCAGCGCTTGTTGTCAGCCTCCCCCAAGCTGAGAAGACACGCCCCCTGGCCGCTCCGATTGGCTGTAAAAAGGAATCTAATAATAATCGGCGCGTGCAATGAGCAGCTTTGGCTCTGACCTCATTCCTGTAAACTTATTATTTATTTTTTTAAGAGAGCGAGACAAAGCTGATGAGCTCATGAAGGTGGCTTAATAATCATTTAAATTCATTTTCTTCTTCAAACACGTGTGTTTATACATAAACATATACATACTGATCAGCCTGCATATATATACACACACACAAATACACACATGTGCTGAGCATGCATATAAATAATCTATAATTGTCATTTATAAGCACATGTATAATATAGAGCATATTTATATATATATATATTTTTTTTAAAAAAAGGCTTCTTAGACGCCAACAGCACGCGAGCTCAGGCGCCTTACGTTGTGATCGCAAAAAAAAAGGAAGAAAGCCCTATTATTATTATTCTGAAACCCCGCCCCTGAGGGAAGAGCCCGTGTCAAGCCACGCCCCTTCACATTTCAGTAGGAAGGGAGAAAAAAAAAAGATTTAGTTCCATGCTTTCTGGCTGGACAGATGTGGGTCACCTGAAGGCGCGTGCTGAATTCTGTTAATGTATTATTATTATTATTATTATTATTATTATTATTATTATAAATGAAATCGAAATTATTATTATTATTTTGTATGTTTATAATCAATCTAATTTTCAATAGCGCACTATGAGGTCAACATTAGTCGGTTGTGATCCTTACACAGTGTGTGTGTGTGTGTGTGTGTGTGTGTGTGTGTGTGTGTGTGTGTGTGTGTGTGTTTTACCCAACGCTAGATGGCAGAGTGGAGCTGAGAGACTCTCCAGCTTTGTGTATTTAAGGCTTTCTACTGTATTACAGCAGGACATGGATTCAGTGGCGAGTTACATAATTGCAAAACAAACGCAACATGAACACGAGCGCAAAACCATTTCACAAATATCTTCACAGATCACATACCAAAATATTCTGCAACGTCCTACTCCACAGTCCTTCTTCCCTTCCCTCATCCAGTTTAGCTTTAACAAATAAGCAGGAACAAATTGCATAGTTATGCAGCTTCCAAACAGTGTCCAGTCCAAGAAGTGTGTCGGTGGTGGTGGTGGTGTGGTGGTGGTGGTGGTGTAGCTAATGTCAGGATATGTTCTAATTTACTCTCCGTTCATTTGGAGAGAAACATGGTACTAAACTGTACCTTCCATACATCTCTTGGTTTCTCCAGATAATCAGATTGATCCAACACACACACACACACATTATATATATATATATATATATATATATATATATATATATATATATATATATATATAAACGTGTCTTCACTTTTTGTCCTTTGATTTAAATGTGTTCTACATTTAGTGTTCATTACTACTCATTAATCAGTTTCCTAATTGCCCTTTTGTGTTCTAATTTAGTCTCAACATCTGTTAATTAGTGTCCCTGCTATTAATTACTTCCATTAAAGCATCGACTTAGTGTCCCAAGCTAGTATCCGCTTATATAGTAGGCTATGTAATGTAGTAACAGTATATACCATATATTTAGTATAGGAATGTTAAGAATTTGTGTGTCCTAACTTATGATCTATTGGTAGAAATTTAGCATGCTAACTTGGGATCAGTTGCTAGAAATTTGAAGTTCTACCAAGCTAGACATTTAGTGTCTTAACTTAGGAACTACTGCTAGACATTTAGTGTCTTAACTTAGGAACTACTGCTAGACATTTAGTGTCTTAACTTAGGAACTACTGCTAGACATTTAGTGTCTTAACTTAGGAACTACTGCTAGACATTTAGTGTCTTAACTTAGGAACTACTGCTAGACATTTAGTGTCTTAACTTAGGAACTACTGCTAGACGTTTAGTGTCTTAACTTAGGAACTACTGCTAGACGTTTAGTGTCTTAACTAAGGAACTACTGCTAGACGTTTAGTGTCTTAACTTAGGAACTACTGCTAGACGTTTAGTGTACTAACTTATGAACTATTGCTAGAAGTTTAGTGTCTTAACTTATGAACTATTGCTAGAAGTTTAGTGTACTAACTTATGAACTACTGCTAGAAGTTTAGTGTCTTAACTTATGAACTACTGCTAGAAGTTTAGTGTACTAACTTATGAACTACTGCTAGAAGTTTAGTGTACTAACTTATGAACTACTGCTAGAAGTTTAGTGTACTAACTTATGAACTACTGCTAGAAGTTTAGTGTACTAACTTATGAACTACTGCTAGAAGTTTAGTGTACTAACTTATGAACTACTTCTAGAAGTTTAGCGTACTTACTTGGGGTCAACTGCTAGAAATTGTCTGCCCTAACTCAGAGTCCATTGTTGTAAACTTGTTATAAACTTCAGATGGCTCGTGTTCATTTTGTCAATGTAATAAACATACTATAATATTGATTTTATTTAAAAAAAAAAAAAAAAAAGCAGCTTGAATGAACTTTGGTGATCTCTATGACCAAGCTGTTCGAGACATTCTGTCCTTGACTTACAGCAATCTGTTCTTCACCTTCACCACCTGCAGTGCAGAAGAGGGGCAAAAATAACATGTACAGTACATAAATCAGTGTGGAGGACTAACAACGGGCAGCACTTTTGCTCGGTTGTAACAAGCGTATTGATGATGATATGGTGTAAAGCATATTTAACCAGCTGCTCGGCTCGGCTTTATCTTATCTGTCCCAGCAGCTGCCTGCTCGTGTCCCGGTTAATCAGTGACAGGGACGACGTTTGGGGTCCGCTGCTGCAGTTTAGCTAGTGTCAAACTCTGATTTCAGGAGTTCAGCGAGGGCAAGTAGAACATCTGCTCTCACCGGGCAACGTCCCATTAGTCCCTTTAGAGAAATGCTTACTTTATAGATGACTACATTACCTTTCTCATCACCTGGAGTTACACCAAGGTCCAGAAGTCTGCTTGTGTTTCTCAGTTTGTCTTATTTAAAACATTTTTAAACAAAGTACAGAATTTCAAGTGCACTACTTAGGTAATAGCTTGTACACCGTACATAGTGAACAGTGTGTTCAGGTTTTTACACCTTCTACAAGTTCACTATGTAGGATATGAAATAATAGCTTACGTGGTGTTTTTTTTTTTTGTTTTTTCCTTTGCTTTCTACTGCAATGCAATTTAAACATAAACAAAAAGAAAGACTAATACGAAGATATATGACTGAAAAGAAATGAACATCTAATTGGAGTTGAGTATATTGTATGTCATGAGGCATGAATAGGCCTAGTGGGTTTAATTTCACAAAATGGCTTCCACACTCGTTACTCAGCAGCTTGTAGAATAGCACTTGATCCAGCACAGACTATTATTTTGTCATTTTATGTCGTGTTCAGACAGTTAATTGTGCTCCCAATGTAACAAAGACACAAGATACGAAATTAACGTGTGCACGCTTGATGCTGTACTGCAAAAGGCATCACGGTGTGAAGGATAAGCTGACTGAGCCCTCAGCTGCCATTATAGAGTCTCTTCTACGACACTATGCTTAACTGTGTCTATAAAAAGTCCTCACCATTTGTGTCCACTGCTTTCATGTTTGCGTCCTTATGTAGTTCGGGAGTTCCTCTCAGCCTGCTTTGCTGTCCAATAACGGTTCATTTTCTGTTGAGAAGAAAATAAAGAATTAAACAGAAATAGTAAAACTGCCACACTAAATAATGTACACACACACACTGCATAGTGACCTACTTTTCAATCCAAACAGCACCAACTTTATCTGAAAAACACCTTCCTAACCACACACACACACACACACACACACACACACACACACACACAAGACCCAATCAGAGGTGAGAAGAGGTGGCTGTAATTGGTGTTCTGTCACTTCTTTGCTGTTTTTCCTCTCACAGCCTTTTACTTCACGTATTGATTCGCACTGTTTATGTCACTTTTCCACTCACAATAACGTTCTCTTTTCCACAAATAGCTATTATTGATTGGTTCGTCTGGCTTCTAGTCTGTAGAAATCGCCTTATCGTCCTCCCCTAGAGTGGCGTAGAGACGTAAGTCGGTTTAACGCTATTTAGTCTAACTCGCCATGTCTGGCTGCGTACTGGACTTGTGCGCTTTATAGGGTGTACAAGCTTTTATGTCATACCCTATACCACCCTATACTACTCTGAATGAGTCCCATAAAGACGTCTCCATCCATGATCTGTACCGCTGATCCTACACAGTGTTGTGGGGAGCCTGGAGCCTGTCCCGGAGGAACTCGGGGCACAAGGCGGGGGACACCCTGGATGGGATGCCAACCCATCTCAGGGCACAATCACACACACACACACACACACATACCCATTCACACACTACGGACAATTTAGAGATGCCAGTCAGCCTACAATGCATGTCTTTGGACTGGATGTCTAGACTACAATGCATGTCTTTGGCACGGTCTTTTGGACCGTGCCCCCAACCCCATAAAACCTGATGTCCAAATGGACAGTGTGCACTACATAGGGTGTAGAGGTCATTATTTCTTCTTTCCCTGCCTAGTGGACTTGGCTTAGACATCATGTAGAACTCTATACAGCGTGTAAAAGCCCTGATTTGATACCCTGTGTATTGGAAGTAACTCCAAATGGCTGAATTTTTCAGGTTTAGAGCGGAGTGTCTAAATCCACTTGCGTGCGTAACCCGACTCTGAATACGAGGAACTTTCCCCAAGTAAACATTGATGTAACTTTTGTTTAGAGTTTTTTTTTTTTTTTTTAAACTTATCGTCCATTTCTACAATGAGTAACTTGTTCGAAGATATGAACGTTTTTATTTACCACCTTCACATTTCTTTCCTGAACGCTACAAAAATGTACATTTGACCTTATAACCTCATGATTATCACGACTGTCTTTTTATAATCGGTTAAGTTTTTATGTCTCGTCAACGACGAACGAGAACAAAAAACAGTGACTTGAATAATATGCTCGATTAAACGGTTTGGACACAGGTCTCGTCTCCAGTGTGTCAGAGGATAATAATCAACATGCCGACATCACAATTAACGCTGGAAGGTGTTATAAAAAGATCTACGTTCTCCACTATTTGTAGCTCGAAGTAAATGACAAAAACACGTTCCTGTCACTAACAATCACACGCGTGCACGTAGGAAGTGTCAGAGTTTTATTAAAGGTGTGAAGGAAGTCTGAGTAGACTGATTAGATGATGAGATTAGACTAAAGAGAATAACAGGTCCAGGAAGTCAAAACAAGAGGATTTCTAAAAATTCTATATATCTATTCTATATACAGTAAGAAAGAAAAAGAAGTTTGGCCAAAAGCGAATTTTACTCCATTACTATAAGACTTGTGTGTTTATTTCCTATTTATTACTTTTTTGTTCATAAAAAGTCCAAAAATATGTAACAAAGTCCTCGTTACTGCGACATATGGTGATACGTGGCTGTCACGTGATCCGAACACTTACCCATAATCCCTCACTCTCTAGTCACTACATACGCATTATTATTTTCCGTTGGTGGACGTTTTGCCACGTTTTTGAACATTTGAAAGCGCTCATGAACTCCCACAATGCACCGGGACAGGATAGTGTCCGAATACAGCGTACAGAGCAGTGCGACCATATAGATTAATTTTCTTACCTTGTTATCACTGTGATGATAAAATTGTATTTTTTTTTGTCATTTATTTTTTATAAGCATTACATAAAAGTATCATCAAACTAACCTTTTCCTTTAAAAAAAAAAATAGAGCAATTTATTAAACACACGCTGGGATTCGAACTCACAACCTTCTGGTTGATAAAGACGAGATGTGCCACAACATCACATCATGCATGTAGAGGCTAATCCTGAGCCATCAAGGTGTCTGAATGAATTCGTGTTTACTGTGTGCAAAAAATATCAATTCTTTCATAATACTGTATTTATATTCAAATATTCAAATGATTACTTATGATGTCATGAAAACGGAATAAATCAGGGCGGTTTTTTAATGTTTAGGATTTCTCTCATTATAATAATTCACAATAGTGAGAAATTTCATTTCTCAAATCAGATCCCACGCTTCATATCGAGTTCGGAGGATGACGCGTAACCCTTGCAGGAAAGTCCAATCGTGAATTTGCTGTTGCTTTTTTGTCTACAGACGAAGTCAGGGCTTCTCTCTGCCCTTCCCCTCCTCTGAGGCTGCCAGAACACACACACACACACACACACACACACACACACACACACACACACACACACCAGCAGCAGCAGAAGCACTTACTTCTGCTTTCGCCTGCGAGCGAGCAAAGCATCTCCGCCTCACCCGCTGTTCCTCTTCCCACCTCTCGCCTCGTCTCGTCTCTCTTCCTTGCAAAATTTGGATGAAACTGGAAAGGAAAGAAATAAACACTTGGATTGGGCGCTTGGATGAAGGAGGCACCAAATGGAGAATCGTAACGCTTTAGGACACAGCAGTAGATGCCATCTGTACATGGATGATGTGATTTCAGGCCTGTGGATGCTCAGCTGCAGAGATGAGAGGGCGAGAGAGATGTACAGACAGAGGAAAAGTAAAATAGAGAGAGAACGAGAAGAGCAGCAAACATCTAGCACAGCTCTCTCAGAAACATCGCAGCTCTCTGGAATTTTTCACTCGTCGCTCCACCTGTCTGTTTCTCCTTTCCGGCATGTCACATATACTGTGGATTAGCGCTCACTCTAATCCATCATCATCATCATCGTCGTCGTCGTCGTCGTCGAGAGAGAGAGAAACTGCAGGAGAACCATGACACCGTCATGATGTCTCAGATTTCCTCTGGATTACATCACTAATTTCAGTTCTGGACCATAACGAGGAATTTCACATAGCCCACGCGAAACTTTAGAGTTAGAATGAATTATCATCAGTCACTTTTTCCACCCAAGATGTTTTTACTCTTCAGGTAAAATGATGCTCATCAGGTTCTTTTGGAACGATTCCTTTGAATTAATTCATTAAATTTCTCATTGTATATGATATCAACTGTATATGATCTGTTTCTCCTCTGGCTAGAACAGCAATATAATTCCCATACGATTTTATAATAAATATCTTCACCTTTTGACTCATTTACATGTTTTTTTATTAGCCTTGGGTGTTGGCTTGTAACCATAGTAACCTGGATGGGAGGATGATGGTAGGATGAACAGAAACTTAGTCGAGGTTGAGGAAAGTGTGAGCATTAATCTTTTTCCCTACCCTTTCAGATTATGCTAAGATTACATTAGGATACTCGACTACACAGAGGAAAATACTTGAAATCATAGCGTTTTTAGCATGAGTATTTCTCTGAATGTATTATTTCACCTGGGTATTTTTTTTCCCCATCAAAAGGGGCGGAGCTTAATTAATTTGAATGAGCCTGAGAATTTTCTCCACGTGTATAATTTTGCCTCAGTGTTTTCTGTGTATGTAGTATTTAGACTCAGTAATTTCCTTGAGTTTTATTTTGTCAGTATTTTCTTTACATGTACTGTTTTGCCTGAGTATTGTTTCTGTACCACATCATTTTACTTGAGTATTTCCTCCATATGCATTATTTTTGACTGAATATTTTTTGTATTAATTCAGTATTTTTTGTATGTAGTATTTAGACTGTGTAATGTTTCTATATGTATTGTTTCACCTGAGTATTTCATCAGTTATTTCATCTGTATATATTAATTTATTAGAATATTTTCTAAGTATGCATCATTTCACCTCAGTATTTTCTAAGTATATATTATTTCACCTGAGTATTTTCTCAGTATGTATTAATTTACCTGATTATTTTCTAATATGCATCATTTTACCTCAGTATTTTCTAAGTATATATTATTTCACCTGAGTATTTTCTCAGTATGTATTAATTTACCTGATTATTTTCTAATATGCATCACTTTACCTCAGTATTTTCTAAGTATATATTATTTCACCTGAGTATTTTCTCAGTATGTATTAATTTATCTGATTATTTTCTAATATGCATCATTTCACCTCAGTATTTTATAAGTATGTATTGCTTCACCTGAGTATATTCTCTCTGTGCTTCATTTCATTTGAGTATTTTCTAAGAATGTATTATTTCACTTGAGTATTCTATCAGTGTGTATTGTTTCACCTGAGTATTTTCCCTGTGTGCATCATTTCATCTGAGTATTTTTTAAATATGTATTATTTCACGCAAGTATTTTCCCTGTGTATTATTTCACCTGAGTATTTTCTAAGTATGTATTATTTCACCTCACTATTTTCTAAGTATGTATTGCTTCCCCCAAGTATATTCTCTGTGTGCAACATTTCATCTGAGTATTTTCTAAGTATGTATTCTTTCACTTGAGTATTCTATCAGTGTGTATTATTTCACCTGAATATTTTCTCAGTATGTATTGCTTTGCCAATATTTTGTCTCTGGCACCGTTTTAGAAGATTTGTATATGCACTAGTATATATTTATATACGTTTACTTTTATTACTTTCTGTAATAAAACTATATTACATTATATACATTACATATTTACATTTCTATTTATATCATGAAAGTTTCCCAGTGTTAATTATTATGATCATCATCATCATCATGTTTCTAATAAAAGATTGATCAGTGACTGATTCTGCCATGTTTATTAACCATGTTTTAATTGTAACTGTGTTGGGATACAAACCTGATCTCATGAGTAATCTCTTCTAGTAATCATTCTGTTTTATACTCACTAAGTTTTAAGCAATGATATGAATACTGGCTAAACCCCAAACCTTAACTTTAAGACTTTGGATAGTCTTTATTTCAGGAACGCAAACGCTAATGAGGCAAAACAAACAAACAAACAAACAGACAAAAAAACACATTGCAACATCAACATCTATTTCAAACCATAAAAAGAAACATTCTCTCTTTACAGGCAACTAAATAAACAAAACTGGAGCGAGAATCTAATTACGTCTAATTACAGAAAAAATAAACATTTAAATGATATATTTCGTTATGTTGCAATTTTAGAACAATGTAATTGGTTTACAATATTTTTTGAGTAACAAGTGTAGTATGGATGTTTGGAAACTTTGTTTCAAGTAACCAAAAACACAACCTTTCATCTTTCAATGCTAATGACAATTTGATGTTAAGTGTACAGTGTATAGTTCAGGGAAAGTGTTCTTCAGTGGGTTCTTTGTATAGTGAAGGGTTCTAAGCATTATTTAAAAAAAAAAAAAAAAAAAAAGGAGTTCTAGTTTGGAATAATAACCAAATCATATTAATAACCAAACTGGCAAACAGAGCTGCAGTTCAAAACATCTGCATTTAAAGGCATGGACAACAAGCAAGCAGATTTCATTAATAATACGCATTTTATTTCATTCTCCTGTAAGTGTCCAGAATAAGTGATTATCGCAATCTCCCTCTGCGCTGTACAAAAAAAGCTATTTCTATTAATTCTGTTAATTCCCTGTGTGCTATTATGTTATAATTCAATCTGTATTCTAGTTAAATAGTAAAATATACTCCGTGCTCTCTCTCAGCACACTAATGATACTCTACTGTGTTAAATTATTGCCTCATATCCATTTCAGCCTTATGCTTTTGATTCCATAACCGTCGTTTAATTTCCGAAAACGATTTCCATCAGAGTGCACTGCAGATGTTCAGCTCTCTGTGTAGCTAATAATAATGTAAATCATGAGCTAAAGCATGTGGGGCGTCAAAGCCGAGGCCCGAGAAACCTCTACACACTCCAGGCAGCAGATGTAGTGAGTGAAACAGGAGGGTGTTAAAGCAACAGTCTTCCTCTGAACTCTCCCCAACCTCGTCTGGTCGGTGAGGATCTGATGGATTTGATGAGGTTCCACAGACGGCTGGGCCTCATCCCCAATGGAGACGCAGTGTTTCAAATGGATGTCTGCGCTTTGTTGTCAAATCTGGACTTTCCCAGAACTTCTCAATGTGACGGAAACTCTAAATTCAAACCGCCTTTCATCAGTCATTTCCTGTCTTCTCTCCATAAAGCGTCTATTGTAAAGGTGAAATGATAAGGACGGGGCCAGGGGGAAAAAACCAACAACAACAACAACAACAACATTTAGGAGACCTACATGTGCTCCATTCAACACCTAGAGTTCAGCTTGAGACTCATTAGACCCCCACTGTGCAGCCGAGAAAAAGAATAACTGTCTTAAATGTACAGATATTGTACATTTGGGGGAAAGGTTCTAAGTGGAACCCTGCTACTGAATGTTTCCCTGTCAGAAAGTTTTCCAAGACTCTAAAATAATTTATAGAGATTTACCTTTGAAGAACCTTTGAAGCGTTCTCCAAAACGTTCAAATGTTTACATTTTCTTCTATAACCCATAAAAGTTCTATGTAGAACCGTACAGCGGAGTGTTTCCCTGTCAGAAACCCAAATAGAACCCCTTTTAAAAAATAAAAAAAAAGGCTGAGAGCCTTTCCAACAAAAACTTTCCCCAAAGAACCCTTTTGTCTAAAACTGTATGAGATAGTACTTCAAGCGTTCACTAGATAATTTAACCGTTGCAGTTTCTTAAAACTGTTTTGCTCAGAAACGTTTCTGATGGCGAACTCTCTACTTTACGGTCCTCCATTCCCCCGGAGAAACAACCGAAGAAACCGTACACTATTAGAACAAACAGGTTCTCCAAGGGTTCCTTAAGGCTTCATTGGCTAATTAAGGGTTCTTAGCTAGGTGATCTCACCTAGTAATTTTAATCTAGTCACCTAACTAACTATCCAATTAACCCTTAAGGAACCCTTAAAGAACCTCTTTTTCCTTAAGTTATTGCTCCTTATTTTCCTCAACATCTAGAACAGTCAGGAGTTTAACATTTAAGCTAAAAACGTGGTACACGCTAAGAAAAAAAAAAGTTCTTCATGGGTTCCTTGATTCAAGGGTTCTTAGACACCTGAAAGGTTTCTACTATGAGCCCTTTCTGATAGGTGATACCCTGCATTGTAGGATTCTACACAGAATCCATGAACCTTTAAAGAATTATTTGCCTTCACTGTTTTCTTCTCAACGTCTAGAATGTGTTGTGCTTTCTACTTGGGATCCGTTCTGATAGGAAACCCTCTGTTAATGGCACCGGGGTATTTAATTATAAGTAATCTAGTGACATAACTATCTAGCGAGAACCCACAAAGAACTTATTTTTTGGAAGAGCGTAGATAGCACGATGAGCCTCTGATGTTCTCTCGGCGTTCGCATTCTAGTCGGAATTGATTTTCTTTGCTAGTCGCAACCCAGTCGAGAACGTTTATTTAACCTCATGCGTGAACAAAGACGTGTTTTCCGAGGTGATCATCTTTTATAGAGACACACACACACACACACACTGTTCCCGGAGTGGAGGGCAGCTTCCTGCCAGGCGGTGTTATTAATCCAGCACATTATTTATGCAGAGATTGCACCGCCGCCTGATTCAGCTCATGAAATGTTAATGTTAATATATTCATAAGGAAATTGTTCAGGTCTAATCTGAGACTCAGACACTTATCACCGAGTGCCACTTGATTCTCGTCTGTGCCCGTGTTACCCGAACGCCTCGCTAATACAAAGCTGCGACGTCTCAACGCTCGCTCGCCTCTCACAGGAAACATATTTACGGTAGGCTGGCTGGATCTTCAGAGCTGGGAAAGTGCGATTTCCTCCAACCTCGCTCATCAATAACAAACAATCCAAAAAAAAACAACACAATAGTAGTCCATATATAGGAAGGTAAGAAGCAGTGGCTACGTCCCAAACCACTTGTGAACGTCAGGTATTTTGTCAGTGTTTAGCGCAGTGGTGTGTGGTTCGGGACGCAGCCGCTGATCCAATTCCATCACGCGTTTAAAAATCTTTCAAATAAACGTTCACGTGTGCGTTAGGCGTCGTTTAATCAAGAGGATAATTACTTCTTTTCCTGGCACATGTAAACTTGAACTTTTCTCAAATAAATACAACAAAAAAAAATCACTGTTGGCATGAATCCAAACTGACAAGATGCATTAAGAGAGAGAGAGAGAGAGAGAGAGAGAGAAATACTATTAATAATAAAGCAGACAGATGTTTTCCAGTTCAACTCCAAGCCTTTGCTAGCTGAAAATTACTTTTTTTGACAGTCGCATAGCAACTGGCGAGGCGGAATAAACCCTCGTCATTTGCACAGAAGAGGCAATATGATGAAATAAGCCGACACCCAGGTAAGAGTGTGAGCGCCAGGCTGCGTGTGATTGCATCTCGTCTCTGCGAGTGAGAGATAGCGGCCTTTAGCCAGCCGAGGAGGGAAAAAAAACACAAGGAAAGAGTGTCTGAGAATTTATCTGTTCTCTCAAGCGCCTGATCGTATACTGAAAAACTTCATACGTCCGCAAGTTTAAAGGGAAACTTAAAAAAAAAACATTATTATTAAGAATGAATTACTCCTAACAGGCAGACATTAAGGGTCAAAGGACTCCTTGTAGGCAGATATTAGGGGTTGAGGACGCTTACGGGCAGACGTTAAAAGGTCTAGGATCCTTGTTAGAAGACACTAAAAGTCCCTTTGCAGGCACACATTCTGGGGCTAGGACCCCTTCAGGCAGACAGGTAGGGGTACAGGACAAGCGAGTGGGATGGCTTACAGGCTGACTGAACATTTTTAGACTTCCTTGAAGGCAGACTCTGAGGGACTCCTAGTGTGAAGGTGTTAAGAGTCTAGGACACTTATATGCAGACCTTAAAGGTTTATGATTCTTGGAGGAAGATACTAAGAGGCTACGGCGCCTTGTAGGCAGATAAGAGTCACTGTGTTCCTGCATGGCGATATTAAGGATGTATGACTCCATTAAATTAGATATTAAGGATTTAGGATGCTTATAGACAGACATAAAAAGTCTACGACTCCTTGAAGGCAGATTTACAGGGTTTGTGCCTTCTATGCAGATATTAAGGGGTCCAAGGCTCCTTGTAGGCAGCTGGTAAGGATCAAGGCCTTCTTGAAGGCAAACAGAAAAGGTCTAGGACTCAATGAAGGCAAAAGGTTTTAGCAGTAGGCTTAGGTTATTCAAGGGCTGGGGGTCCTTGTGGGCAGATATTAAATGTCCAGTGCTCCTTATAGTCAGACATTGCTTATATGCAGACCTTAAAGGTCTAGGCTCCTTAAAGGCAGATACTGAGTGGCTGGGACTCCTTCCAGGCAGAAACTGAAGGTTGAAGTCACCTTGCAGTCAGAGACAAAATGATCCAGGACTATTTGTAGGCAGGCATTAAGGGATTATGGCTCCTTGAAGGCAAGTGTCTACCTAGTAGGCAGTTATAGAGTAATTGGGATGCCTGACAGGCAGATATTAAAGGACTAGGACTTTTTTGGAGAAATACATTGAGGGTTTGAGACGGCTAGCAGGCAGAGTGAAAATGTTCGGGACATATAGGCGGACATTAAGGGGCTAGGACTCAACGAAGGCAAGTCCAAAGGAATCCAAGGGGTGTCAGTGGTAGAGTGGTTACTGAGGGGCTGGGATTCCTTGTAGGCAGATATTATGAGTCTAGGAAGCTTGGAAGTGGAGAAGACGTTACGGGCCAGAGCAAGGGTCTGGGACTCCTAGGAGTACGCGGTCTGTTTTATTGCACGTCCTTTTCTACAGCTTTTCACACGGAAATGACGTTAAGGTCATAGGTCAGACACCAAGTGCACATGCCCAGCAGGATGTTTTCTCCCGTTTTTGCATTTCATCGTGGAAATAAACTGAAAACACGCGTGTGGCCAAATCCTAAAAACTTTTTCAGATTCACCCGTTTTACTGTAAATCTCCGAGTACTAATAATCTTTTCTCTCGAAACGCCAGAATGGGAAAACGAAAGTCTCAAAAGAGAAAGAAAAAAAGAAAAGAAAAAAAAACGAGGTGCCTCTCGAGACAGCTGTCCTGTTGTTCTTGCTCAGTGTGTTGAGTGTGTTGTGAGATCCCCTGGGTGTGTGCATGTGTGAAGATGTGACAACAGGATGTTCTCAGTGCAGCCTCCAGCTTCCTGCAGCGTGTATTTATAGCTGCTTCGGTTCTCCATTCACCGAGCAGGTCCAGGAAGCCACTCGCCAGTGACGCACACGCTAACACACTGCACAAGCTTGACTGCAGCGATAATGTGCAAATTGCACAGGTGTCGACTTTCTCATGTTTTATGATGTTAGTGTGGAGGAGGCGGTGCACCTTTCTCCGTGTGTGTGTGTGTGTGTGTGTTTCTTTTCTTCTCTTTAATCAGATATTAGTGTGTGTTTTTGCGCTGCAGTGAAAGTCAAATCTTTATATTTCTGGACCTCCATCAGACAGTCGAGCGCTCTTTAATGGAAAAGTGTCTGCGGAAGCTTTTTGCATGTCTGTCTGTAGATATATTTACTGCAATTGATTTTTCAGTTCCTCCTTTCAGCTAGAATATATTGCTATAAATTGTCCTGGGAAATTATACTTGTTTCTGCCTGCGCTGGACCCTTATCATGATTGCGACAGCACTCAGTCGCAAAACAGCAAACAAAGCCAAATGAATAGTTACACAGCTGATTCGAAATTGATTTCACGACTAAATTTGTGGCAGGATCGTTTCGATAGTCACGACCCGCTTCTGGGTTTTCGTCTTTCCATCAGATTTCACTCTAACGCATTAGATTCATCACAGCTTGTAGTAGAATCCCGATCCAAGGCCTGAGCTGAGCTGTTCAGGATGAAGAGGGCTTAACATTGGCTCTTTTAGCAGTCCTGGGTTTTGAACCTGGTTACCCGCACAGAAGTTACTGAAAAATGTGGCTCGATACAAATGGGATAAACATCGCACACACGCACACACGTTTAAACACATGTTTTGGATTTATGCAAATGACACAACATTAAATCCAACCTGCCTAATTGTGAAGGTCCTTCTTGTGCTGCCACTGAGCCACCACTGCCCCCAGTGGTTAAAGTCTCTGGGTGACTGATCAGAAGGTCAGGAGTTCAAGCCGCAGCCCCAGGCTACCATCGTTGGGCCCTTAACCCTCAATTGCTCAGTTGTATAAATGAGATAAATGTAAGTCTCTCTGGATAAGGGCGTCTGCCAAATTCCAAAAATGTAAATGCCAAAACAGCTCCGAGCACCAAGATGTTATCAGCAGATCCTTTAAGTCCTGTAAGTTGTGAGGCGGGGCCTCCATGGATTGGACTTGTTTGTCCAGAACATCCCATAGACACTCGAACGGATCGACATCTAGGGAATTTGGAGGCAACACGTTGAACTCTTGAACTCATCATGTTCCTCAAACAGTTTTTGCAGTGTGTCAGGGAGCGTTATCCTGCTGAAAGAGGCCGCTGCTATTAGACAACACCGTTACTCAGTTTAGGTAGCTGGTACGTGTCAAAGTAACATCCACATGAACGCCAGGACCCGAGGTTTCCCAGCAGAACACTGCGCAGAGCATCACACTTCCTCCGCCAGCTTGCCTTCTTCCCATAGAGCATCCTGGTGCCATCTCTTCCCGAGGTAAGCAACACACACACACACACTCGGCCTCCACATGATGTAAAAGACAATTCATCAGACCAGGCCACCTTCTTCCATCGCTCCATGGTCCGGTTCTGTTGCTCACTGTAGGTGTTTCGGTGGTGTACAGGGGGTCAGCATGGACACTCTGACCGCTCTGCAGATACGCAGCTCCACAAGCAGCACGCTGTGAAGCTCTGTGTGTTCCGACTCCTTTCTATCAGATGAACGCATAAAAGCATGAACTTTTTCAGCAATTTGTGCTGCAGTAGATCTGTTGGATTGGACCAGACGGGCTAGCCTTCGCTCCTTATGCACATAAACGAGGGAGTCCATAACCCTGTCGCCGTTTCACCTATTGTCCTTCCTTGGACCACTTTTGGTAGGTACTAACCTCTGCATTCCGGGAACACCCCACAAGACCTGCTGTTTTGGAGACGCTCCGACCTGGTCGTCTCGCCATCACAATTTGGCCCTTGCTCCATTTTCCCCCAGTTTGCCTAGCGTCTCTGTATCAGAGTTACGTCAAACAAAAATCTATTATCTCGCAAAAGTTAATAAGGATTTTTTTTTCTGGTTGTTGAACCGCTGGACAATTATAGAGAAAAAACTAACCAATAGCCCAGACAAGTCATCTCCTTTTCCCAGCACCCGGAGTTCTGATTCGTCCTTCCCGATTAACATCCTTAAAAGTAACCGCCAGATGTGAAAGTATTTACGGAACTGGTTTGCTGATTGTCCTATGCAGAGCAGGACTGCATTGTTGTTGTTTTGTTTTTTTAAAGGTAATTTGATTATCGCAGCAGTTCATTTGTGCGCGACTCAGTATGGGAGAACCACAAAGCACACAGGACCCAGCAGGACACGCAACAAATTGGCTGCTGCGAAACGCTATTTGGGCGCCTTTTATTTTAACGGCCTTGACCTCCAAAATCACTCCTCACAAATGAACTCTTTGTGTGTGTGTGTGTGTGTGTGTGTGTGTGTGTGAATGCCATAAGTAAAGTATTCATGAATTCCATTTGCAGAGCGCACAGTGCCAGGACTAATTATTTTCACAGAACGCTCGCTAATGCGGTTCCATTTCCCAGTCCGAACGACTCGATGGCATTAAATGTTTAATTTTTTAAACATTTGCCCAGAACGATAACGAATCAGAGAGCGGAATGGAATTTTTTTGGGAATAAAAACGTTCGGAGTTATTAACACCATGCTGGTTTTATTAATGAGTTCATTCCGACGTGGTAATAGGTTAAGCCATGAAAGTAGTCAAGACTAGTTCTGTTCGCAAAAAATAGTCCTTTGTGTACGAGTGCGTCGCCTACTCACTAATGAGAAGTCGTTGAGGTTGTCGGATCCCTCGGGGTCCTAAATTCCGTCAGTCTGACTGATTATCACTTGGAGCCTCGCTCGAGCTCAGAAATGACCAACGTAGTCATTAAGTCATGAAGAACAACCGTGTATGTTTTTAAGACAGTGATTCTCCACTCGGTGTTTATGGAGTTCGTTGATTAGCGCGCTGAATATTCGTCACCGGTTTCTGATTAATTAGCCGTGCAGCAGAAACAGCGGTTAGTCCTCAGTAATTGCTGCACTTGTGTCATTTTTCCACACACTCTACTAATAACCTCCATGTGCTCATAAGTCTGTAAATTCACAGGATATCTCTCTTTCGCTCTCTTTCTCTCATTAAGGTCCTGCGTAGAGAGTTAAATCATTCGCACTGCACTTTCCAATTAGTGCCTTTCATGTCTCGTTACGAAATCGGTGTAAAATATGGCGACTTTTGACACAGCTGGTGAACGGGAACGGAAAAAGACACGCTCGCCGAAACCAAACGGCGGATTTGTTCTCAGCTTCAAATCGAGATTATTAGCGACATTCTAACTCGGAACGTCCTTACGAAGTCCTTTCCGCATAGAACTCATTTGGGGGCGGGGCTACGCATGAGCTCGAGTATGTGACGTCACTGAATAAACACAGCTTTGGACCAATCGCATCTGGAATTCGCCAGCGAGAACGTCCGTGACAAACGATACTGTGGTTGCCGTGGTTACATGATATTCTGACAGATTTGGGTGATGAATATTAGGATGTAAATCACGTGAGCTAGCAATGAACTAGCCGCTAGCTAGTTTCCTAATTTGCATAACAGTGCATATTCGTAGATGCGTAGACGGTGTAGAGATGTTTCTGGGTTGTTTTCTGGACAGTAAATATCATATTAAGGAATTTATCGTTCTACGTAAGCCGAGGCTTGACGGCAAAGCAAAGTAATCCCGTAAATGGTAGAAAGGCGTATAAAAGATGGAGGACGACTTTGTGGAACTTGACACCAGCGCCTTTGTTTAAGGCTGCTGAATTACCCCGGTATGACTCGATTTTAGCCGAGCCGTTAAATCAGAGTTTCTTTCCGCTTTAATTGGATTGGGGCGCTTTTTGAATAATTAACGCGATAATAAAAAATTCACACTTGCTAATGTGACGATGAGGTGACGATCCTCGCATGTCAGAGTGGAGGAAACGGGGACCGGTTCTCTCAAGCTTTAGGAAAAGTTCCTTCCTAACAACGCTCCGTCTCTCTTAGACGTGTTTCACTATTTATTCATGAATATTTTAAACCGGACATTTGCAAGGAAAGTCGGGGTTTTTTTTTTTTTTGGTTTCACCTCTGCAGGAACCCTTAAAAATCCCGAGTGTTTCCCTCTCAGGGTTTCAGGAACCCTTCAGCGTCTAATTAGTTGCCACAAAACAGCATTACGGGAATCTGGATATAAAATTTTAATTAAAATAGTCCACTTATTACTAACGAGCAAACCAAAGGTGACAATGGCAAGGGAAAACTCCTTAAAGAACCCTTGAGGAACCCTTTTCTAACCAAGAAGCTAAACGTTAATCTCCTGACAGGTTCTAGATATTAAGAAAATAACGAGCGAAAATTTGGAGTTTGTTCTGCACACTTACACAGTGAACACACACACGCTTAGGGGGGGAAAAGGGTTCTTTAATTGGATAAAGAAAGGTTATTAGCTTCCAAAAAAAAGGGTTATTTGAGGTTTCCTTGGGTAACTAAGGGCTCTTGCTTTCCATAAAGGATTCTTTAGGGGTTCATTGGATAATTAAGGGTTCTTAGCTTCCAAAAAAAGAGTTCTCCAAGAGTTCCTCGGGTGATTAAGGGTTCTTCTATTCCAATACATCTTTCTTTGATGGTTCTTGAAGTGTTCTTGCATAATTAGGGGTTCTTCGCTTCCAAAATATGGTTCTTTATAAGTGTATCAGCTGTGTAATTAAGAGTTCTGTAGGAGTTCATTAGATAACTAAGGGTTCCGAGTATCAAAAATGGTTATTTGAGGGTTCCTTGAGTAATTAAGGGTTCATAGCTTCCAAAAAAAGGGTCTTCAAGGGTTCATTTGGTGATTAAGGGTTCTTATATTCCAATACATTTTTCTTTGAGGGGTTCTTAGCTTCCAAAAAGGGCTCTTTGGATGATTAAGGGCTTTTTTTTTTTTTTAAAAAAAAAGGTTCTTTAAGGGTTCAGTAGGTAATTAAGGGTTCTGTTATTCCAATAAATCTTTGAAGGTTCTTAGCTTCCATAAAAGTTTCAAGGTTTCTTTAAGTGTTCCTTGGATAATTAAAGTTTCTAAGCTTCCTAAAAAGTAACTCTTTCTTTAGCACACATTGCCGTTATCCATACGCCCACTTTTATTTGAACTGCATTTTAAACCCCTTCCTGATTCAACAGTGAACACAGAGAGTACGTGGATCAAATAAAGAAAGAAAGAGTTAATGACGCAGTAAATCTGGTGCTTTTGGAAGTCAGTGACGTCTCTGTGCGTTACAACCTCCACGCTACGAGCACCTGACACCTGGCACACACACGCCACGGGAAACATCAAAAGCCTCACAGAACCCTTCAGATCCGTCGCCTGGATCTCTCCATATTTCATCTCTGACGTGACGGAGAGATGTGAGAGTGTTACGGCGCTCGCAGGAGAGCACATCTTCACACCCTGGAGGCCATTCCACCCCCGACTGAACGGGCGAGAGGGGGGAATAAATCACCGCGAGGAAGCTCCAGACTGCCGGAGATCTAAAAATCAACCAGAAATGCTTCAAGCAAAAGATTTCTCTTCTGTTAGTTGATATGTATCTAGAAATGGATAAAAAGTCTTTAATAAATTAAGAATTGGAATCATTGGCAAATCGCTGCGGTGTAAGAAGAATAAAACACTCTCAGTCGAATAGCAAAGCGAGAGCAGGCTGAGCGTCTTCAACCGTCTCCAATTGTCCTCAATGAAAAGTGACTCTTATTAAGGTAATACTTATAAAAAAATTAAAAAAAAAAGAAAGATTTTAAATGTTTAAAATTTAACATTTAGTCAATTAACCAAGTTTCTGAAAAGTGCTTCTGGAGTGATGAGGCTCATTCAGATTCAACAAGTAAAGAAAGTCATTTTTAACCAAATGAGGGTCACTGTGGCGTAACCCCGCCCCCTTTAATTCCCCACCCTTTAACGTTTGAAAGAATTGCCGTGAAGCATTTATCAGTTAAGTGGATATGCTTGCTACCGACCTTGAATTTGTCAAACTTGGTTATTGCGTTGATTAAAAAGCAAACGTATGAAAAAGTTTGGTCAGTTTGGAATAACTCCACCCCCTTCCAGGCCACGCCTCCTAAACGCTGAAGGGATTGTAGCAAAAAATAATTGAGAATAATAATAAGGATATAATATAATCCACTTTGATCTTGTTTGCAAATTTGAAAATAAATCCTCTCATTTTTTTTTTTTATGTCAATGATAGCACGTATACAAAAGGTTTGGTAGGTGGTGCCACTATGGTATAACTCCACCCACTTTTAGGCCCCGCCTCATACAGTTTGAAAGAATTCTAAGGAAAAAACATCAGGCGTTATGGAGATATACTTCCACAACCGACTGTTCAAAAATGTTGGTAGGTGGGGCCGGTTTATCATAACCCCACCTCTTTCCAGGCCCCGCCTCCTAAATTTTAAAGGAATTAAACTTGAATTTGCAAATACGTGCTCTAAGGTTTTATATCTGAAGCAAGTGTCTGAAAATTCTGGCAGATTTTTCTAAGATAATGCAAATTACAATCTCAGAGAAGTCTCCTGGGAAGGCTGAAGAGGAGACGGAACGATGAAGGGATGAGTGTGAAGATGGAGACAGAGAGCGAGAGCAAAGGGCGATAACAATGTGTCACTCGGCGTAAAGATCAGAGTGACGGCTCAGCCGGTGTTCCGTGTCACCTCGCATCACTCGTCACAGGTGATGTCTCTGAGGAAAGATAAACGAGAGAAAGCTTCTCTCTCTCTCTCGCTCTTTCCCTCTCTCTCGCTCACTTTCTCTAAATGTCAGTAAAGACCAAGAGCTTTCTTTACACGTGCAGGGAAATGCCAGTCCTGGTGCGGGAGGTCAGGTGGGGAAGTGAACGGATTTTTCCACCTGGTTCAGAGCGAATGAATCCAGACGTATGGAAACGATCTAATCCCTGAGGAGTGTAATCCCTCAGTCTGCACCGTCTGCGCAACAGTCTGCACCGTCTGCGCAACAGTCTGTGCAACCAGAAGGTTAGACGTGGGTTCAACCTTCGACTTCAATTACGGCTTCATCTTTTCTCGTTACAGTTTGATCGCGTCATGATTTGATATTTTTGCGATGTCGCTCACCCCTGGATATCAGTGTCAGCGGTTTTATTGGAATTGTTATTATTGCTGGTTTATGCACCTTGTACATTTCCCACAATGCTCCTTCGACTGAGTGGACAGTGTACAGAGCGAACAGAGGACGATAATGGCGTCTTGTTCCAGTAAAACGCCAGGGTTAATGTTCCTGAAAGTTAATATGACTCGGGCTGTACGGATTACGTGTGATCCTATAGAGCTCGTGACGCACTGATGGACCTTCTCTGCGTTTAGCGATTGTAGACGGTCACTCGTGCATCGTAAATTCCGCAAAATCCCATTTCGACTCCAAATTCAATTTGGAAATGAGCACGAGCTCGGTGCATTACACAGCACCCACATTAATGTTCATTTACTCCGTAAGGACGGCAGAGGCTAGCGCGCGTACGGCCTGCGGAGTCGCGTCACAGAAACGCAGTAGTGAAAACGCCGGCCCTCTTCCATCGCTTCTTTAACACGGAATAAATAAATAGAGAAAGAATGTGAAAGGAGGACGACGTCATGGTTCAAAAGCTTGCAGATTTTCTCATACCAGAATCATCCTCTCTAAACGAGCGCTAAAGTTTAGGCTAGGTAACCGGAAAGACACAAAAATAAAACAATTTTTCCTAAATATATATATATATATATATACATATATATATATATATACATATTAATTCAGAGGGATTTCATTAGATCAGGTGATGATGGAAGAAAAGCTCCGAATGCTGACTTATTAAAGCAGGAAGTGATGAAACACGGGAATGAGTTTTCTTTTGGAAATAAATCCCACACACAGCGCTCGCTCTGCTCTCAGACTGGATCACGGGGGAGGTGAACTGGTTTCGGGGTTTTGATGGGAGAATGCGAGGAGTCACACGCACGCCCACGCTTCCACACCAGGGAACGGAGACGCTACACGCCGGATAATGCCACATGATGGAATCCTCCTCCTCCTCCTCCTGCTCGCTGTGGAGAGGTCTCAGGTCTCAGGATGAACTCCGGAGCCCGCTGGCAATCATTAGGCATTCCCTTTTAACAAAAGACACAGAGATGTGAAGCGTTCCTCCGCATGTCTGAGAATGATTCAAAGAAAATTTCAAATCAGAAGTGTGGAGGAAGGAATTTCGGGGGAAATAACGGATCGGATGCAGGACGCGAGATAAATGAATAAACGTCCGCGGGTTCAGATTCAGAGCATCTCTGAAGCGTATGAAGTCCCGGCCTTGTGGAGTCGTAATAACTTTTAACTGCATGCTGAGCTGTTCTTTAGGAAGCCCTGGGAGAAGTTCTTCTGCTTTCTGGCTTCCGAGTTTCCTTTCCAGGTGAGTTTAGATCGGTGAAGATCGCGGATAATATGGAAAGAAATTCCTGTAGAGAAGATGAAGAACACACGGCAGGCACGGAGAGAAGAAAACACCAGCGTGGAGCAGAAGATGTGGAGACATGGCCGGGTTCCAGTAGCTGAGGGTGGCTTCATTAAAGCGGTCAAACACGTCGTCGGCTCCAGGCGATGAAAACCGCCGCCGACGATGAAGAGAACTCTACAAACAATCAGGGCATGTGCAGCTATCTGCGGTGTGTGTGTGTGTGTGTGTGTGTGTGTGTGTGTGTGCATGGAGTTACAATAACACTCAAGTTCTTAGAAGGTTCAGTGAAATAACAAGAATAGATCAAACCTGACACAACACACACACACACACACACAGCAAAATAGGTCTGGACTGCAACTATCAAAAGTTGAGTTGGAAATCAAGTCAAAAATCTAAAATAAAGTCAAAAAGTTAAAGGTGATTGTTGGGTCAAAAGTCAAGTCAGAAAAAGCAGTAAAAAATCAAAAGTCTGAAATAAAAAGTGTTAAGATGAGTAACTTTGTTAGGATGAGTCAAAAAAGTCGTGAAAATTAAGTCAAAAGTCAAGTTAAAAAAGTTGTTAAAACTCAAGTGGAGTCAAAAGTCTAAAATCAAAATTAAATAAATAAATCAAGTCAAAAGATGAGTCAAAATTAGAGTAAAAAAAAAAGTCAAAAGTTGAGTCAAGTTAAAAGTCAGATAAAAAAGTCAAGTCAAAACAATCATCAAAAGCAAAGTCGAGTCAAGAGTCAGGACTAAAGTCAAAAGTCAGGCTAAAAAAAGTTGTTAAAACTCGAAAGTAAAAAAATCGATCGAGTCAAGAGTCCAACGTCAAACGCTGAGTCAAGTCAAAAGTCAACTTAAAAATCATCTTTAGTTAATGGATTATAATTAAAAATTCACAGTTTTGTTGGATCAAAGATTAAAAAAAAAACAATTTAAAAGTTAAGTCAAAAAAGTCATGAAAAAGCAAGTCAAAAACTGAAAAATGAACTCAAAAGATGAGTCACATTTACACTAAAAAAGTCAAGAAAAATCAAGTTCAGACAAAAGTCTAAATGTTAAAAGGTGAGTAGTTATAACTCCGTGAAAAAATTCAGGTCAAAACGACTCTCAAATCCGAGCCAACTCTTCAAAGTCAAAAAAATCAACAAAAATCAAGTGGAGGCAAAAACTGAGTCGGAAAAGTCGCGAAAAATGAAGTTGAGTCAGACGTCCAAGTTCAAACGTTGAGTCACACTTCAAGTTTAAAAAGTCGTCAAAAATCAAAGTCGAGTCAAGAGTCAACTTTAAAAAAACCAAAACAAAACAACCTGTTTTATTATAGAATCATACGTCAAAGTCACAATTCTTTTGGACCAAAGACTAAAACAAGTCAGAAAATTGAGGCAGGAACAGTGTTAATGGACTCCAGTCTGCTTTTCAGATGTGGGCTCAGAGCAGATCTCAGTCTGATATCGGAGCAGATCTCAGTCTGATATCGGAGCAGATCTCAGTCTGATATCGGAGCAGATCTCAGTCTGATATCGGAGCAGATCTCAGTCTGATATCGGAGCAGATCTCAGTCTGATATCAGAGCAGATCTCAGTCTGATATCAGAGCAGATCTCAGTCGAAATCAGAGCAGATCTCAGTCTGATATCAGAGCAGATCTCAGTCGAAATCAGAGCAGATCTCAGTCTGATATCAGAGCAGATCTCAGTCGAAATCAGAGCAGATCTCAGTCTGATATCGGAGCAGATCTCAGTCTGATATCGGAGCAGATCTCAGTCTGATATCGGAGCAGATCTCAGTCTGATATCAGAGCAGATCTCAGTCGAAATCAGAGCAGATCTCAGTCTGATATCGGAGCAGATCTCAGTCTGATATCGGAGCAGATCTCAGTCTGATATCAGAGCAGATCTCAGTCGAAATCAGAGCAGATCTCAGTCTGATATCGGAGCAGATCTCAGTCTGATATCGGAGCAGATCTCAGTCTGATATCGGAGCAGATCTCAGTCTGATATCGGAGCAGATCTCAGTCTGATATCAGAGCAGATCTCAGTCTGATATCAGAGCAGATCTCAGTCGAAATCAGAGCAGATCTCAGTCTGATATCAGAGCAGATCTCAGTCGAAATCAGAGCAGATCTCAGTCTGATATCAGAGCAGATCTCAGTCGAAATCAGAGCAGATCTCAGTCTGATATCGGAGCAGATCTCAGTCTGATATCGGAGCAGATCTCAGTCTGATATCGGAGCAGATCTCAGTCTGATATCAGAGCAGATCTCAGTCGAAATCAGAGCAGATCTCAGTCTGATATCGGAGCAGATCTCAGTCTGATATCGGAGCAGATCTCGGTCTGATAACAGAGCAGATCTCGGTCTGATATCAGAGCAGATCTCAGTCGAAATCAGAGCAGATCTCAGTCTGATATCGGAGCAGATCTCAGTCTGATATCAGTCTGTAATCAGGTCTCATCTCACGGAGTGAAAATGGCGGAACTTTAACTGACAGACCCGCACCGGATCAGTAAAGAAGCGGTTCTACGACAGTAGAGGGGAAATTATAGCAAAGCAGAACAACAAATCAAATTCACTACACGCTGGCCAAATAAATAGGAACGCTAACATAGTCGTCCAAATTACTAGTAAACCTGTTCCATGTGGATACAGATACAGAAGTTCTTCATCTGAAAATGTCATTTATTTCACATTACCGGTGTGTGTGTGTGTGTGTGTGTGTGTGTGTGTGTGTGTTATATATATTTGTTGGGTTGTTTACTTTATATTCTGAACCATCACTAGGCTAGCTTCCCTCCCGGGACCGTAAGGCAGAGCAAACATTCTTCATCCCTGCTTTTATTTGAGATGTAAAGTGCAGAGATGCACCTACACACACACACACACACACACACAGTATATAAGGCTTTCCTGAAGAAAAAAAACACTCCCTGTTGTGATGAGCTTTGATGAAATATAGTTCAAGTAATGCGACGCAGCGAAGATCATAAATAACCCGAGTGGAAGAATTGCACTCACGCTGGGTCGTAAACGTTATTAAGCAGGTGAATCTCCGGACTGGAGAAATGCGTAAATAAATTAAATAAACAAGCCCAAGCTCCAGCAACACTGCTCTCTCTCTCTCACACACACACACACACACACACACACACACACACACGTGTCTACCTGACACATTAGTGAAGCAGATATCAAACGCGGCGCGGCGCGGCTCAGAAACCCTGCTGGAACGCACGAGTTTGAGAGGGAGCTGGTAACTGGAGTTAGCACACGCTCTGGAGGTTTCCGGATCCTCCAGTGGGACGTTTCTTTGAGGTAACGTGTAAATTTTTGATACCATCTCCCCCCGAGTCAAACAAATTATAGCAGATTCACACAGAGCGAGGCGGAGAGAGAGCGCGCTCCCTGCCAGACCTTTGAGATCAATACATTCATTATTAAGCAACTCTCTCTCACACACACACACACACACACACACACACACACATACCATGTACATATATCACACAACAGCAGCAAAACCCAACACTCTTCCTTTTTTACACGGTAAAATCTCTTAAATCTACAATTGAATGCTAATTAAATGAAGTATTGAATAATTAATTATTAATTACTGTGTTATTAACGATTAACTGATGATAATACAACAAAAATCTAGGTGGAGGGAAAGAAAAAAATAAGCTAAAGAATCTAGAAAACACCCGGTGCCCGTTCATCAGCTCCACTTATAATAAGCACCCTTCATGCAAAAGTATTGGCACCTCCATCTATCGCTGAAAAACCAGCAGCGCCGCGCTATTCGTCTGATCTACAGCAGTGTTTTTACTGGAATTGAAAATTGAAAGAAGGATACGAGGTTAAAAACTCCGGACAATTAAAAAGTCAAAACTAACATTTTGCTGGTTAGGGGTCCAAGCACCGAATCTACGCTTCATAGTTTAAACCATTAAAAGGTGAAAAGTGGAGAGAAAGAAAAAAAAACAAACCAACTCACTACGTTAATCATGTTCTCATTAGGGGTCCAAGCACCGGTGTACATTTCTAGGTAAAAGTTATTTATAAGCTAAAAAGCTTCCGTTAAAAGGTGTCAAATGTTCTCAAAAGGGGCCCAAGCACCGAGTGAAGTTTAACACGTTTTTTTTTTTTGTTTTTAGCTGGATAATTTGCCCAATACATTAGGTGTGTGTGTGTGTGTGTGTGTGTGTGTATTTTTATTTTATTTGTCCACTGAGACAGTAGATGTATCTAATAACCCGGCACCAATGTAGACTTAGCCTTGGACACCTGAAATGTCAAGAGTGTGTTGTGCAAATGCCATTAAAAATGACTTGGGGGTGGGGGTTGGGGGCGACGGAGAGAAATAAAGGTGTGTGAAGAGGATATTTGGATATAATTCCATTTCTCCAACCGCTAAAAAGTGGATTTGTCTTAGTTTTCAATAATAACAATGATGATCGGCGAGGCGCTGCGTTTGGTAGACGCGTGTAGAAAAGGCTGAAAGGATGCAGCAGGTTGCATTTCCTCAAGTCAGACCGAGCCGGATTTATCGAGCAGTCGCGTGGCCAGTTTGTTAAACAGCATGACGGTTTATTTCGAAGGGTCAGTCATAGATTAACTGAGCGAGCGAGCGAGAGAGAGAGAGAGAGAGAGAGAGAGAGAGAGAGTATTAAATTGACTGGCAGAAAGGTCACTTTCAGGGGTCGACCATCAGCACTATTGAAAATGTCACTGAAATGAGACGGACAGTTTCTATTCAGTTGCACGGAGCGAAAGCGCAGGCCGCTCATTGCCTTAAAGTCAAATTTAATTGCCGGAGTCCCACAAGTAAATAAAAAGGTGACATTTCATGCCTTGTCCGGGTCTCGAATGCTAAATCATCCGCTGGCCTGAAATGTCACGGTGGAATAATTTGAGCTGGAATTCCCGACTTAAAGTTCTGGCCCGAGAAAATCACAAAGGTCAAAACCGGGCGTTTGACTCTGTTCACGTCAGCGGCGGACTGAACGATCACAAATCAAGAGTCCAGAGGAACTTGTTGAAACACGTACACGGGGAATTAATCGGCTGAACACGAGGAAACGAGCGTCGCCGGGCAGCTAGGATCAGGATAAGGACGTGCGAGGGTCCCTTCGGGCTTTCTGTTACACCGCCACGTTAACCTGAGCCGATTTAGCGAAGCGGGGAACCCTCTCGCAACAAACTCGTACACGTGACGCACGCTAGCTAGCTTTATCATCTCTCTTCACGGGGAATTAACATACAACACTATGAAAGATAAATAAAAACAAATGAATCAAGTGAGATAGATCGATGAAGTTTAGTAATAATAATAATAATAATAATAATAATAAAACAAACCACACAAAAATAAAGTAAAATACAAACACATGCCTGCGCCGTACGGACATCGATAAACAAAAAAGCGACGAACGAAGTCAGCTAGCTCGCTTTCTGGTTTTATTTGAGCTGTAAAATAATGCAAAAGTAAGTAAAAACATACGGTAAAGTAATATAAAATAAAGTACGGAGCTAAATGAAGTTAAATAACGACGCAAGCAAACTTAAAGTTAAGTAAAGCAAAATAATGTAAAAGGAAATGAAGGTAAAATTCTATCAAAAAGTCAAATTACCAAAATGAAGTAAAGCCAGAACAGGTCAAGTACAATCAAATACAGTAAAACTGAGTAATAACATGTAGAACGAAGTAAAACGAAGTAACAGAAAAACAAACAAACTACGTCCTAGGGAAAAAAACGTGACGCACCCAGGCGTTATCGTTTCAACATCTCGCATTACACTCGGCGTGTGTAATAAACACTCAGACACGCGCTAAATTAGCCTCGCTAGCGCCCTGTTAACTGACTCCACTTAAGCGTCGTGTGTGCGATTAACAAACACATCCTTAATGCACTCTGATTGCTGCAGGATGCTGCGCTCTGGGGATAATCAGGCAGGAAACGGCCGCCTCGGGGACGGCTGAACCGCGGCGGGACGTGGTGTCAGCGCGGGTCAGCGGCGTCGAGCTTCACATCACGGAATAATTATTTCCATGCAGCTTGGTGTAAAGCTGCCGATCGCGGAGACGCTGTAGATCCAGCAAACGAGTTGAGAACTAGTTAATTAGGTACCTCTGCAGTCTAGACGGGCAGCGTAACCGTAATAATAGATGAATATATCAGCCAAGCTAACGTTAACCAGCTAGCCGAGTTCGTTATCGCCAACAAGCTAGATAAACAAGCTTATCGTGTAGCTCAATTTTACAGCTACATTCAACGGCCGCAAAACGAGCTCTCGGTCGCGCTTTGGCAAACGTCTCTCGTGAACGAGCCGTCGCTATGGAAACCGTAGCGTATTAGAACGAGCGCGTTAACAGAAACCTCCTGACGAATCAGAACCGACATCACCGTTCAGACGGTAAAACAAACGCACGCGCTTGACGTCTTTGGTAACGGATGACGGAATCTCGCGCGAGAACTTTGTATGACAGAGGAACGCGATCGTTGTTCAGGAATTAGGGGGGAAAAAAAACAAACCGGGAAAACATGGCGTGGGCGATACGACAAAAATATCACATCAGCACAGATTAAGAAACGTCTACGCTACACAATACGTGCGACGATATTCGAGTTCGCTAACCAAATATACGCAACAAATCGAAACTGTTCCGTGATGAACTAAATCACCTGAACATTGAAAGGGAAGAGAATCTGATCATTCTAATAAAACGGTAATATTAAATAAAATAGAATTGTAAAAGTTTTGGCAGCAAAACTGTAGTGTTGGATATATATTATATATGTATTTCTTTTGAAATAAATAAATAAAAAAACCTGTTCAATGAGACGTTTTTAATATGGAGCTTAGTAAGGAGTCTCCAGTGTCGGCGCTTTGTAACAGTCAGAGGAAAAGGAGAGGAGCTGACGCTTCTTCGGGAACGTATTCGAAATGGATTCAGCGGCTGCATCAACACTGCTGTATGTGGGGCTCAGCGGCTCGGCCCGGGCACGCGGGCGGGCGGGCGGGCGGAGGATCCTGAAAACAAGCCGTGCTTTGTGGCCGGGTTGAGCGAGGGCAGCTGCTGGCACAGATGACTCCGTCTGATAAATGGTAAAACGTTGGGAGATTTGGGCGGAGCTTGGTGCAGAGCTTGGCCTGAATACAGTCTCTGTGTAGAGTGCTTGCACTCAGGGAAGGGGCGGGGCAGGGTGGTGAGGGGCGGGGCAGGGTGGTGAGGGGCGGGGCGACCAAAACATCACATCAGGATATCTATCACAGGTTTTCCATTTTAGTAGGGTTGCATTTAATATACAAAACAACGATAAACAAAACAAAAATAATCCCCACCCACGTTCAATACTTCACTGCGTTAGAATTCATTATTAATTGTTACATTAAATATACGTTTTTTAATATCCTAGTGTCATTTTTAATTTAAAGCTTAAACAAGGGGGAAAACCCCAAGTCTAACGTTTAACATCGATTCTTCCGGTCAGTTTGGAATAATTTTGTTTTTTTTAACGATCTTGCGATGACGATATCTAGCGACTGCGCTTACTACGGTTGCGTGTGGGCGTGGCCCGTCCAGCGTTTGAGAAACCAGTAGCAGCCTGAAGATTTGTTTTTCCGTAACCGTGTTTCACCCCTACACGCTCCTCAAACAATGTCAGGGTTGTTTTTCAATAACGTCTCGTATAAACCGATCCGAAATAAACAAAGTATAATGTACATCCTGTAAGAGCCGAACACAACACGACCACTACGTTTAAACGTCATTAGTAAAACAATTACAGCGGATTACCCGCTCCTCCTCCTCCTCCTCCTCCTCCTCTTCCTCCTCCTCCACCCCTATCAGTTTAGAATTTACTTTCCCGGGTTGGATATCCTCTTCCGCTTGAGCCGTACGCCGCCTTTTCTTTGGTCTCGCCCGGTTAATTTGTCGCCACACGGGTGGAGAAAAATAAAAAAAAGCAAAAGGAATGTGAAGAAGGTCGCGGGCGTATAAAAATAAATAAATAAACGAGGAATAAACATTAACCACGCTGATTAATCTCCACCGGGCCGTGCCTGCAGGGGAGTCTGGTCACCATGGCGACGCTTTCTAAAGGCAGGATGGACTGACCCGGCCCGAGATCACCAGCAAGATGTACTCGTCTAAATCTGCTCTAAATGATACGACGGATAACCGGCACTTGATCCAAAATGGCGCTCGGTACTAATCACTCAGGATCCCTGTTTAAAGGCAACTGACCGCCGTGTCCTTCAGAACATGTACAAACTTTTTCTTTTTTAAAACCCTGTGTACTCATCACTTGAAAGACTTCAAACGTGCAGCGACTTTTTTCCTGCGCCACGATTTTTGGAGTATTACGGTAGAAATGTGGGCGGGACAAACAAAACTATAGCAACCAATCGATAGCACTGTGGGCGGAAGTGAAAAATATAAATAACCAAAAACAACGTCACGTTTCTTCTCATCCTTCTCCGAGTCTTATCGTCAATAATAGATGCGGTGAAGATAAACTCGGATCGCCGCGCTGCTCTGTGAGTCATCAATGTTTTATATCGGGATTCTCCCTTCCCAGAATCCACAAGAGGCTCTCAAACGTCGCGAGATGGAGGAAACAGACGGTGAAGACGACGCCAGATCAATACGTCAACATCAAACGGGATCTAACGATCAAACGAGTATCGCAGGGTCAGAGTTCACGGGCGTGGTCCTCTCTGTCGATATCGAATAGCGAGTTCTCGGTGCAGAGGCGGCGGCGGCGGCCATGTTGTACACCACATGCATGGGACGTAACGCCGTCGTTGATCTCCGACGGTTCAAAAGGCGCCCTTCGTGCTGCCGAGGAGAAAAGATGAGAACTCCGTGTTCCACTTTAGAGAAGAGGTTTTGCAGGAAGGCCGGCTTCCCCACAACCTCTCATTACCAATTCCAGGAGGTTTCCGAGATCTTCTCTTCTAGGAGCAAGAGGAGACAGGAGCCGAGTGCAGGCTTCCGTGAAAGAGATCAAAAGGAACCGAGATGCATATCTGAGAATAAAAAAAGTGTTCTTGCTTTCATGGTGTCGGGAAGCGGGGGGGTGGATGGTACATGTGTGTGTGTGTGGGGGGGTGTATGGTACGCGGGGGGGGGGGGGGCGTGTTCAGAGGAGCTTTCAGAACCGTGGAGAGATCGTACAGACCTTAAAAGTCGTTGTTTGATATCAGAAGCTGGAACAAAAACACACGGTTCCTGCTGCATGTTTACTCGGAAACCAAATCAAAATAATCTAAATATTCAAAGCTTTCATGCTCCGTGTCTGAGCTCCGATGGTTTCCTATTCATCTGAAGCGATCAGGCGTTCATGCGCATTTCTATACATCCCGAAGACTCGGCGTGGCTCGGAGGCTGATGTGCTGATTCTGTTGGGAAGGACGGGGAGAGGGGGGGGGGGGGGGGGGGTTGCGTTGCTGAATAATAAATCTATAAACCACTTCCTTTACACTCTAAAGTAATAGATTTTACAAGAACCGTGTAGGCTGTGGAGAGTCTTTGTTGAACAGCGAAAAATGGGGGTTTTTTTTCGAAGGTGGAACACACTTTTTAGAACCCTCACGAGCACGCCACCCGCGTAGCGCAACACCGCGTTACGGCGCCGGATAATAAAACACGACGGAACCCGAACCGCAAAACGTCATCCGGTAAGATGAGAAATCAGATAAACAGAGTCCCAGACGCACGTTGGCGTTTTTCAACAAACTGCGAACAAAAAGTTCCGTGTACGTGTGGGCGGGGCCTGTGTGGGAGTCGCGGTTAACTAAAGTGTCACTTGATTATGAGCGTAAAAGCTTCGGTGCTGAACTCGGAGCTGATTTTGCATCGTGAACAAACACCAACGATCAATTTCCACCGATTACATCAACCTCAAGCGCAAGCGGTCACTAACGGCACGTCTCCTCGACACGAACACAACGGAATTGGATCTCGCTTTGAGATGAAGACGTGTTCGTTAATTTAAGCTTACGTATCGTGACGTTTCCCACCTTTTACCCGCAAGAGACTCCAGCGTCCTTGCTTTGATGTCTATCCACCCCACCCCACTCCCGCTAAATGTCCCCGCGCTATTAATTGACATCGTTTGCTAACCGAGAGAGCAGCAGAGAAACGAGGGAAACAGGAAAACGCGAAAGTGTTGCGCGGGTAGCTCGGAGGTGACAGCGAGAAGCAGGCTGTTAACATGGTAATGTGCCTGCGCTGCACTGCTGCAACACGTCTTTACAATGTCAGGGAGAAGACGCCATGATCGAGGCCTGTGACAGCACGAACAGAACCATTATCCCGTCTCAAACTGACATCTCGCCATCTTGTTATTGTGAACTGATGCAACGAGAATGCAACTCCATCGCTCCGGTGTCGCTCTCGCGGCTCTCGTGGTGGCGTCAATCAGTGGTAGGGGACCTCGGTGGGGGGTCTCTGCGGGGCTCTCCGAAAAGGTTTAATCAAAGAGCAAGCCGCAGAGGATCACGGTCCCCCGGCAGCCGTTTCGTATCCGTCTCAGAGAGCGGTTGCTTTATCGTACACGCGAGTGATTACCTCCATCCACTCGGAGGACGGATTACACGCAGAAGTAGAGCAAGAGGTGTACGACAGCCGAGCCAAAAATCACACGACCCCAGAGATAGTCCTCCGAGACGGACGTTTCTGGAAGCTCATTCACGGCGCACGTTCGTAAACTCCAGGGAAGAGGACTGTCACAGAAAAGGGCGCTGCAGGTTGGGGGGAGCGAGACGGGAGGAAGCGGTGGGCCTTCTTCCTCTCTCGAAGCGGTCTAAAGATATGCTCATTAAGGGTGTGAGAGAGCAGGAACCGACAGGAATCCGAGAGCTAGTCCTGACAAGTCTCACTGTCTAAAAAAAGGTTAGAGGACTCAAAATCAATATCTCACCTTTCCTACGCTTCAATTTGGCGCATGCTGGCCCGTCGATATTCCTGTCTCGGAGATCAAAACGGCGCTACGGTGCGTATGTGGCGTTAAACATAAATGAGGTCCGGTAAGCAGGGGAATATTTAACGCTCCAGTCTTGTATCTTGATGTATTTCCTGTTGAGACTGGGATTGGGGCGAGACTGCGTGCTGAAGTCAGTGATTTCATCTAAACATCTAAACCTGACCGCAGTGCAGCAAAGCTAGCGAAATACGGAGAACAGTGAGGAGTGTTTTTGTCTCACGTCCTCACGTCCCACGCTTGTCCACTTTAACCAGGACGATCTCAGACACGGAAACGCTGTGGGTGTCACCGGGGGACACCTGACGGCTCTGAGCGGGAGAGAAAACGACATCGTACTGATGGACTCGGCGTATACGGGCGGAATTGCGCTATCATCAGTTCCGACACCGAACGTCCACAAGATTCCTCAAGGGCCACACAAACTCCGCCCACTTCTACGTAGATAAACTCCAAACCAAGTGACGGCTGCAAAAAAAAATAAAATAATAATAAAAAAAAAGTGTGCGTGTGCAGAACGAGAGCCTAAGACACGCCGACGTACCAACTAATGAGCTGCTACTGTACCCTAGAGCAAGACACGCCCCGAGGGGGCGGAGCATATACGTTCTTAATTGGATGGACACAATTGACGAGACTCACTTCCTGTCAAATAATCCTGTAAATTTCGGCAGGAATGATTTTTCCAGCAGGTTGTAAATGTAGAGGTGGGCGTGGCGTCTTTCAGGGGAACTGAAATGAAATCTTTAAATGATTTTTTCCCCACTTTCACTGGTGTGCGTGTGAAACTCTCGGGATTAACAGCAGCGCATGGTTGTTCCTTTTACGGAAATTGTTTAGCGGATTAACGCGCAAGGATCTTGCACCTGTCGGTTGATTCTCTCTCCATATTTGCTTGCGTTTCATTCATTTCCCCGATAGAAAAACCTCGCGGAACTGCAGCCAGGACTCGACATCTGCCATCTGAAAACCTTGTGGCTTTCTAAAAAAAAAAACAAAAAAAAAAACAACAAAAAAAAAAGTTGTACCTCATCCAGAAGAATAATGTGCTGGAGGCCGTTTGCTCAGGGGACGTTTGTCTAAGCGCAGAGTTCATATGAAAAGAAAATGAGGACTAATTTTGTTATCAAACTGCCTATGCAAAACGCAACGTCGGCTCGCGGGCTAGTCGCAGGCTTCAGACACGCAAATGGAAAATCTATTCAAAACGACTTTTTCAGAACTGCTAATGCGGCGCGCGAACGCGTGGACCATCACGACCCGGGCGCCACGGCATCCAAGGACGAGATCGCGGTGGCTACACGGTGAAATGTAATCCCATGGCAACGATTAGAGCGGGGGGAGGGGAGGACAAAACAACACAACACAACACAACACAACAATGCAAATGGATAATTTGTTGTTTTTTTGTTGAAGCGTAGAATCCTCCGTCCTGAAGACGTTACAGCTTGACCTCCGACACTGGAGACTCCTTCCACCCATGTTAAATAAACACACGAGCCCTTACAGGAACAGGAGTGAATTAGCTGTTGCTATGGAAACGATACGGTATTAAGACGAGCGCATTAGTATAGTGCTTTTAGAAACGATTATTCTTGTGAACTCCTGGCCTCATTCCACTCATCTGTGAACCTCTGCGGCGTTTGTTTGGGATCCGTTATCAGTAAATAGCGTTACGCCGTTCTGCTGATGAGGGTCTTAAATTTTTCCCCTCTCAGTAAAACCTGACTCGGAGAGATACGGACCCTCGGCTGTGGAAGGAGCCACGTTTCTGTCAGACGAGGGACTTATCTGAGGAACACTAGAGCAGGAGGAGGAGGAGGAGGAGGAAGAGGAGGAGGCTGCTTAGCGTCCTGAGCTCTGGAGAATGTCCTGGCTGGAAATCAAACGGCGAGGCCGTGACTAACCTGATTAGGCGTGTCAGGGGGGCAGGAGTCGGGCCCGTCCTGGATCGAGTGAGTGTCGAAAGAGCGAGGGAGATTATCCAGCCTTATTAGACGAGCAGGGATGGGAGGAGGAGGACGAGGAGGTGCAAAAGAAGCATCTTGTTTTTGATGCCACCTCGAGAGTCGGCGATGTGACCGGACGGAGGCGACTTTAACGCCAGCGTACGCCACTCAGAATGGGGTCGCGTGACTAAAGCAGCACGGCCAGTGGTCCACCAATCAGAGACACACCGAAGTTTCCCGTAACGTTCAACACTGATGGAAGGAGTCTCCGGTGTCGGCGGTACACGTGCGTTCACCACAAGCTGCTCTTTTTTGTCTTATTAAATTGGAGAGGGCCGGGGGGCCAATTTTTTTTTTTTTTTTTTCATCCCTTTATAATAACAGTTCCTTGTAGAAATGTTTTGATGTGTATATACATATATTTTTGAAACTGCAACACTGACAGTTGGTTAGCGGACTTAAATATTATACGGATTTGTATTTATTTATTTATTTAGCTTATATCGCGCGCTCTGATATCTAGTCCTTAAACGCTTCTAAACAGTAAAATCTCCACTTCCTGTTCGGGCCTGACTCGAGTCAGACCCCAGCTCCGGAGCTCATTTGTGCTAGAAACACTGGGGTGTTTTCACCAGCACCGTCTTCCTGTAGAAAAAAAAACCCGAAAAGAAGAACAGATCTAAGCCTGAGGAGCGTGCGCATACATGATGAAAAGGGTTCTGTCACGTTCCTACACTGCTTTTGTCTGACTAGATAAACTCCAGGCGGGAAAATGGAAATGAACCCTTTTCAGCGAGAAACCCTCGGCCTCTGTAGACTCTGAAATCCTGAGATATCGTTCGTTAAATATACGGCGACCTAGAAACGCTTTCTTTCAGGAAAAGGGGGAAAAAAGAGGATTGTTTGCTTTGCGCTGCGCCTTTTGCTACATCATCACAATATCACGTAGTTATTTATTTATTGTTTATGTTCGTTATTGGCAGCGCGTGCGTGTGTGCGTGCGTGCGTGCGTGCGTTCTCAGGATGGCGGGAGATAAACAGCTTCGCTCTGACAGCTCGCGTTACTCCATCACACGCCGCACGAGGAGTTCATCATCAACCCGAACAAACGCAACCGTGTCTGCAGCAGCGCTGGAGGATTGTGGGTAACTCCCGTCAGCGCTGCCCTATATGATTCTGTATTTATTTGTTTATTTTTGGTTGTTCTTTCTCTCCTTGAACAGACTCTGCGCTCCGGTGAGAAGGAGGAGCGAGAGCTGCAGTGACGGGGGTTGACGTTAAATTAACGGAGGATGTCAGGGGACTCCTGGAGAACCACGACTGTCTCGGCAGGGCACAGCGCACCGTCTCGACCTCCTCGTTTCTTTCTCCGTTTGCTCTGGATTGCTTCCATCTCCGTTTATTTTTGTCGTCGTTTCCGTCTTCCGTTTGCACGAGCCAAAAATAAAGCACTGGTTAATCAGTAAAGATAACGACAAACAGCAATTCATTCTGAGCAACCTGCCACGCCCCCTCGATGAAGATCTTTTTACGACACGCACACTTCGGAGTCGCTCTCCGGTTTCCTGGAGTTAAAGTACTTAAAGATGCTTTCCTGAAACTTCCCGACAGGACCTACAAATCCCAGAGATTCTCCAAGCGCTAATTCCGTCACACCACGTCCACACGGAAAACTAACCCTGTCCGAGTAGAGCTCGCATTCAGCTTCACGCACCCTAACGCACTCCGGATCTTCTCCAAGGGTCCCGAAACGCTCGTTTGTTTTCCCCGGTTAAACGCAAACGACGCAATTAGCCCTCGCGATCTCGTCTGAAACGCGGGGCGACGATCCGTCTTCGGTCCGCGTTTAATTTCACCCCCCATTATGTCCTCGTAACGTCATTACAGCAAAGCAAATGGTGTAGCTTATCTTCAATTAGTCAGAGCTGTCGGTCGTTAGGCCAGAACGGGACGGAGAGCTGAGTGCCGCGGGAGCTCGTGTCAGCGCTAATTAGACAGCTTAGCTTTCCAGTGGCTGAGCGTGTCTTCGGTCACGTGCTCGAGCGAGAACAGTGCGAGTCTGAAGCTCGAGTTTAGAGGTTGACGAGCACCAGATGGTCCTTTCGAGAAGATATAGAAGAGGTACCGTTACCGTAGCGACGTTTCTCTCACAGCACATCCCAGAGTGTTTTATTCCTCTTACACCACGGCAGTCTGCCAGCGAGTCGCCCGCGTATATGGTCACGTCTCGTTCTGCGCACATTACGCTCTCACTTACGCCAAAGCAGCTATAAACAGTCGTTACCGTAGAACGCAACCTGAACCAGAACATCATCTTCTAGTCTAAACAAACAAACAAACAAACAAACAAACATGTCCAAGTAGCCCAACTTGCTCAAAGTCAAAGGCATAATGCAAGGGACCAGCGCTCTCCATCAACGGACCCTGGAAATCCCAGCGTGCACGGCGAGAACGGAGGGGTGTGCACGGGTTAGATAAAAACGCGAGAGACTCCAGCGCGAGACACGAGGGCCACCCGGCTGAAAAATCCACACACACACACACACACCGCTTTACTCACATCCCTGCCAAGTCATTTCCCTACAGAGCCAACCGCTGCAGCACTAAACAAACACGCCGCGTCCCACAGAGGAACAGGCAGGAAGCGACGCATTTGCGGAAAACATATCGGCTCATACTCGGTAACGCGATTTCGCACGCGGCGAGGGACGCTTCCCTTTCGCAGTCTCGACTCTCCTTTCATTAGAGCGAACAGAATACATTCGTGCCTGGAGGAAATCAGTTCGGTTATTGGCGCCCACAGCGAGAGCGCTTTCAGATGAAAGCCAAGAACGTTTCCGACCTGATTTCTAACAACAAAAAACAAACACAAACTCATCCCTGATCTCACACACACACACACACACACATACACACACAGATCTTTATTTCCCGTAAAGGAAAGCCTGGACGATAAAGTTTCGGGTCCAGCGATGCTCGATTCGTCGCCGCTTCTGCTTCACGGACATCAAAAGTCCAACGTTATCGACGTATTCTTATTCGTTCCCAGTTGCGAGTAGGCCGTCGGAGCGCCGGACCCGGGCTTCAGCACGGGGTTTCTCGCCCTGGCCTCGATCGGAAGGTTACGATACGTGTTCGCCTCCTCGCCGTGGACAGAGTGCAGCGCTTGAGCAGTGGAAATCGGCCTTGGGTTGGAAAAAGGCGTTTCACGGACGAAACGTTATTATTATTATTATTATTATTATTATTCACAGATGCAGATGAAGGCGAGGAATCTTCCTGACCCGATTTATTCCGAGCTCATCCGAGACCGATCATCAGCGCCGTCTTGACGCGCGACCCAAACCCTTCATTCAGTGTAAAGAAAAATCCGGGCCGACGAGACACGACACTGACGTGCACGCGTAAACCGGACCTGAGAAGCGAGCTTTGTTTACGGGCCTCATATCCCTGAGGGAAAATTGACAGAAGCTCTCCACACAAGTCTATTTGCAGGATTGAACTTTCAGCACCTCCAATAAGCCGGCGTGTTGGCAGCGGCGGAGCTTCAGGTCATCTCCAGATCACAGCCTCGGTTTTTGTGGGCTTTTTTTTTTTTTCCTTCCTCTCTCCCACTTTATGCATAATGTATGCGAATCTTCTTCGGCATCAATAAACGCTTGAGCCGCCCCTCCCGGTCCAGAACAATTCCCCTTTTGCCGTGTTTGCCGAGAACAAATAGCGTTTTTATATTCACTTGCACGCCGACATTGACCCGTCAATCTGTCCCCGCGCGGTCCCCGCGCGGTCCCCGCCCGAGCTGCATTTTTCACGAAGCTGCCAATTAAACAGCAATCTCATCCACGCAGCAGGGGGAAGGGAGGGAAGTGGACCCCTGGAAAGATGCGGAATCTGCTGCACCGACTGGCAGCGAGGGGAAATTGTTTGTTTAAAATTAATTCACAACATGCCTGGAGGTCTCGGATGCGACACGCTGTCGTTCAGAAAGCGAACGACGGTGAAGGTTCTAAGCGGTCGTTAAATACGGACATGAGCCGTCAAAGACTGACGAGCAGCTGTCAGTCAGAGAGGTGCGTCATCTCCTCAAGCACTTCGTCTCTTTCTTCCAAGGAAATCCTATACCATCCTCGTCGTACGCCTTTCCCGGGACGTGTTCCCTCGCGCCACTTCACGCCATCCCTGCGGACGGAGATCACAAGTTCCAGCCGAGACGGATCAGCGATGCTCGACAGCAGCAGGAAGGTCTGGGATCCTCCAGAGATGCGTGGAGGTGTAAAACACATGACAGAGAGAGGCCGGGGACTGAATCCCAAAGCGTCGCAGCACCTCGTGAGCTTACGTTTCGTCGACGTTAACGACAACACAGCCTCGGAAAACCAAAAAAAACCCCTGACTTACGCGTAATTTACTCCACCTGAGAGCTGACACCATATAGAAACCTAGCATAGGGTCTGGAAGCTCGTTGTGAGACGTGCTTCCGTTCAGCACGTGCGTTCACTGTGCTTTAGCGAACGTTCCACACTAACGACGTCCCAAAGACCTGAAACGAGCCCCCAAAAAAATGGACCGTCACCGTGGTGCACCGCATGGCTAATTATTTACTTCCAACGCCGCTATCCAACAGCTGAACTCCGCCGAATAAATCTACATCACGCTAATAATTTACTCTTCCTTTAAACCCAATGCATTACCAAGTTTACATTCCCATTATTTTGTGCTAATGTTCTGGAACGTGAATCCGCAACGTTAAATCCATGCTTTTCCGGAGGGTCACAGATCCAGGAAGTCTGGGGAACGCGCGTTATGAACATATAAAAGGAGGAAAGAGAGATCGGCGCTCTCGATAACAGACTCTGACGGGAGAGCTTTCGTAACTCGGCCGTCTCCGGGTTCTACGCGGTTCTCCCAGTGGCGTGACCGGATCCGAACACGTTTGCGGGCAGTGCTAAGGTGAGTTCCTCCTGACGTGGTGGTCTTAGGAGAGTTGAGACGTTCCACGTCACGTTTGGAACTAGCGCTAATCCGGTAAGAACTCCGCGAGACGGGGCGCGCTAATAAAGGACACTGGATAAATTCCACGGTTTCCTGTCGCGACAAACGTTGCGATGACGGTTCCAGGGAAAGATATTTGCATGACAATGGTATTTACTTTGATTAGCACATCGCACACTCGCGTTACCGAGCTCACTTCCCTGAAATGAAAAGTCCAGAAGACATACCAGAGTGTGGAGCTTTGTTTAATAAGGACAGAGAAGTTGAACAGAAAAAGACACTGCTGTGTGCCTGTGGGCAAAAAAATGAACAAAAACAACCATATACATCGTTTTAAAAGCAAAATAAAACAAACAGAAGTCAGTGGTGTTTTCAGGATGTCCTTGTAGCTTGATTTCTAAAACGTGAGCCTTCAACAGATTAGAAAGGTCCGACTGATTGACTACAGAGTCGAAGTACAGAATCCTTTCTGCGTCGGAGGCGAACTTCACAATAAATAGTCGAATCTTTCGCCCGCCGTGTCCTCAGCTATTTCGGTGAACTCAAAAGCTCATGAAGAACATTGCCTCGGTTTGACCTTAACTCACAGACGCTTCGCAGATGTGCGACATTTGGAGGATCCTGTTGTTCACACACACACACACACACACACACACACACACACACACACAGGGCTGGGCTCTGTTTCAATGTCATTGAAGTTTCTCAAAGATGAAAACCACTACAATAGCCAGCAGAGCCAATCCTACTGAGAGCAGCTTGAGTCCTTGACCGTCCGGATTCCGTGAGCGACTGATCGACGCTGGGGGTGTCAGGGGGGCACGGACGCCATTCTGGCACCAAGTATTCCGTTTCTGTGAAAGGAAAAAAAAAAAAAAACAATGAGAAAAGAACTACACAGTCAAAGCTTTACCTTGAACGCTCGAGCGCTCGAGTGGCATCACAAAGCCTTTATGATCATCATCATAAACCTTCCGCAAAAAAGAACATGAACAGAACTCATCTAACACAAAACTTTAAGACTAGACATTTACATCACATCACTGACGGTGCTCCTTCCAGTGACGCTCACACGGACTGGCGAGTCTAATCTGGTAGTGCAGCCAGCGTTCCCGGGATGAACTCCGGATTCCTCCTGACCGAGATGGATATCAAGTGCTTACTAAACGTGAATGAAAATGAACGATTGTTGTCTGATAACACCTGCCCAATCTTCACCAAACATCTCCACATGCCCAGCGCAATACTCTCTACGGAGACGAGGTATGATCCATCATCGTGTCCCTGACGTAAACGACCCATGGCTTTCGCGGCCAGAGATTGAGTACACCGGCTTCCGTGGACTAGACTCGTCGGGTAAAATGGCCGACCGACCGTTGGGACTCTGATCTTCCATAATGCGTTAGGCCATTAAAGTCTCGTTTAAAGCGAGCGATGTAATGGAGAGGCATCCCCCAGCAGGACGGCCATGACAGCCGACCCGATAATATGTTAATTTACAGTGCGGGGGTGAAAAAGAGGAGGGGGGGGGGGTGTATCACCGCCATTAGAGAGAGAGGATCAATCTGAACGACCATTTTATGAGCGCAATATTTCACCCACGCTATGGAGGCGAGCGTAATGTGCTGCAGGTGGAGATACGCATCGTGAGATCGCTGCTCCGATGCATCGGAATGGAAAGTCCTGCACTGTCGTTATGAGGTCGGGGGCCAGAGAAGAACCCAGACACTGTTCTTCAGCCATGACGGCCTCCTGGCCATTAAATCCAATTATTAGAAAAGAGTGCGGAGATGTTTTAACCAACCGTTACACCTAAACGGGGCTCGTCGAAAGCCCTGAGGAAGTGTGTCTAAGAGGAAAGTGGGCCAGTCTAGAGCCGGGAAGGCCTCTGTTATCTAAATCCGTCTGATAGACTCCTAAATCTATCTCCTTCCACTCTGCCTCATGTCATGTCTTTCTTTAATTCTTCTCCTTTAACCCGTACATGCTCTCGGCGAGAACGTCTTTCTTTCGAGCCGTGTTCTGGAATTGATACGCCCGTGGAATGGATATCCCGGACTCCGGAGCGGGCGGAGCTAAAATATGGACGGGTTATACGGAAGCTCTCCTTCCTCATCGTCCACTAACCCAAATACAAGAGGGACTCGTCCTTCTGGTGGCGATATCGGCGTCGCCGTGACGACGCTACCGAGACGGAGCGGTTTGGAAAAGCATACGAGTACCTGGTCTCGTAGAACTCGGACTCCAGGGGTGAAAGGTTCAGGGTTAGAAAGCTCAAGATCTGCATGCTATTACACCTAATGTATTTACTGAGAAGGAAATAAGTGGGGGGGGGGGGGGGGGGCGGGGGAGCTCGGGGTCGGGCGAGAGGGCAATTCCTACTTCAGTAATAGTAAACAGACCAGCGGGGGAGCTGATAGAGAGCAATGATCTACACCCTCAGTGCTGGTCTTGTGGTGAGGAGGGAGGAGAACGCAGCCCGCTCCACAGAGAGCACCGGGAAACCCGTTCGAGTTCATTAACGCGGTTATACGATGCTCACTTTCCTCACAAGTACAAACAACAACAACTAACGACTATTTGTTCTATTTACTGTAGGAAAACGCCGTGTGAGGACTCTAGATTGTTGGACAGTGGACGTCTCGTCACGCTCGGAGGAGGGCGTTAAACTCTCAGACGCACACGCGAGCGCTAAGTATCTTCCTTAACGACTTGCTCAGTAGAAACTCGGAGGATCCTACACATTTTTGGGGGGGTTTTTGTTTCGTCTCTGAAACCAAGACATCTTGGTGTACAATAATTTGGGGAATTTCCATATTGACTCGTTTTGGGTGAATAAATATATATATATATTTATTATTTCCCGCAGCTGATGAGTCCTCCTCCTTTACCGTTAGAGTAAAAGCGGTGGAGATGTGTACTAGCAGGACATCAGGCGCTAACAGCCATCTTTAACCCGTACGTTCAGCTCTCCTCTCCAAAGCGAGCCGGTAATCACATCATCACTCATCATCACGCTCAGCCCCTAAATGAATCGCAAAATCACGATGGGAAAATTTCCTGAGGAGAAATTCTACGCCATCGTCGCTGTCGTTTAAACAAGAGTGAGCTGTACGTACACGACACTGACCGGAAAATACCATACATCAAACTCGACTACAACCTGAAACACGACGACTAATTCAACACGGACCATCTGCAACTTTCCCAGCGGCCCTACAGCTACACCTACAGTTACACCTACATCTACATCTACACCTATACCTACAGTTACACCTACAGCTACATCTACACCTATACCTACAGTTACACCTATACCTACAGTTACACCTACAGCTACATCTACACCTATACCTACAGTTACACCTATACCTACAGTTACACCTACAGCTACATCTACACCTATACCTACAGTTACACCTATACCTACAGTTACACCTACAGCTACATCTACACCTATACCTACAGTTACACCTATACCTACAGTTACACCTACAGCTACATCTACACCTATACCTACAGTTACACCTATACCTACAGTTACACCTACAGCTACATCTACAGTTACGGCTACACCTACATCTACACCTACACCTACAGCGACACCTACAGCTACACCTATACCTACAGCTACAGTTACACCTATACCTACAGTTACACCTACAGCTACATCTACAGTTACGGCTACACCTACATCTACACCTACACCTACAGCGACACCTACAGCTACACCTATACCTACAGCTACAGTTACACCTATACCTACAGCTATAGCTACACCTACAGCGACACCTACAGCTACACCTACAGCGACACCTACACCCACACCGACACCTACAGCTACAGCCGACTGCTTTCACTTCCTGCTCTGAAAAATATATATAATATAATATAAAAATAAATATAACCCACTGTTGAGTTTCTCACGTCAAAGCAGCCAGGCCATCATACCATCTCTTTCTCTCTTTCTCTCTCTCTCTCTCTCTCACTCTCTCTCTCCCCCATCTCTCTCTATCTCCCTATCTCTCTCTCCAGTGTTCTGATTAAGGTGAGTAGGAGTGACCGTCGGCATGAGACTCCCATCCAGATGCCTTGTTGATCCGTGTCTGAATCACACACCAACAATGCTGCAACGCATTCAAGCACACACACACACACACACACACACACACACACACACACACACACACACACAGTCAATGCCTCACAGAGGTGTGCCTCCGAGCTCCAGGTCAACAGAGACCAACGACACGGACGCTGAGCTTCCGGACGCCGTCAGAGTCCCATCATCGTCCGACTGATCCAACTTCAGAGTCCAATCACAACGCAGAATCAAATGATCACGGAAGCAGAAGCAAATCGCTGTCGAGTGTCTCCAACCATAACCATCTCCCATCTGGGGTTAGACTCTCACTTCTCTCTACCACTAACCACACTCTCACACACACACTCACACTCTGTAGCGTTCCTCTTACTGTTCCCCAACTTTTATTTATTAAAGAACGAGTTGAGACTGTTTATCCATTTGTAGTTACGTTTAATGTTTCACGGAGGAAACTTGCATCGTTCACCATCGCGATGTGTAAAAAGCCCGTTTATGTGGCGCGTCCGCTGTACGAGTCCTTGCGGATGAGCCGTTACTATAGAAACGATAACCGACCAATCAGACTCCAGAACGCAGCAGCATGGCTGTGGTGTACCGAAATAATAAACACAGTATGAAGAAAACTGGAAATTAAGTTAGAGATGAAAGAAAAAATAAAACGCGGGATCCGTGATATCGTTTATCAGAAATACTTAAGCACGCCGTTAGAAATATGGATTCGCTTCCCTTTCAGATAACGCAACCTCAAAGCAACAGACTGTAAGAGTTGCGTGGACGGCTGTGTGTTTGCTGGTTGTTATATTTTTGGGAAGCGGGTGACAGGGTATTAGATGTAAACGCAGGAGAGCGCCGATACTGAGCGCCGCGAGATCCCCTGCGGTGCGGATTAGCCGTGCGTGCGGCTGCCTGGGCGAGAGGGACACCACGCCGATGATGCAAAGGAACTGAAACACAAGTGGAACACACACACACGCGCACACACACACACACACACACGGAGAGGTGTAGTTAAGCGCTCCCCTGTTCCAGGTGTAAGAACAGGACAGAGTAAAGGAGGACACTTTTTCAGCGCGTGTACTGAGAGTGATGCTATTGTGTTTTGGAGCGAGGGCGGGACGGGGGGCGGGACGGGGGGCGGGACGGGTCGAGTCGGGTCAGCCAGGGAAAAGCCTTAGGAATGTGTACACACACACACACAGAAAGATTCAGATCTCTGTCTCTCTCTCCCTGTCTCTAGGTGTCTCTCTCTCCATGTCTCTGTCTTGGTCTCTCTCGCTCTCCCTGTCTCTCTCTCTCTGTTTTTCTCCATCTCTGTCTCTCTCTCTCTCTGTTTTTCTCCATCTCTAGATGTCTCTCTCTCCATGTCTCCGTGTCTCTCTCTCCCTGTCTCTAGGTGTCTCTCTCTCCACCTCCGTCTCTCTCTCTATGTCTCTGTCTTGGTCTCTCTCGCTCTCCCTGTCTCTCTCTCTCTCTGTTTTTTCTCCATCTCTAGATGTCTCTCTCTCCATCTTTGTCTCTGTCTCTTTGTCTCTGTCTCTCTCTCTCTCTGTTTTTCTCTGATCCTAGGTCTCTCTCTGTCTCTCAGGCTGGTATCTAACCTGGAACGGTTTTGCACTGAGTAACGTTCACTGTAATGACAGCGTTCAGATCTTCCCACTAAACTTATGAGAGAAGCTTGACAGTGTGTTAGAGGAGCGGTTCTGATGAACGTCCATAAGGAATCGCAGGTATACAGGAATCTGGAAATTGGGAAATGTATTTATCCATTTATTCCTTGACTCGCGTTTATTTGTTGATTGTATTTGCGACTGATCGACGCTTTTTAAAAATGTTTTCTGCGTAAAATAGCCCTCAGCTCGGACCCTGCCCGGTGACGGACACGTCTCTACAGGCTTATTAAAGAAAAAATAAAAAGCGTCCTCGGTTCATTAAGGAGAATTTGCATGGAAACCAGAAAAAAATAATAAATAAACGAACGCGACAACACTGTAGCTGTCTTCAGGGAGAGCCAATTAGTCCTCGCTGACCCGTCAATTAACATGCAATTAACACCTCTAATTAAGCGTGAGCAGGAATAAATACATTCATAAATAAACAAACCGATGCGCTGGGGGAAAGTAAACGGTGACACCTGAGGTCAGGAGACGAGAGAGAAAAAAATCTATATCTCTCTCTCTCTCACACACACACACACACACACACAGTCTTATCACTCTGCGGTTTGTTTAGACGCTTCGCAAACACACCCCCGATTTCCAATGTTTGCATCTCAAACCTGCCGCAGAACCTCACACAGAGGAGCGAGTTCCTGATCGACCCCGAGCCTCTCCCACAAGGCCATGCGTCTCCGAGCCGATCTAGAATCTTTTTCTAATCACGCTGTTTTAGCATCCGATTTTATCTTTACCAAAAAAACCCCCCTCAAATAGACTCATGAATCTTTCTGATAGCTGCAGACTATGAAAGTGATTCACTAATATTTAGGATTCATATGATTCAGAGTATGACCGATAAAGACTTGTGTGATTCATCGACTTGAGATTCATAAATATAAACCCGACTTAGCGCAATTCATACTGAACGATTCATAAAGAGTTACGTGACGCATAAAGACTCAAGTGATTCATACGATTCATAGCCTCATGATTCACAGACACCCGTTATTCAGATAATTAAATAAATAATAATAAAGATAATACCTGACTGATAAAGCCTCGTGGGATTCATATGATTCATAAGAAGACTTGTGACTCACCAAGCCTCACGATTCATCCGAGTCGTGATTCATAAAGATTTGTTTAGCCGATTCAGTGACTGATTCATCATTGCGCACATGGACTCGTGCTAACTGGTGGCTACCGGCTTCCAGTCATTGGTAGCCAGTTTAGCATTTTTTTCCAATCATTACTGACTTTTTGTAACAGAACGATTGCATTAGGCCGAACTCATCATCGGTGTATCGTGTGTGTGTGTGTGTGTGTGTGTGTGAGAGAGAGAGACAGGATCACATGAGTGATTTGGGAATTACATGGCTGACTTAACTGGCACTATTTTTCATTCCGATGGCTTATCTATAGCTTGTGTGTTATTTTTCGGGACACACACACACACACACACACACACACACACACACACACACAGTGGGGACATCGAATGATGCACCAGAATGTGATACACATTTTAATTTCACACTTCATCAGCTTTTATGGCCGGCCGTGTCAGAGAGACTCCTCACATACGAGCAGCATCACTCAGAGAACATCGCTAATTTCTCCACCTCACGCTAGCACTCGGCTTTTACAGCTTTTACGCCCTGCGCGCCCGTCTTCCCTTCCTTTATTCCCTCAGAAGGGAGGAAGCGAAAGAGGAGTGGTGTTTAACCTCCAGCGGTCAGCGATAATTCTTGCGTTTATTCCTAACTTCACACCTGCGACTTCAGTCAACGTCTCGAAAGTTAGCCGGTTCATCAAAGCTTGCGTTCTAACCCCTATCTTTAATCCCAATCCTAAACCCAGCTTAATCCAAATCTTAAACCTCAAATTTCATTCTGAACCCCGATACTAAACCTCAAGTTTAATCCCAAGCCTAAACCTCAAGTTCAATCCTAAACCTAAGATTTAATTATATCTAAAACTAAATCCATCAAATTTAATCCCAATCCTAAACCTCAAGCGTAACGCTAAACCAAAACCTCAAATTGAATCCTAATGCTAAAGTTCAAATGTAAACCTAAACCTCAAGTTCATTCCAAATATCGTGAACCTCAAATCTAATTCGAAACCTCAAGTTTAATCTTAGCCACATTTTTATCCCAGTACTAAACCTCAAATTTAATCCCAATCCTAACCTGTACATCCAATCCCAAATGCAAGCCTCAAGTTTAATCCTAAACCTAAATCACAAGTCTAACATTGACGTTACATCTCTAAACCTATAGACTGATCCTAACTTTAAATGTCTTCCGCATTTAATCCTGAACCTCTCACAGCTTTAATCCTTACCCCTCCCGAGTTGAATCTCAACTCGGAACCTTTCATTAAAAAGAGCTTTAATCCTAACACTAAATCACAGCAGATTTAATACTAACTCTAAAGTCTCACAATTTTAATCCTAATCCCAAACCTCTCCAATGGAACCCTAATCCCAAAAGATGTTTAATCCCTAAACCTCAAGGTTTCTCTTAATCTAAGCCTCTCATGTATTTGATCTTAATCCTAAACCACTTAAATATCATCCTAATACTACACCAAGAACTCTTTAAAAAAACAAACTCTAAATCTGAACCGCAAACTTAATCTTAATCCTAAACCTGTCTCAAATTAATGAGACGAGCCCAAACCCCTCAGAAATGTCATCTTAAACTAAAAGCTTAATCCTCGAGTTTAGTGCTAATCCTAATCCTTCCAAACTTAGTCCAAACCTCCAGCTATCACAAAACACACACCTGAATGCCAGTGCGAGAGGCGGAGCTTCCTGAACAGACAGACGAGGAGAGACAGCTGCTGATTGGTCGGATTTTGGAGAGCGTGTACAGAGTATAGTTTGAATCGCGTTAACTTTTATTTCCCCTGAGAGGCGTCTGACTGATGGAAGAATTAAACGATCATCATCACCAGCACAGAAGAAGAGAGAAAGAGTCCCGTCTCAACCGTTAGCCTTTCCTTTCTTTCTTTTGGAAGAGAGGAAGAAGTGATATGAGCGAGGGAACGCTGAGACGAGTGTGTCGGGGTTTTATGGAGAGAGTAATGGAGTGGAAAAGAAGAGTGAAATAAAAGCTGAAATGAGATCTAGTTCACTACAAACCAGGGAGAGTGTGTGTGTGTGTGTGTGTGTGTGTGTGTGTGTTGTAGTAATGTAGATAACGAATGAAAAGCTGACCGTAGATCAGACGACACACTGACCTGGATGAGGCCGGATATTTCTCCCTTCTCCAGCGGCTGGCTGATGGAGGGCGTGATGGCTGTGGACTCCTCCACCGGGCGACCTCGCAGGAAGTGCTTCCCCGCCTCGAAGATCTCCACCTCCATCATCTTTCCCTTGAACTCCGGCTTTTTGGGAACCAGAACCTGCACAGGGACAAGATGGGAAGATTTTAGTCCACAGATGGACTGCCATGTGGAGGAACTACACATCACACCGTTACAATCAGCCAATCCATCCGTCTTATAAACCGAATTCATCCATCCGTCCATCCATCCATCCCACACACCTACACGTCCATCCATCCATCCATCCCTCCATCCATCCATCCATCCCACCCACCTACACATCCATCCATCCATCCATCCATCCATCCCACCCACCTACACATCCATCCATCCATCTATCCATCCCACCCACCTACACATCCATCCATCCATCCATCCATCCATCCATCCGACCCACCTACACATCCATCCATCCATCTATCCATCCCACCCACCTACACATCCATCCATCCATCCATCCATCCATCCGACCCACCTACACATCCATCCATCCATCCCACCCACCTACCCATCTGACCAACCCATCCATCCATCCATCAACCCATCTACCCAACGCACCCACACAGACAGCCATCCTTCCCATCTATCCACCCATCCATCCAACCCATCAAATCTGACCCACTCATCCATCCAACCCATCTACTGTAACAAGTGTCCAAACACACCGATCCAAGACACACACACACACACACAGGTAGATGGAAAAAAACCTCACCAGTGTGTGTGTGTGTGCGTGTGTGTGCGTAGCGGTGTTGAATTCACGGCACTCAGTGTATCTAAGGAAAAACCTTCAACTCTGAGTCTTAGTGAGTGTTCAGCTATTCAGAGCTTCAGGCTCCACACATTCTTTCCCAGCTCCAGCGCGTCCAGCAGAACTAAAGCGTCATTGATCTCCACACGCCCAGAGTGATACGAGCCAGGCTGAATCAATAACGTTCAATAAAAGCAGGACAGCCTTCTTCAAACGCAAACACTCGTCTCTTTATCTGTTCCTCACGTCTACATTCTCAAGCTCAAAAACAGCCGTTAAAGCCACACAGTAAACATGAAAACGTTCAGCTCTGAAGACCATAAAACTCTTTTCTCTGAAAGAATTCAGCGCTTATTCAGGAGGCTTATGAATGAAGACTACGAAAGCTTTTAAAAAAAAAAACTGGCACAAAGGTGCTTGATGTTTGAATTTAGCTACACAAGGGAGCAGGGTTTTATACAGTGTGTACACATAAATATCTAAATAAATCGGTTAATAAAAAAAAAATGAAACGAATAAAATTCCATTTAAGAGTTCTGATTGGCTTTTAGAAAAGTTTTCTCAGTAGAACCGCTTTAGAAATGTCTGAGGAACTCCTGAAGAACTCCTGAGGAACTCCTGAGGAACTCCTGAGGAACTCTTGAAGAATTCCTGAGGAACTCCTGAGGAACTCCTGAGGAACTCTTGAAGAATTCCTGAGGAACTCCTGAAGAACTCCTGAGGAACTCCTGAGGAACTCCTGAGGAACTCCTGAAGAACTCCTGAGGAACTCCTGAAGAACTCCTGAGGAACTCCTGAGGAACTCCTGAGGATGTTTTAAATTTGATTAGAATACAAGCTTCTGGCATTTTATGTTGCTGAATGTCTGAGAAACAAGCGGATTCCTGTTCTCACTTACACTACAGCGGCTAGAACCGGGCGTTCCCTCACCAGCCCCAAGCGCTGACACTGGAGACTCCTTCCATAAAGGTTACACTGTATACCGTTACGCATTAATATAAACCTGTGACCATCAGCTGCACCACTGCAGAAAATTAATCAACACCTTCTGACCAATCAGATTCAAGTCTTCAACAGCACCGTGATAGAACTGCCCCCAGACACAATACCGTTACCGTGGAAACGTCAAAGTACCGTACAGAAGGTTTCTAGGTCTCGACTGGTTAAACAGGTGAAGTTCAACAACATTGGAACTGTTTTTTTTTAACTCCTTGACCCCGCCCCCAATTCCCTCCCATGTATACAAAGTCATGCCCTCAGAATATATATTTATATTATTACATTATGAACAAAAGAAAAAACAACTATTGCACCTTTCAGGACAACGGTAAAAACGTGCAGTCAGGCTCACACAGTCCAGCATTCCAGAGACTGCGTACGCTGGACTCTTTCTCCGGATAAACAGAGGGACGAAGGGAGGCCGTGCGGCTCGTCGGGTCACCGAGGTCACGCCATCGATCGCTCCGTTATAGGAGCTAACGAAAAACCCCATCTCGACAGCCATCGATTGGAGGAAGGCGTTTAATCAGGGACGCCTTCTGGGACGTGACCCCGGCGCTCAAACCCGCTCCGTTCTCCAGAGTCCGAAGGACGTGACTGACCACGAAGACGACGGAGAGGCGTTCCTCAGAGGCAGGGACTTCCCTCAGAACCACTACAGAAGCCAGCGACACCACGACCCGGTCTCTGTGACGCGAAAGGGATTTTTATAGACGTGAAGGATCCGAACGTCATCTTTACATCCCGCGTTCCCATCTCTTCGCTCGCAGATGCTTTATTTCGGTTCCGTAACAGTTAAGCGCTGAGGTTCTCTTCCTTTTATGTGGGATTTTCTGCTGGGACTCGAACTCGCCACAAAACCTTGAGCTATGAGTCATGTTCCAGAGCAGACCACCGGCTGGGTTTCTTTTCCTCTAACCAGACCTGACGTTCTGTTGTCTTGTTAATCGAGAGAGAGAGAGACAGAGAGAGAGAGAGAGAAACAGTGAGAGAGAGAGAGAGAGAGAGAGAGAGAGAGAGAGAGAGAGAAAGAGAGACAGAGAGAGAGAAAGAGAAAGAGAGAGAGAGAAACAGAGAGAGAGAGAAACACAGCAAGAGAAACAGAGAGAAAGAGAGTGAGAGACAGAAAAAGAGAGAGACAGAGAGAGAGAGACAGAGTGAGAGAGAGAGAGACAGAGAGAGAAAGAGAGAGAGACAGAGAGAAAGAGAGAGAAACAGAGTGAAAGAGAGAGAGAGAAAGAGAGAGAGACAGAAAGAGAGAGAGACAGAGAAAGAGAGAGACAGAGTGAGAGAGAGACAGAAAGAGAGAGAGACAGAGAAAGAGAGAGACAGAGAGAAAGAGAGAGAGACAGAGAAAGAGAGAGAGACAGAGAGAGAAACAGAGAGAGAGAGAGAAAGAGAGACAGAGAGAGAGAAAGAGAAAGAGAGAGAGAGACAAACAGAGAGAGAGAGAGAGAGAGAGAGAAACAGAGAGAGAGAGAGAGAAACACAGCAAGAGAAACAGAGAGAAAGAGAGTGAGAGAGAGAGAGAGACAGAAAAAGAGAGAGACAGAGAGAGAGAGACAGAGTGAGAGAGAGAGACAGAGAGAGAAAGAGAGAGAAACAGAGTGAAAGAGAGAGAGAGAAAGAGAGAGAGACAGAAAGAGAGAGAGACAGAGAAAGAGAGAGACAGAGTGAGAGAGAGACAGAAAGAGAGAGAGACAGAGAAAGAGAGAGACAGAGAAAGAGAGAGAGACAGAGAGAGAAACAGAGAGAGAGAGAGAAAGAGAGACAGAGAGAGAGAAAGAGAAAGAGAGAGAGAGACAAACAGAGAGAGAGAGAGAGAGAGAAACAGAGAGAGAGAGAGAGAGAAACACAGCAAGAGAAACAGAGAGAAAGAGAGTGAGAGAGAGAGAGACAGAAAAAGAGAGAGACAGAGAGAGAGAGACAGAGTGAGAGAGAGAGACAGAGAGAGAAAGAGAGAAAGAGAGAGAAACAGAGTGAGAGAGAGAGAGAAAGAGAGAGAGACAGAGAGAGAGACAGAGAAAGAGAGAGAGACAGAGAGAGAGAGAGAGACAGAGAGAGAGAGAGAGAGAGAGAGAGACAGAGGGGGGGGTGCAGGTGATGGAGGTGTGATAACGTAAGCGAGAACAGGAATGAACGTGCTTCAGACATTCCACAACGTTAACTGCAACAATAAGTGGATAAAAACTGCGGCGTCGAGTTGTTCATGGATGAGACTGTTCCTGGAACAGAAGTTAGGAGTGAAAGCACAGTGAGGACTAATCCACGATCCTCCGTGTGAGAGGAACACGTCTCATTTCAGATCAAACCACAGAGCGTAATCATACGATCACGTTCAGTACAGCGTCAGTGACTCGCCCCAGAGCGCCCAGGTGTGTGTGTGTGTGTGTGTATGTGTGTGTGTGTGTGTGTGTGTTGTTTTAATCACACTCCTAGACGAGCCGAACTTTCCTCACAAGTCCGTAAATAATTTACATCTAAAGCTCTTAAATGTTCAAACACTCGGTCAGCCTTGAGACGCGTTCTTGCTCTGCGGTGTTTTTAAAGACGGATTAAAGTGAAAACGCTGAGCTCTGCTGCACAGCGCTTCACACGCGGCCCCGCAAAAACTCCCTTTCAGACGTCTTCAAATAAATCCGTTTAGCCGCGCGTCAGCCGTCACGTTTGAAGTTTGAAGTGGTGTTTAAAAGGAGCGATCGGCGACACGCCCCCGCTCTCGCGTCCCGCTCTCGCGTCCTCGGGCTACGATCTCGCGCTTTCTCTCTCTACGGGTGGAAAGAAAGATGATTTAACACACGAGTGTAATGTACACATGTTTACACAAACCCTAAACCCCCCACAGCAGTGTGTGGAGATCAGACAGGTGTGTGTGTGTGTGTGTGTGTGTGTGTGTGTGTGTGTGTGTTTTACTGTCTGACCCCCCCCCCCGCCCCCGCCCCCGCCTGAAGTCACAATGTTAACCGTCTCTATTCTTCAGTTTGGATGGACTTTGTATGTTTTTCTCGTTGAAGTGTTAACATTTATTTATTTATTTATTTATTTTTTACCTCTGACACTGGAGACTCCTTCCGGAAATGTTAAACGTCAACATGATATCAACTTTAAAAAATTTTTTTTTGGAAAACGCACCTTCTGACGTGGACCGATCGCCGTACGAGTCCCTGTGAATGAGCCGTTACTATAGAAACGATAACGGATTACAACGTGCGCGTTATGCAAAATTAATCAACCAATCAGAGCTCAGAATTCAATCGCGCTGTGCGGTAATTGATCAGAATATTTAAAAAAAAAAAAAAACACCTTTCTGGAAATAACATTTCTCCCCATGATGCTTTGTAGAATTTCCAAAGGTTTGAACGTGTTTCTAGTGGACTGTAATGGTAGCTGTAATGTTCTTAATGGGTTCTGGAGGAAATTCTGGAAAGAATTCAACGCAAACCTTCAGAGGAATTTGATGGAAACCATTACGCTAATCTCCATTACAGTCCGTTACGTACTAGGAGGTGAAACGAGGCTAAACGATAATACACCACTGCACAGGATAGAAACTCGTAGTCATGGAAACCCCCCGAACGCACAACGGGCATTTGCAATATTAACTGGACGTCATGGGGAATTCGTAAAAATGCTCCCAGGGCGATTCCGCTAAAAATCCACGCTAGCGGGTTTTGGATTGCGAACTGCTGCTCAGGTGTTTCGAAAACATTCCACATCGTCCTCGTGACGAATCATCTTACCTGCTCGTAGAATTTGTTGTGGGCGACGTAGTACTGAGCGTCAAACGACTCCTCGGTGACTAACACACTCTGCCTCTCTCCAACCTGCCACGAAACACACACACACACACACACACACACACACCTGGTGAATAACGCAAACGGCCGTCGTTATAGAAATGATAAATAATCATCGCATCCGGGAGGCTCGGTTATGCTGGAGATACAGGACACGGATGCGGTTAAAACACGGGATTTCAAGACGTGGATCTTTTTGAAATCAAGAACTGACAGGAATCTTGATCCAGATGCAGCGCTACCTAGAAGGAAAAAGAACACAAATCCACACGAAGCCAAAGAATACTTTTCACGTCGTGAGACATGAGGGATATCGGGAAAAGAATGAAGAATGCGGGGACGCCGGTAACACGGAGAAGAAACAACAACAAGAATACGAGGAATGCAGGGAATACGTGGGAAAATAACGAAGAATATGGGAAGCTATGGGGAATATCGGAATTATACGAGATGTTGGGTATGGGGTAAAAGCGGACTACGGGGAAATACTGGGAATATGGGACAAACAAAGGGAACTTGGGAAACACGGGGAATGTGTGTGGAACGTGAATCTGGGAAGGATGTGGAAAATTGAGAAACATAATGAAACACTGATTTGGTTTCTTTATTATTTTGACTGTTTATCGCTCTTTATAGTCATTTTTATCTATTTATAGAAAAACATTTCGGTTCATTATTTCTGATCCACTAGACATCCAGGTTCTACATGATTTCGTTACTTGTTAGCTACATTAGCTTGGCAGATCCTGTCCAAGACTGAACCAACGCTAACTCCAGACAAGCAGCATGTCCCGGACCACGGACCACGGACTGACGGGAAGAACGCCGACATCAGTAACGGATTCGGTCAGAAACGGGCACAATAAACTCGGATCGCGATTGGGTTCCCTGTGTGTACGTGTCGTATCCGCGTCCATCCTGAACGGCTCGATTTAACCGAGCTGATGCTGATGCATTTCCAGCGTCTCTGATCCACCTGGCCTCCGTTCAACTGCGGCCGCCTGCTTATTACTGACAAACACGCTCTTTATCGGGGGAAAGGAGAAGTGGCATTCAGGGGCAAGGTCGAAGCTGTTTTTATTCCTTAACGGCAGAGAGAGAGAGAGAGAGGGGAGAGAGGAGTGAGAGAGGGGAGAGAGAGAGGAGAGAGAGAGGGGAGAGAGAGGAGAGAGAGAGAGGGGTGTGAGGGGTGAGTGAGAGGGAGAGAGAGAGGGGTGTGAGGGGTGAGTGGAAGAGAGAGGGGGAGAGAGAGGAGGTAGAGAGAGAGGGGAGAGAGAGGGGAGAGAGAGAGAGGAGGTAGAGAGAGAGGGGAGTGAGAGAGGAGAGAGAGAAGAGAGAGAGAGAGAGGTAGAGAGAGAGAGGGGGGTAGAGAGAGAGGAGGTAGAGAGAGAGAGGGGGTAGAGAGAGAGGAGGTAGAGAGAGAGAGAGAGAGAGGAGGTAGAGAGAGAGAGAGGGGGGTAGAGAGAGAGGAGGTAGAGAGAGAGAGAGAGGAGGTAGAGAGGGGGGGGGTAGAGAGAGAGGAGGTAGAGAGAGAGAGAGAGAGAGAGAGAGAGAGGGGGGTAGAGAGAGAGGAGGCAGAGAGAGAGAGAGAGGGGAGAGAGGAGAGAGAGAGGAGAGAGAGAGAGGAGAGAGAGAGGAGAGAGAGAGAGAGAGAGAGAGAGGGGAGAGAGGAGAGAGAGAGAGAGAGAGGGGAGAGAGGAGTGAGAGAGGAGAGAGAGAGAGGAGAGAGAGAGAGGAGAGAGAGAGAGAGAGGAGGTAGAGAGAGAGAGAAGCAGAGTGAGAGAGAGAAAGACAGAGTGAAAGAGAGAGAGACAGAGAGAGAGAGAGGTAGAGAGAGAGAGACAGAGAGAGAGAGAGAGAGAGAGAGAGAGAGAGAGAGGTAGAGAGAGAGGTAGAGAGAGAGAGAGAGAGAGAGAGAGAGGTAGAGAGAGGGAGAGAGAGAGAGAGAGAGAGAGAGAGAGGTAGAGAGAGAGGTAGAGAGAGAGAGAGAGAGAGAGAGGTAGAGAGAGAGGTAGAGAGAGAGAGAGAGAGAGAGAGAGAGAGGTAGAGAGAGAGGTAGAGAGAGAGAGAGAGAGAGAGGTAGAGAGAGGGAGAGAGAGAGAGAGAGAGAGAGAGAGAGGTAGAGAGAGAGAGAGAGAGAGAGAGAGAGAGAGAGGTAGAGAGAGAGGTAGAGAGAGAGAGAGGTAGAGAGAGAGGTAGAGAGAGAGAGAGTCTCACGTCATTAAGAAGTGTTAATTTAAAAATAAGTGGACAGGAATAACATGTCCAGACTGACGCCGCTCTGATTACTCGCACTTGTAAAGGTAAAAAAAGTGAAAGAAAGAAAGAAAGAAAGAAAAGCACGCAGGAAACGAGAGTTCAGTAAACTCGGAGTGTTTTTCATGCAATCAAAACATTATGTCCTCACTGACGAGCCAATTAACAGCGCCAGTTACACGCAAAGGCAAAATGGGTTGGCATGGCAACTAAATTCAGTATTGTTAGTGGTCCATTAGGTTTCAGGAGTGTGTGAGTGTGTGTGTGTGTGTGAGTGTGTGTGTGTGTGTGTGTTACAGTGCTTTACTGTGCCACAAATGCAAATCTGTTGTGCCATGGCAAAAAAAAATAAATGAATAATGTGCCAATGCACTAAATGTGTGATTATTGAATCATTTCAAGGTGAAAGTAGATAAAGGAAAAATCTAACAGTCTTTTCTATCGCCATGTCACACGGACAATTTATTATTATTATTATTATTATTATTATTATTATTATTAAACAAAGAATGTCCAACAATCCTGGTCCAACAAATCCGGAGATCCAGAGCCAGCACTCGAGCTCAGGGAACAAAAGGAAGCGAAACCTGACAGTGAACATTTCATTTACAGGGAGCACGGAGAACACTGATCCTGTTAGGAATACTGGGGAAATGAACAGGAACGGGAAGAATATGGGAAGAAAGGGGACTGAGCAATATCAGGGAAAAATTAGGAATATTATTATTCATTATGGCACAAATGGGAAAACTGGGAAATGAGGTGGGTGAAATGGGATATACGGAATACAGTGGGATATTGGGAATATCAGGGAAAAAAATGTAAGCTTATTCAAGCAAAATTAGAGGAAAATTAGGAATACGTGAGACGTTGGGAATACGGGGAAAAGGAAGAAGACGGCAACTATGGGCAAAGGGAAATACTGTTAATGTCCGGAATATGGGAAAATGAGGCGGAGGAATAACTGGAAAATCTGGGATTTTAGGAATATAGGAAAACCTGAGGGTTATGTTGGGAATAAGAGAAAAACTGAGCATTGGGAATATTGGGAACTGTAAGAATATGTGTACGATGGGAACTGTGTGTGATTTTGGGAATTGGGAGTATTGGGGAGATTAACTATTGGGAACATTGGAAAACTGAAGATTATGAAGATGAAAACGTGGAAGACGCTGGATACTGGGAAGAATTAAGAATAGAAAATGGACAATATGGGGAATACCGGACACGGTTGTGAATAAGAGGAAAATGGGGAATCAATGGGGTATTGGGAACAGGACGAAAAACAGCGTCTACTGGGAATGATGGGAAGAATATACAGAATAATGTGGACATTTCCATATTGGGAATATGGGACAAAATCTGTGTGTATCTGTGGTTCGTGTAAAAATAAGTATTCGGATATAAGAATACTGGGAATACAGGGGAAATATCAGGATAATCCCACCGCTGCGTGTCGGATTAACACAATAAACGGTGACTCCGGTCTCTGCTTGAAGAATTCCTGAAGTAGGTGTGTAATGAAAACAGCAGCAGGTGCTGTAAATACATCAGACGCTCCGCTTTGATGTAGTCAGAAAGGGGAAAATATAAAACACTCGCCGGCTGCGGGGCACGTCGTCTCACGTGTCGTTTTTACAGCCACGTCTCGCATTCGCGCCCGAAGGACACGTTAGTACGACGGACAGACCGCGGATTCAGAGCTTTAGAGACGAAGCCCGGGCCTCTGAAGACGTAAAAAACCGCCGCCGATTACAGAAACGTAACACCGGCGTGCGAAGTAAACACACACCTGTGCCTCAGACTTTTATTTTTAACTCGCACTGCAGCTTTTTTGGACAAAAGCGATGTCGCAATTACGGCGATATTACGACGGGAAGTGCACTAAATAGCGCTTTCTGAAACCCCGGCTTGGAAAGTTGGCGGCAATTACCATTAATGCACCGCAAATACACTCGGAGGTGCGCGACCACTTGAATTTCAAATGAGGAGTGTGTCGTTCAGAGTGTGTGTGTGTGTGTGTGTGTGTGTGTGTGTGTGTGTGTGTGTGTGTGTTCCCTGAATGATGCCAAGTGAAAATGAAGCCTTTTAAAGGGTTCTGCAACGTAAATCCTAGCAAAATGATCACAAATTACCACTAAACTTGAAATAAATAAATAAATAAACGCTGCGAGTGCATTAGATATATATATATATTTATATATATTTATATATTTATATCCCGTCACTGTTATAGCACAGTGTTAGCAGTAGTAGAGTCCGTGTAACAGTTTAGATTTTTCAAAAATATCTGTTGGACATTAGCCCCGCCCACTTTACATTCAAATTTAGAACAATTCTGACCAAACCCGCGTGAGAACCTGGAAGTTCGGAAGAAATCGGATCTCTGAGTGGGGCAAAAATCCATTTTAACGTTCCCCGACCTCCAAACCGGTGAGAACGCCGGAGTTTCTGAAGGAAGAAGAAGAAATTTAGAGAACGCTTATTTACAGTTTTAGGCGCTTTGTTTGTGTTTAATTGGTTTTCAGAGCACTAGGTACAGGGGGAGAGTTGGAGAAGTGACGATCTATTTTGTACAGGATCTTTGATAAAAGGAAGAAAAAAACAAAGGGGGCATTTTTTAATGTGTTATATTTCACAAAAAAATCTTTTTTTTCGGCAGATTTACAGATTTATACGTGGATACGTTGCCAAGTTTCGCCTTCAGGCTCTGCTCGGGTTGTAGACAATTCCATTCCTGAAACAATAAAAAGCGCAGGAGACAGAAGAGAGAGTCAGACAGACAGACAGACAGAAGAGGGAGTCAGACAGACAGACAGACAGAAGAGGGAGTCAGACAGACAGACAGACAGAAGAGGGAGTCAGACAGACAGACAGACAGAAGAGGGAGTCAGACAGACAGACAGACAGAAGAGGGAGTCAGACAGACAGACAGACAGAAGAGAGAGTCAGACAGACAGACAGACAGAAGAGGGAGTCAGACAGACAGACAGACAGAAGAGGGAGTCAGACAGACAGACAGACAGAAGAGGGAGTCAGACAGACAGACAGACAGAAGAGAGAGTCAGACAGACAGACTGACAGAAGAGGGAGTCAGACAGACAGACAGAAGCGCAAGAGACAGAAGAGAGAGTCAGACAGACAGACAGACAGAAGAGGGAGTCAGACAGACAGACAGAAGAGGGAGTCAGACAGACAGACAGACAGAAGAGGGAGTCAGACAGACAGACAGACAGAAGAGGGAGTCAGACAGACAGACAGAGAGAAGCACAAGAGACAGAAGAGAGAGTCAGATAGACAGACACACGAGAGAGTCAGACAGATAGACAGACAGAAGAGAGAGTCAGACAGATAGACAGACAGAAGAGGGAGTCAGACAGACAGAAGCGCAAGAGACAGAAGAGGGAGTCAGACAGACAGAAGCACAAAAGACAGAAGAGAGTCAGACAGACAGACAGACAGACAGACAGAAGCGCAAGAGACAGAAGAGGGTCAGACAGACAGACAGACAGACAGACAGAAGCGCAAGAGACAGAAGAGAGTCAGACAGACAGACAGACAGAAGCGCAAGAGACAGAAGAGAGAGTCAGACAGACAGACAAGTGTAAGAGACAGAAGAGAGTCAGACAGACAGAGAGAAATGTAAGAGATCGAGTCAGACAGACAGAAACATAAGAGACAGAAGACGGAGAGAGAGCAAGACAAAGAGAGAAACAGAAGGAGAGTCAGAAAAGAGAAATAGTGCCAGACAGGGTGAGAGACAGAGAGAAAGTGCAGAGAGAGACTTAAACAGAGACACTTAAGGGGGAGAAGACAGACAGACAGACAGACAGACAGACAGAGAGAATGGAAAAGCACAGAGACAGACAGGCAGAGAGAGTGAGACAGACAGAGGTCCATCTCTAACAGTGTGTAATTAGCATAACAAAAGAGCGGCAGCACTCGAGTCCCTCACCACTGGGCACCTCATCTCATTACTAGCAGCTGAATAACAATTACCCAGCCCTCCATGCGTGTGTGTGCGTGTGCGTGTGTGTGTGTGTGTGTGTGTGTATTAAAGAGGGCCTCTGGCACAGCAATAACGCCTTTTCGTTTCGAGTCACACTGTCTATCTAATAACGCACCTGGAAAAAACACACACGCTGGTTTTTCTAGCTTTATGAGGACCTTCCAGTGATGTCATGAAAACTGGAGCTAATTAATTCTACACCCAAACTGGACCGGACCGGACCCCAGATCTTCTCCTACTTTATTTTATTTTGTGAACAAAAAACGGTGCTTGTGAGGATCTTTTGGTCCTCATAAGGGGCTAAACACACACACACACACACACACACACACACACACACACGTTGTAACAGAGCTTTTATATGTTTTTACATCATCAGGTGATACGGTGCACATATGAGGACCAAAAGGTCTCTACACTCCGATTATTCTGCTACATGAGCACACATTCCTCCTCTCTATCTCTCTCTCTCTTTTCTTCCTCCACAGGGGAACTTAACGTCACTTTAGTGCCCGAAACATCCGCCACACTCACTACCTGCTTCCTCACGCTCTTTTATTCTCTCTCTCCGTCATGACCGGGCCGTCCGAGACGCGACGCTCGCTAGCAAACACCACCGCACCGACACCGGCGGCGTTTACAGGGCCACGTCACTGCTGAATTCTGGATCCTGATTTGGCAAGCTGCTGTTGTGTAAGGGGAATAAAACGCTTCGTGGCGTACTGTCACTGGAAAACACGGTGGTAGCAGTAACTCCGCCTCTTTTACGCCATAGTGCTGGCGTCTGCGTTTTCTCCGCCGAGTGGCTCGCTGGCGCACAAAACCTGCTACGACTCGCACTAAAGACATGCAAATCGGTGTCCTAAATATGCCTCGGCCATTTGAATATTCATCGACCCCTCCTCCTCCTCCTCCTACTCCTCCTCCCCCGCACCCGCCCCGGGGTCTTTTGCTTGAACTTGTTCAACTTGCTTTGCATAATTAATTCCATATCTCCTGCCTGGACAGAGGAATCTAATCCATCAAACACGGACAGGAAATGAGGACGGCGTGGACGCGGAGAGAAAAACGAAGCGAGGAAGATAAGGGCGTGAGACACCAGTACGGTCTGTACAGAGGATGTCATGATAAGGAGTGGTTACTATGGTTACAAACCAACATCCAATATTTATGTCTAAATACGGTTAAGAAAATCAGAGTAAATAGTATTCATTTATTTACTGCAGCCAAGACGCCGACACGTCCCTCACACGTCCTGAAGCGTTTTATTCTCCGTATACAACAGTGATTTACCAACGACGACGATTTTTACATCTATTAACTCCTTACTTGTGCTGTTTTACAGTTACACTTAACGTTACGAAAGTCAAAACAAACAAACAAACAAACAAACAAAAACAAAGCTACAGCTTTAACTCGAACTGCTACAAAAGCACTGAAACTGGAGACTCCTTCCATAAGTGTTAAATAAAACACGTCTCCTTACAGAAAACTCTGCCGTACGAGTCCCTGTGAACGAGCTGTCACTATAGCAACGAAAACGTATCAGAACGGACGCATTAATATATATATATACATAAAAAAACCTGCGCTGCTGTTCTCGACAACTAATCCACACCTTTCTGACCAATCAGAAAGCAGAATCCCACAGCGCCGTGGTGAAAATGTTTTTATCGTACACCCGAGCCGGTCCATCCGTACCGCACGAGGTGCATTTTCCACGACCGTGTCAGGAAACGCTTCTCAAACGTCGCTCTGTGGGGAAGGACGACAGGAACCGAGTGGATCTGAGATGAGATGTTACAGCTTCCTCACGATCACAAGGCGAGGCTTTCCTCTATTCCGGGGCTCTCTTAGATCCTTACACTTCGCTCCCAGAGCATCGGGACGACAGACGGCACATGACAGATCTGGATCGGAAATTATTCAAATATTCTACGTGTCCTGAAGACGGAAGGGGCTTTGGTCCAAGTGTACTAGCGAAAAAATGCTAACGTTTTAGGCAGAACGATCGGCCTTCGAGACCTATAAACGCTAAAGAAATACGTTGTGGTATCCCATCGGCAGCGAACCCACAGGTGACGATGGAACACCAGAACCACACCGAAGCTCCGTCTCAAATCGAGACAAGTCTTAGCAAAAAATGGAAATGATTCCCAACACCCATGGGCTTCTGAAGAGCTGAAAGTGACTTTGATTTTAAGCTTTGGAAATGAAGCACATGTATTGTTTATATATTTATTTATTTTTACACTTGTCGTGGCGTATAATGAGAAGCGTATTACATTAGAATAGCAAATCTGATCTAAGTAAACCCGAGGACATCCCCCCGCCGTGATAAGAGAACATACGACAGCGGTGTCCTACATTTTCCCTTGACCCCATCAGGCCACATCAGGAGCACGCGAACGCTAATAAAGAGTCGGAAACCATCAAAGTCGAAGGCTAAAGCGAGAAGCAAGAGGGCCTAACAACGGAGGCAGATGCAGAAATGATGGGCTCGGCACGGCGGAGACTCGCCTGATAAAAGGATTAACTGCTTCAGAGCTCGCTTTGGGGAACAGAAGACGTTTCTGCCGGGGGGGGAGACGGGGGGTCGAAAGGATGGAGTGAAAGTATATTCCCCTGCTTTTCCTTTTTCCGAGCTGATCTCCTCTCTCGTTTCCTGTGCCTTCACCGCGCTATCAGGCGCCCGCGGGGTGAATTCCCCCTCGCACTAAGACGAATCCTTTCTAGAGGAATAATCAGAATCTCTTCGCCTCTCTCCCTCGCCGAATGCACTAGTCATCTTCCCCGGACTAACGTAAGGAGATTATCTTGGCGACGGCAAAGCTGTCGTCTAAACTCGTTAATTTAATCCCCTAATCCGCCGATAATTGGTGAGTCTGCAACTGACATTTCGCTGCACGTTTGATATCTCGGAGAACGTACAAAGGACAGCCCTGACGGCTCGGCGAATCCGGCCCGGACTAAGACAGGCTCAAGCTTCGGCGCTGGCTGCTAACAGCAGGGGCGCTAACCTGTGCTGACTCCAAGGGCTTGAAGATCTTCCTCGTGCAGGGGAACTTTCCATTCTTTGATTGGTTATTGACGTGACCCAGGGACACGGCTTCTCAAAGCTGACAATTAGCCATTTCATCCCCGCTCCTCCTGCGACGGGGCTTTAAGGGGAAAACTTCGCCGGTGCGTCTGCGGACGAAGCCTGCGGGGCGAGGCTTTTCTTCAGTGACTGAGCTGAGCAAGACGGTTTAAGAGTACCTCCATTCGCGGCTCTGATTTAAAAGCGACGCAGATAACCAGATTCAAACGAGAAGACTCGGAAGAAGTCCGGGAGGGCGGATGTTCAGATGTTTGTTCCAGCCAAACCATTTCTGTACTAACAGCAAGAACATAAACAGCTACCGCTTCCCAAGATGAATAGATTAATCAGTCAGGTTAACATTTCCCAGACTCCTAAACAACTCGCCAGATCTATCATTACTAAAAACAGCCTTACATCATCAGTCCGCTGAGTGAGAAAAACGGTATAAAGTGATGCACTATGAGGCAACCGTTACTATCAATCATATACTGAACGCCGAGCCAACTTTCCAGACCCCAGAGCGTGGCCTGTAGGCCTCGGGGAAGGAGAATAGTTCTACAGCTGTATTCCGTACACTGTTTAAGGAATGAGACACGAGAGGGGCGATGTGATTTATTCTGGAAGTTACAGAGGAAACGCAACGCGTAAAACTCCTCCGTCCTGAAGATGACGGACATCTTAAAAGTTACAGCTTCATCTCCGGACTTTTTACACATAACTGACACTGGAGACTCCTTCCGTAAAGTTTAAACAAACAGTTCTGCTCAAGAGTCCACGTGGACGACCTGTTATGAGGGCGGGGCGATTATATCGATGTAGCATCGATCTAGTGATAAACGATTACACGATACACTTTTCTGAGACATCGTTGGTACGGTGATGTATTATTTTTGAACGTTTTTAATAATTACAAATTAAACAGTACTGAAACGGATGCTGTTGATTTGTCGAAATAAAAAAACAAACATCAAAGACAGTTTAACGTTTAGTTTTTTTGTTTGTTTTGCTACCGTTTTGCGGACGGCTTGTTAGCTAAATTATATATCGTGTATCGTAGAAAGTCCTCAAGTATCGTGATACGATATTTTCGCCATATCGCCCAGCCCTAGCTGTTACTACAGAAACCATACCGTATTAAAACGTGTGGTTTGAAGCTGCACTACTTCTGACCAATGAGAACACAGAATTGTGTGCAACCGTCACGATTTAAATCCTCAGAACACGAGGAAGAACTGTCCGAGGATCTGCTGCGTGGAAAGCGAAATCCTCACACAACCTCCTCTTTGCCTGACGAGAACTCTGGCCACTTCTGACTCATCAGACTTTATTTGTGCGAGTGTGTATATGTACTAAATCTATTGCTGTAGATCACTCAGGAAGGCCTTGGCGTGTTGCCACGTCTGGTCCGTGTCTCTGCAAGCCCCAAGCTCGCCAATAACTCCCCTCCTTTACATGCTCTTTCACTCCCTTCTTTTCTCCAAACGGCTACAGTGTTTGTTCTCTTTCTGTCTCTCTCTCTATCATTTCCATCCCATCCTGGCAGGATTAGAGGGGATGTTCCTTTAAAAGAAACAAAGCCTGTTTAGCCTTCTCTCTCTCTCTTTTTTTTTCTCGGCCCGACCGCAGCCGCTGTTTTCTTTCAGAACGCATGCATCTGTTTTTACAGTATCCTTTGATGGCTTTCGTTCTCAAAATTAAAAAAAGAAAGATCACAAGTCTTCCCCAGACCTCCTCTACGAATATTTCTTATTTCTGGCACTTCAGGCCTCTTTGTATCCACGAATGAGGGTGAAGTTTAGTTTCCCCCGACGCATTCTGACAGCGAAACCTTTTTTTTGCATCGTTAAGACAAAAGACTTGGCGCATGAACGCAGTCTTGTGTCTCGCCTTAATTCTGGTTTCCATCTGTGTGTACATGTACACACCATGACGACGCAATCTGTCGGTATTACAAACAGACTTTGGCCCAGAAACAGCTCGATCGCAGATATCCTAATGGAAGCAGCAGTGAAGAAATCTCAACTAAGAAATCAGTTCTTCTGTGTAAGTGACCGGAGCGTTGTACGCTTTAAATCCCAGCCCGGTTATTCAAATTTGGTTACTGTTCTTGACCAGGTACTGCGTGAGCCAAAGAGGGGGAATGTAGGTGGAGTCAGAAACAGTACAGATCACTGATTGGGTCAGAGAATGGCCGTATTCCTGAGAACGTTTTCTAGGGGACAATACGGTAAAGTGATGTCCAGCAGTACAGTTTTCTCGTCTCTGATATCAAGCCCGTTTTAAGGTTCTTACCTGTAATCCAGGTAAAATCCACCTTCTTCCACTTCCATTCAATCCCAACTAGGTGCTGTACTCCCGACCTGGTACACCATGTCCGAGTTTGCACTAAATCTTCTCTACTGTCGCAGATTCTTATAGTCCTGAACTTTATTTGCGCCACTTGCCGTGATCACAACAACCTCACCACGTCTTATGCTCACCCTGAGGAAGACAACGCGGTGCCTTGCAAACTGCACCATGAAATGATATAATCAAAGTCACCCATTCATCTTCAAGAACATCAGGGTCGTTATTTTGTAATAAAAGCTTCAACTTTCATGCTAATCCCAACATCGACGCCACCGTGCTCGTCATCTCGTAGATATCTAACTAGCCGAGCTGAGTCTCTGGCATAACTGCATTGTATAGCTGCATCATAACTGCATTCTGGGACGCTGCAGTCCAATGTCTGCACCAACGTCTCCGCTAACTGCATGTTGGATTTCTCAATAATATGACGTTGAGCGCTATGATATCCTGCTAACGTATTATCCAGAAACAATAAGCTACAAATGTAGTTTATTAACGTGTCGAAGAACTTCACGTCACTCGATCGAGATTAGTACCAAATTTCCTTGTGTAATGTGTTAGACATAAATACAGAGGTTCACTTCAAAATGATAGTAAAGTAAAAGTCAGAAGGGCCTAAGGGTATGCATTCACACACACACACACACACACACACACACACACACACACACCTTTTAACACAAGCCTTTACAGTGTTAGCACAATGTTTTACAGTTTCCTCCACAGCCTAGCTCAACACAGCTCATTTTTCCAGCTTGGTCCATAAATCAGCCAGCGATCTGAGACTCCGAGACATTTTAACACATCCTGTATGGCTACAATTACACGAGAGAGAGAGAGAGAGAGAGAGAGATAGCAGGGGAGAGAGAGAGAGCGAGAGGAGGGGAGAGAGAGAGGGGAGAGAGAGAGAGAGGGGGGGGGAGGGGGGAGAGGGAGAGAGAGAGAGGAGGGGAGAGAGAGAGATGGGGGAGAGAGAGAGGAGGGGAGAGAGAGAGGGGAGGGGAGAGAGAGAGGGAAGGGGAGAGAGAGGGAGAGAGAGGGGAGAGGGGGGATGGGGAGAGGGAGAGAAGAGAGAGATGAGAGTGAGAGAGGGGTGTGAGGGGGAGAGAGAGGGGAGTGAGAGAGGGGAGAGAGAGAGAGAGAGGGAGAGAGAGAGACACTAAGTATATACACACATCTGGGCTGAAAGGTGAGAATCTCCACAAAGGCGTCCGAGTTCTCATTCTTAAAAACGTGAATGTCAGACTTTTTTTTTTTTTGGTTTTTGCCAAAAATGACTTTTCCCTTTATTACCAAAATCCAAGATAATATTATGAAAAGATTTCATAACGCAGCATTAGCATCCTTCCTGCTCTGTCTGAGAGCCAGTTCGAGAAAAAAATAAAATAATAAAGTGTAAATAAAAGTTCTTAGAACTGGGCATGGACGGAAATTTCTGCTACTTAAGACGGCCAAAAATGAAATATAAAGAGAAATTACACAGAATTCTGCTTTATTGGAAAAGTTACCATTTCACACAGCAACCTTTCCTCTACAGCGTCCTGGACTAACCACCATACACCACCACAGCGCTGATTACTCTCCTAGAACCGCACGCTCCCAAGTATTTCATAGCTCTCACACCACAGCAATCTGCTAACGGTTACAATGATGAATTATTTATTAAAGAGCGACGTTGTACTTGTTCCCCTTTAGAGTTCCATTTCAATATTTTGTGAAACAAGTTAGTTCCTGTTCTCGCTTTCGTCGTTCCCTCACCAGACTCTCTCTCAGACCCGCGGCGGTGAGAGAATTCATCACCGCCTTGTGACCAATCAGAGGCCAGAATTCCACCGGTGTAATTGTTGAATGAAGAAGATGATCTCAAACGACATTACGGAACGGAATAAAGTTCTCGTGTGATATTTTTATCTTCTGCCGTAAACACATTTCAAAATGGCCGAGCTTTGGCTGGGGTTGAGATATCTTCCAGAAAAACGAGGCAGTCTAGGAGAAGGTGGTGTGAAAGGTTCTCTCAGGCCGCTGCGACTGATGACGGATAAGAGTAGGTGAACGCAACAGAAAAAGCAAATAAACACTCATCCCTTCGCAGGTTCCGTCCTGTTCTGAGCATTCTCCAGAGACGTTCCTCGAGAAAAGTGGAGCCACCTTCTAACAACAAAGTCCTGCTCTCGGAGAGACAAACTTTAAAACAACAGTTTAGGGATCAGGAGATGGAGAGAGTCGACTCCTCACTGTATACTTTAGCCTGAGCGAGGAAGACGACGAAGCAGGCGAGGTCAAGGGTTTAGATTCTTCTGTCTAGCCGGCTTTTCATCTCGCCGCGGAGGATTTAGTGTTCCTTCAGGCGAGGAGAAGAGCGCAGGATGAAAGGACGGGCTTTTCCCCAAAGCTGGACTACAGATTAGCGCCTTGCAGGCTCCTCCTGGACCCCCTGCTCCTCTGGAACATGGAGAACATGGCCAGAAGCTCTGCACATCTCCTCAGTGTGTGTTCATGGCTTACGGCTCGCTGACTAACACGCAAGCTTCTGAATATGCAGGTTCACTCCAAGCCTGGAGGACGGCTGATCAACGATTATTTATGCTCAGTTCAACTGAAGGTTGCGTTTGAAGGTAGGGGTGTGTGTGTGTGTGTGTGTGTGATGAAGATACACTTGCTTAGTGTCTTTCCAAAATTTTACTACGCAGCATTGACAATCAAGATCATACAAACACTGAACATATTCACACACTATACAGGCCACATAAACACCATCATGTGGGCGTGTCCCAAACCACACACGCTCAAGTCACTATACAGGCCACATAAACACCATCATGTGGGCGTGTCCCAAACCACACACTCACTGGTCACTATACAGGCCACATAAACACCATCATGTGGGCGTGTCCCAAACCACACACTCTCAAGTCACTATACAGGCCACATAAACACCATCATGTGTGTGTGTCCCAAACCACACACTCACTGGTCACTATACAGGCCACATAAACACCATCATGTGGGCGTGTCCCAAACCACACACTCACTGGTCACTATACAGGCCACATAAACACCATCATGTGGGTGTGTCCCAAACCACACACTCTCAAGTCACTATACAGGCCACATAAACACCATCATGTGGGCGTGTCCCAAACCACACACTCACTGGTCACTATACAGGCCACATAAACACCATCATGTGGGCTGTGTCCCAAACCACACACTCTCAAGTCACTATACAGGCCACATAAACACCATCATGTGGGCGTGTCCCAAACCACACACTCTCAAGTCACTATACAGGCCACATAAACACCATCATGTGGGCGTGTTCCAAACCACACACTCTCAAGTCACTATACAGGCCACATAAACACCATCATGTGGGCGTGTCCCAAACCACACACTCTCAAGTCACTATACAGGCCACATAAACACCATCATGTGGGCGTGTCCCAAACCACACACTCACAAGTTACTATATAGGAAACAAACACCATCATGTGGGCGTGTCCCAAACCACACACTCACAAGTTACTATATAGGAAACAAACACCATCATGTGGGCGTGTCCCAAACCACACACTTTCTACTCAATATACACGCCACATAAACACATGAAAAAAATTAGTGTACCCTTCCAAGCAAGCAAGCGTAAACAAACAAACAAAAATAAAATAGAACCAAAAAAGTCGAAATGAAACAGTTTAATAAATTGGAAAATGAAAATGAAGACTGGAGAACAGAAAGAGGAGTGGAGAGGTTGAGCTGGTTCAGTGCGGCGGAGGAATAAAACGTCTCTTATGAATAAGCTGATGAATATTTTAACTTCTCTCAGCTCTGCTGATCTTAAATCCCAAAATACTGAGAAAACAAACCTTACCAATATGCAAATCTGCTTCTCTCTCTCTCCCCCTCTCACTCTCTCCTCTCCCCCCCTCGCTCCTCTCTCTCTCCCCCCCTCTCTCTCTCTCCCCCCCTCGCTCCTCTCTCCCCCCCCCTCTCTCTCCTCTCTCTCTCTCCCCCCCCCCTCGCTCCTCTCTCTCCCCACAGCTGAAGCCATTAAAGCACATTTCCATATAAATTGTTGCGATGCTAAACAAGCTTGTGTTATTGCAGTGTAAAGTTGATTCGGCGGCGCAGCTGGCTTCTCCGGCTCGCTGTAATTACGTGTGTATGTGTGTGTGGGCATTGTGTCTCCTGCCTGCTGCACAATCGTCTCGTTACTCACGTCCCGTACACGTACACGCATACACACGCACACACACACACACGCACGCAGAAGAGCGGATTACGGAGGTGACGTGGATCAGAAATGTGATTTCACACGTCACACCTTGTGTGGAATTGCTGGATAAAGTTTCTCTCTCGGATTTAATTACAGCGTCTCCGTTAGTTTAGCCGTTAGTGGAGGATTATTATTACAGTTACAATTACACACGCTAGTGGAAATTAGCAAAGCTGTAGTGGATGAACAGCAGCAGGAACCAGGGAGAGAAGGTAAACAAACAAACAAAAATAAATAAATAAATAAAATTAACTCCAGTGATATTCAAATGAATCATCCAAATAAAAAATCATTAAAATATCAGTAACAACCGAAAGCTAACCATTAAAAAAAGAAAGAAATATTTTTCATTGAATACAGGTTCAAAACAAAAGCAGTTACTCAGCGTTTTATTCACATCAAAAGTTCAGCATTTCACCACATTTGCATATTCATGAGGCTTCACGCTTATATTATTGATTTTACTATGAACTGAGCATTTCTCTAACGTAAACGGGTGATGATTAAAACGTTCAACTGCGAATACTGCCCCTGTTCTGGGATTTATCTTCTCATTTTTATCTTCATTTCAGTGGTTTAACATTCTTTGGCTTTGTTTCATTTATATTTTATAACTTTTGTAATTTAATACTTCAAAGAGTCGAACATTAAGATGCATCTGAACATTAAATTAATTGAAAACTAATAATTAAATCAGTTACGTGTTAGCAGCCGTGCTGATTTCGTCTTCGGGTACGCGCTCAGTGAAAATAAGTGGTGAAGCTTTATTTATTTATTTCATTTCAAATTAAATTAAATGTAAAAATGGCAAGGAACAAAATTATAATTGTATTCTTTTTTTCTTACCCTTTTATTTATTATTTATTCACTTTTTGTTAATCCACAGTGATCAGTCGTATTCAATAAACTGAAATGACTTCCTCTGTGTTTATATTCACATTTCTACAAACAAATTATATTGTTTTTTTTTCTCTTTTTGCGAATTTATCTTTTCACATTTTACTAGATTTTTAAAAATCATTTAACTACCTGATTACTATTATTATTATTATTATTATTATTAATAGTAGCACACTATAAACTCAATATGGGATTCGATCACAAAATAAAAATACATAAATACTTTTTTTTTTTTAAACAAACAAAAGTACAGAAAGTAACAAAGCACATTATTCTCTTTAAAAAATGTACTTGAGTATGACGAACTAATCTTACACATTTATTTTACTCGTTTTAAAAATACAGTAATGTGTTATTCAGTGACGGAACCAGTGCCTACAGTACAGTGTATTGTAGTGGTTGCCATGTTAAGATTTTCCCTCCAGGTGTATTTTACATCACGATCAGACTGGAAAGTGCAGAACGACTCGGAGATTAACGGATGAAGACACATGAAGTGATCAGGGTTGCCAGACTGGATTAAGTTCAGTCAGATAATCAGAATTGGCTGATCTTTACATGTAAATGCATAGATTTGAATGGCCCGGGTTGCCAGATTGGTTGAAGGGCTAAAGTACATACTTTGTCAATAAGCAACATCAGGGAGAGTCAGATAGATGGACTGATGGATGGATGGATGGATGGATAGATGGATGGATGGATAGTTGGATAGATCATGATAACGAGTCTTTATTTATCACACATACATTACAGCACAGTGAAATTCTTTATTTCGCATACCCCAGCATGTTAGGAAGTTGGGGTCAGAGCGCAGGGTCAGCCATGATACAGCGCCCCCTGGAGCAGAGAGGGTTAGGAGCCTTGCTCAAGGGCCCAACAGTGGCAGCTTGGCAGTGCTGGGGCCTGAACCCCCGACGAATGGACGGATAGATGCATGGAGGGGTGGGTGGATGGACGGACTGATGGATGGAT